>NC_142522.1:18985729-19325729 GCF_964205215.1 Stylophora pistillata | reverse complement strand
CAAAAAAAAAAAAGTGGAGGCGCAGTGGCCTCATGGTTAGTGTGCTCGACTCCAGATCGAGTGGTCCAGGTTCGTGCCCAGCCAGGACATTGGGTTGTGTTCTTAGGCAAGACACTTTACTCTCACAGTGCCTCTCTTCACCCAGGTGTATAAATGGGTATCGGCAATTTAATGCTGGGGGTAACCCTGTGATGGACTGGCATCCCATCCAGGGGGGAGTAGAAATACTCCTAGTCGCTTCATGCTACAGAAACCGGAGTTAAGCACTGGCCTAATGGGCCACTAGGCTCATAAACAGACTTTACCATCGTCCAAAAACCCAGTTGGCTGCACTGACCGACTATAATGTCCCAGGTATGGATGACATACACGATATAATTGTCTAGATATAAATTCTAAATGTTGGTGTGATTCAAATTTAAAAAAAAATCAATTCTATTAGGGAAAAGCTTGTGAGGAATGATCTATCCAAGATAAACATTTAACAATTATTATGTAGTTCTTTGCCATAGTTATTAGCTTATTAGCTTAAATGTACCTGGCTCCAATCTCTTCCTTTTATTGGTATTCTCAACATCTCTTCTACCATCTAAAAAAATAAAATGTGCTTAACTGTGATATAACTGCACAACAGACAATATTGTAATAATTAGACTCCTTTATGCCTGTTACATAATTGTGCTATTTACATTTCTGAAAATGTAAATGAAGCCATGTTGCCATGTTACACTATAGAGTAGACAAAATTAATTTGCTTTTAATTTGTAGTGGATGTATTATGCATGTACCATATATAGCTATTATATGTGAATTTTTAAATCCTTTTAACTGAAGTGCTTTAAAATGAAAAAACTTGCAAATAAAATCATAAAATCAGTACAAAAACAGAATAAGAAAGATGGTAAATTCCATTATTGTAACTAGACAGAAAACAATCATCTTTCTCAAAATTAGTATAACTGTCTTAATTCATGTTATGTTGTTCTCTTGTTATGTCATTTGCTTTAAAGCTGGAAACATTAACCACCTCTCTTTACTTTGAGCTAGTACCTGCAGTACATTTTGATGGTTTTGGTTTTGTTCTGATGCGAAACCCTTTCCAAGTAAAATTTCTCTGTGAGCCATCAATTAGATGTACAGTGACGATAAGCTGCCATACATTTCTTAAATCCATTTCAACCCTGGCAAGCTCGTAGACAAGGTCTCCATTTGAATTCTTGTAAGCAGAGTCCAGGTCAAAAGAAAAATTTACAGAGTGTATTCCATACTCCTTGTAAATAACTTTAAGCTCCACAGGCCCTGTTGAAATTTAACCAATTTGTGGTAGTCAGTTAAACATACAAGGGTTTTATATATATTTATCTTTTTTCTGTTCTCTAGGCCATGATAGGCAATTATGTATCCCATGTGGGAGAGTAAATTATTAATCCAAATGTTCAGTAATACAGTTTCAAAATATCAACTCTTAATGCACCATTCGTGTCATATCTGCCTTCTGGTTTAGTGATATTGGCATTTAGAAAGTCTATGTAATTGATTTTTGATGTAAGAATTTATATATCACTTAAAAAGCCAGAGAAAAAATATACAGGTGTATAAAAGCCTTCATAATTGTTTTTACTTAGAATAAAGTCCCAAGTGACTTGATTTACTGATAAATTTGCCTTTAGCGATATTCCCGGTGCACAAGCAACTGATAGGGCTTTTTCCAATTGCATCCCATTGCTGATTTATGGAAGAAAGCTTCCATATATTTACCTCGAGTGTCAAACAAACCTATGCTATATTCATGAATGGAATTTGCTATTCTTGCAGTTACCAACCTACTGTATCATTGACTCTTGCTGCTGCCTCAGGAGTGCGCTGAACTATTACTGTGATACTCTTTATTTGACCAGTTGACAAGGCAACACCATTTACCCATCCTTTTTCTATACGCTGTTCTGATGTATGTGCCACCTTTTTCTGAACTTTGTCATAGATATCTTTCAGGTCAGACAACTTAACTTGAATATCAGGTATTTCTTGTTGGCTGATTGCGACGTAATCACGCAGTAGTGGCTCGTAGACATCACTGGGTGCATTTTCTAGATAGGATAGGACATGTAACCATTGACGTGAATTCAGTGATGAATAACTTGAGAATCACGTGGAGGCATTTTGATATATTTCCTTAATACACGTTGGCTTTCTTTACCTTTGTACCGATCAATTATGATTAAATCAATATCACACATGTATCTTTATTACCATCGTTTGCTGTATAAAATTTGCAATTTTGAACATGTCGGGCATGTTCTTTTAAAAGAGCACTGTAATTCAAAAAGTAAACCTCAAGTATTTTAGAAAGAGAAATAACTAAAACTCAAGTTCTGCAGGACAGCGTGTGATGTAAGTGAGAGAAGTCTGAAGACGGAAGTATCCATATCTAGCACTTTTCGTGCGCTTTGAGTGAAAGAGATTTTTCGGTTGGCCATGCAACTCACTTCTAGACGACGTGTTTCAAAAGCAGTTCTCGGAATTACTTCTTTATCAGTGTTGCTAATATTTTGATGACTGTATAACCTGTGGAATAACCTGTGAGGTCTTTGCTCTGCTATGGTTGAAAAACGCTCCCCACCATTTCAAAATACTCGGTTGTTGACGATCGTTTACATAGTGTAAGGGAAAGGCTTAATTTTATTATGTTAAGTAAGCAATGGACTGAGCGATAAATTTTATATCTGAGTCAAATGCTTACCTTGGTCGCCGTTGAGAACTGCTTCTAAGAAACAACCTTCTAAATCAGAACTCATTGTATCTCGCGACCAGGATATTTGAATGTAAAATTCCTGTCGAAGCCTGAGAAAAAAACTTCTTTGAACGACGTATGGTTCGGCTGAGTTTCGAAAATGCCAATGTTTCTCGGTGATCAGGTTTAACTTAAGTGAAGCTAAGAAAATCGTCAAGGTACCCTTGTTGAAAGCGAAATTTTGTCAGCGGGCAGAGGTCTCTGACTTGCATCTTTTTGGTTTATTTTCTGGGAAAGTACCTTTGTTTACTTCCGCTTTAGTTTTGTTGAAATGAAAGCGAAATCTTAACTTCGCACGTAATGAAATCGGAGAACAAAGCGAGAGAGACACATGGGGTAGAGAAAGAGGAGCGCGGATGGATAATTTTTTTCGGAAATGGGTCTTGAGGAGTTCATTTTGGGCTAAAATTGTCCAGGTGCCGCAGTAAATAGCATCCAAACTGCTGTGGATTCTATGGTGCTTCGTGTGCCCAGACGGATTGTTTGAACCCATGGTGAAGCTTGTTAAGGGCACGTGTTCTCCCGATAGTGTTTACGTATTTCACGTGTCAATTACACCGCGTGACGCCGAGTTGTCTCTAAAGTGTCACAAAGTGTTTCTATTTTTGTCAAGTGTCAACTTCCCTTTCTCGGACACTGATTTTACTCAATGCTTTTAAGTGTTTGGTCACATTATACACACCAGTGTCATTTTCTGTGACAGCGACTGCCTTTATGCTGTTATTTTTCTGTTAGTGAAGTTTCATTATCTTGATTCTCGTTTATAATACGTTAACACAAAATTTCTAGCTAAACAACTGAGAGTGTAGCCTTATTTAGCCAGAAAAGCGATTCACCTATTATTTCTAAGTTTAAATTCATCCAGACTGTCTGTCTCAAGGGATTTCAATGGGGTTATCCTTTCGGCTTAAAACTTGGCCGCCAGGCGTAAACATTGACGGATTTGAACTGTTAGTAAATAAGGTTTGCCATAATTTTTCTTATCTACGATAGGTGTGAGCTGTCCTGAAAGGCGTAACTTAAAATTTATATCGAGCAGAAGAGGAGAGGCTAAAATCAACCCAATAACAGCTAGTTCCACAGGCGGCCCAAGCTCTCATTGAGAACCACACAAGGAACACAATTTGCATATCGATTTGTAAGGATTTGTATGGGATTTTCTACAAGATAGCCATAGAGATAGTTAAAAGTGAAAATATTAAATAAAAATGGCTTACTTTATTCCATACGTGTGTTGCTTGCTCCTGGTGTCGTTATTTTACCGATTTCAATGGATTTAAGCGGTTTTTTTTAATCCTGGTTTTCTCTTCTTAAAAAGTCTTCTCTTTAAGAAGAGAATACCAGGATTAAAAAAAACCGCTTAAATCAAGTGAAATCGGTAAAATAACGACATCAGGAGCAAGCAATACACGTATGGAATAAAGTAAGCCATTTTTATTTAATATTTTCACTTTTAACTATCTCTATGGCTGTCTTGTAGAAAATCCCATACAAATCCTTATAAATCGATATGCAAATTGTGTTCCTTGTGTGGTTCTCAAAGAGAGCTTGGCCTGCCTGTGCTAGTTCTGGAATTATCCATGTTGCTTTTGTTATTGAAGTAGTATGGTTTGTATGTCCAAAATAATTCTTGTACTTACGTAATTACTTTGTTTATGGTTTTTTTTAACATTTTGGACTTGACCTAACAATCAAACGCCCGGTCGAAAATGTGTTTATTAACTTTCAATATCATTGAACTTCACTCTTATTCTGTCAACTGTAACCCTCTTGTTAGTATTCCGCGTAAAGGGATATATGTTTTTTTTCAAATGGCTAAATAAGCTTTCTTTATACACCTTGCACATCTCGTTCAAGAAAGTTGTTGCGACTGTAAATATTGGGACGAGTTGTATTCAATAAAACAAGAAGAAAAACAGTGCCAAAAAAACGTGCCGAAACCTGGAAAGGTAGGCTGTCAACCTTTTCGAAACGATGAAGGACCTTTCACTTTCATTGGCGGAGGATGCTAGTAACGGTTTCTTTCTTTACCTGTTTTTCCTCCAGCTACGGCTGTGTTTCAAAATATTTGTGTTTTTAGTGGTGTCAGTTTGTGAAGCAGGGTCTCCACTTATTCCGAAACTATGACAGTTTTTGCAATACCCTCCCCTGAACGTGACAAGGCGTCGAACTTGAAGTTGCCTTAGTTATAACTTTGACATTCATTCACTGGCAACTGCTGATTAATTTCTATAAATTAATCTATCATGTTAGGGCTTCAAGGATTCACCTATTATTTCTCCCCAATCTGGTTTATTCTTTAACTTGCACACCACGAAATACCTTTGCTGCAAGATCTCACGTAATGTGCTTTTTGACTTTGCACATTTTTGCTGATAGGAAGTTCGGAAATCACAGAGAAATTCGAGAGACGGATATAGGGTTCAATGAAAGGTTCAATAAAAGGTTCAATGGGCTGTAAAGGTCCCGTGTTGTGTGTTGGCATAAGGCCAAAGTCGCATATGGATTTTAGTACGTGACATCTAGAAGTATATTATCTATATTTCAACTGACGTTGATCAAAGACAATTGTTGGTCGATACCATTAACTCTTTTCGGAGAAGTTGCTTTCAATTGTTTTAAATAAACTTTAAAAAATTATGGTTTTCAGGAAACTTGAGTTTTGAGACTTATCAATAATGTGTGCGAGCTAAAACTATAACCCTCGGCGTACGACTCGTTTGTCTTGTGATCTTTTAAATTACGATTTCCGGACTCTTAATTACGATATTTATATTCGTAAGCATTTGAAGCATTTGTTTTTGTGTTTTTGATAATACCAAGAGTATTCATGTAGACTTATTGGCTTGAAAGTCAATAGGAAAAGACTATTGGGAGATAAATTCTTATTTAGCGACTCAATTTCTGTAGATCGCCGTAGTTTTCGTGACGATTGTGAGGATCTGGGCGATCCTATGGAGGCTCGGACTAATGCACAAACTCAGTTCTATCCGTATGATCGTTGTGTTCCCGATCGTCCCGGGGTCCATAGTGATATTGAGCCTCGTTTGAGCCTGTATTTTGAAAGACTGGGACAATCTCGATGATAAGCAAACCAGACTTGAATCTAAGAAATAACTACAAAGTTACATACGCAAATTTGAAGTCAACTTTATTTGAAGAGGGTGTACAAATAACAGCTTACGAAGATTGTTAAGCGCGAAGATTTTAGAATGAGATAGGTACCAGTGAGTCAAAGCCATAGGCTTCTGAGCAACATCTCGGCACTTGCATCTCCACTCTCAAACGTAAACATTGTTAAAAAACTACCCCCTTTTGTGAAGGCTTCTAGCGCTTGTTCCTACTCGCCCATCCAAACAAAGCGCAAACTTTTAAAACCAATCTTCCTCAAGAATATTTCGAAATGCTGGTGAGGTAGGTCTTCGTTGATTGCGAATGATATTATGTGATACTCAGACGATCGATGGTTATCTATGGTTTAAAGGAAATATTAGTTGAATGGTGATAATCGTGAAGGTAAAAATAAATGAAATTTGACACATCAGAGCGGTTTGGCGTCTTTGGATTAGGAGACGAGAATAGAACAGACACAAATAAACAGTGTTGATGATAATCGGTTTAAGTGCATAGACAAAGTTTATTTTTTTGGTCGTGTGGCTTTTTTTCGTTCGAGGCATCGCTTGATATGAAGATATCGATCCATATTTTCCTAGTCGTGGTTCCATCTTTTCGTTAAGACAAACCGGCTTTTAAGCAAAAATGGCAATTGCTTTGCTTGCGATCTTTATGCGTATCTTAAAAAGAAGGCCGCTAAAATTTCAGTGACATCTTCGAGAGAAATCAAATGTGATAACGTACATTACTTAGCCAAGAGCTATCGTGACAACATTCACTGTTTCCGGCCGAGGAGTCGCGTGACCTTAAACTTCCTCTCTGTGATTGCACAATCGCGGGTCAACGCTTTCTAAACAAGAATCATGTGAATGTTAAATTTCGCAATACACATTTCCTGAAATTGATGAAACTGTCGTTCAGAATACCACTTTTTCACTTTAGAGTTCCTGTTAAATAATCTGGAGATTCATGAGACGAGCGAAAAGAAGAAAGAGCCGGATTTTCCTTTCGACCAAGACGATAGTATAATTTCAGTTCCGTCTATACAAGAATAATGCTAGAGTACCCTTCCAAATGGTCTCCCTAACAATATTTTCGAACGCTTAGTAGTTATACCTCATAGGTTCTCCGACGGGTCATTATGAACATAGGATAATTAAGGTCCTAGACTGTAGCTCCTTGGTTCTTACCATTTTTTTCCTTTGTGCGTGCAAGACTCCTTTAATGTACGTGGCAGTGAACACAGTTTTCGTTACACCGAATGCAAATATGAATATTCTATTTAAAAAGTCGGTTTGAATTACTTTGCTGAGTATCAGAAACAAATGTATTGTCCTGCATCGTAACTTGTCGTCACGTAGCTCTCGTAACTTAAAAAAGTGCGTGTGAACGTATGCACACGTCTAGTATTGTAGTGTAAAATCGCCTGTCGTCGGCGGGTTTTCTTTTTCTTCCGCAACAAAGTTTGCGTAAGAGGCCAATTGAAAAGTTAATACCCGCCCCCCCTCGAATCGGAAGTAAAGCGTGTTTACTATTGGTTCGGCGTGACTTCCTCTGTCTAGATGCCTTACTTAAAAGTTTCTACAGGAAGTTCAGTTGAATTTGCTCTTAAATCGTATCATTGCTGTATTGCAAGAACAACAGGAGCATCCAGTTTTGCCAAATGGATCGGAAGATCGATGCAACCTTGGAAGATAGACTCAGCGATATTGACGAATTTATCCAGTCCGAACTTGGATTCCCTCCAGTGAGTCATATTTCAGAGTCAGTTACAGTCGAAGAACTTTACAGCATAAGCTCCTTGTTTCGTGAAGCGGGGGACGAGTTATTAGGTGAGCCGAAACTTTACTTGGGTGTCACAGTTGTAGGCGCGGGTATCGAAGGCATTGTTAGTCACCAGCAGGCGGTTTAAGGAATGATCGATTTACACGTTTAAGCCCGCCGCCTTTAGTTTCTCTTTTTACCTGATTTTAGCGGATTTTACCTTCGTTATCTGATTTTTGCTATAGCGATTCTTTTTATGAGAAGTCAGAAGCTAAAATTCGGATCTCAAACAACACTCTGTGCTAATTAGACTCTGTCTTAAATATACATGATACTTATCAATATTTCAGTCAAAACAGCGCCATTTCCAACTTGAGCAGTCCACCCACACAGTAGAACGTGTGGTTACGAAAACTAGGCTTAAATGATTGGAGATCAGCGAAAGAAAATAAAAAATTTGACTAAGGGCTCAATTTAACCGACTAACTTGTATTTTTACTATTCGGCTAAATTCGCAGTCGACGAACATGGTGATGTGGCATTTATATAGTGCAATCTCCACACGAATATGCTCTTACAACAACTGTAGCTAGGCTGCGATGAGCAGTTAACAGTTTTTGTTTGACAGGAGATTTTGACATGTACCCCAACTTTTCGGAAATGAGGCCTGACCGCGACAGTGGAAGCTACGTCCTACTCTTTGCGAGAAGTGCGTAAGTTCTTTCACGTACCCTGCTAACCAATAACCAGATAAGATGTAGGAGAAGAGGCCTATGGTTTATCGTCCTTATCCGAGAAGAATAAAAACATAAGTTTAAGGAATTTCTGTAACGAAAGAAATTACAAAACGTGTTGAAGAAAACAGCTTTATAACGTGTTTCAGCTTTGGTGTGAATGGGTTATTAGTTTAAAAACAAGTTAATAAATATCATTGGTCGAAAATATCTCAACTGAAATCTTTTAGAGCAAGAGACAAACAGTGTCCCAAAGAAGGCTTATGAAGTTGAAGTGGAAGTTCAGATCGTGGGTCTCAAAGACGTCTACGACAAAAAGACGAAGAAAACTAAAGAAGGATTTGAATATCGCCTGGACGACTCAGAAGTAACTGTGATTGTCCAAGCATCTGATGAGATCTCCAGTATTCGAGCTTACACTCAAAGGTGTCACGAGGCTGCGAGGAGGACTCACGACACAATTGGTATTCTATGCATCTTTTCATAGATTCTTTAAGTGCCTTTGTAACTTCTTAAGGCATCATTTGACAAGCTGTGCTTCACTTAGAAACGCGGCATTTTGAGATATCAGTATTTGTGTCTTTTTTAGGTCCAGTGGAACTAGATGTAAAGGTTGTTCAGAGTGAGGCCAGATTCCGAGTCGTTGTAGTAGACCTGGGGTCGGTGTACAAGACACAAGGAGGTGATCCAGTCTACTGGCTAGAGAAGGCCGAAGTCATTGAAAGAAACAAATGGGAAATGATAATAGAAATGGAGTTTGGTTCAGACTTGAAAGAAGCAGTTAAGTCAGAGCCATTCAGAGTTACAACCAAAGCAAGTTACAAGATGAGGAAGAAAGGAGGTTGGTATTTTTATATCATCAATGAATGCAGGGAAGATGAACAGCCAACTGACTCTTGTCTGTGAAATAGGATTGTTGATGTGCACGCAAAATGCGGACCAAATATCAAGAAATCTCAGGATGTTACCATAATGATTTCAAGGTCTCTGCTTCAAATCCTAGTAGTTATCTTGTTGTCTACACAAGAGCGCTGCAAACACATGTATGACTAATTATCCTTGTCTGACTTCGTTTGGTGTGGTTTACTTTCACAACAGCTTGCAAACCCTCTGTGTTTTCAGAGTTCAATATTAGCGCTCCGTATCGATTGATGATACAAATGTGAGGTCAAAAATAGCAACTTTGTTGATCACGGACTCGTTCTGGTCATCAGCTCAACATTTTCTGTTGAAAATGGAGTACTGATACTTGCTTAAAGGAACTGGAGGAGATAAATTAAATTTGTGTAGGATATCGGTCATATCCTACTATTTTTTTATAATTAATGTCAACCAACGATTTCTCTTGAAGATTTGCCTAGCTGTGGAAATGTTCAAAGGTTATTTCGAAAATTCAGCCGGCCCAGCGATAGCAGTGATGTTCCTGAAAGGTCCTTTAATGGAATAAAACAAGGTTGGCTAAATGTTGTGTTTGTTTGAATTCTGAGTATGTGTAGATAGTCACCTTCCATTATCAGAATGTAAGTCTCCGTGGAAAATCTCTCAAACTGTGCAAATAGAAGATGGAACCATAATTCATTATTGCAATGTAAGAGTGGTTTTATAAGGCTGCTCCTAATAGTGTGGTATTGACATTTGCAAACTCTCCCTTTTTTTTCTCAATGGTGATCAGAAGCACAGCCTGGGATAATTTGTAACATTAGCAATGGCCTTTCTTATTTCTCTGTTAACTTAAGCGGCATAAAAATTATAACCTATCAATAGCTTTTGTGAACAAGTAAAAAGCTAAGGTTTTGCATGACCCCAATGTTCTTGGAAATATTTGAGGTTATCAGATGTATATCTGTTGTTATCCAAGTTTAATTTTCATCAATCACTGCTCCTAAAAAGTTATATTGCTCTACCCGTTCAGTAAATTTCCTTCTTTTTTCGTTTTCCCTTTTTATTTGTTTATTTTTGATAACCCTTTAGCCTTGAACCATGAAGACGAGCTACTTAAGTGGTTGTTAGTGTTAATTAACTGTTTTAGGTTAATTTTTTTTATTAAATATGTTGGTGTCATCTATAAAGTCTGAATTATCGTTTCATGGCTGAAACGATCATTCAACCCTTTAGCCTTGAACCATGAAGACGAGCTACTTAAGTGGTTGTTAGTGTTAATCAACTGTTTAAGATTAATTTTTTTTATTAGATATGTTGGTGTCATCTAGAACTGAGCCTGAATTATCGTTTCATGGCTGAAGTAATGTCATTTACATGAATTGAGAGCAAAAGGAGAGATAATGAGTAACTATGAGGAGCTCCACAATTCATTCCAAGAAATTTTGTCCCCTTGTGGTGACCTTATTGTTTTCAGTTACTTTTCTTGATTTTTATTGTACAATATTTTTCTTAAACCTCCTTTCTTCTTCCTTTTTTCTTTCAATTCTGTAATTCGGTTCGTTTTGAAGTCTCCACCATGGTTATCTTCTTGTTTCAAATTCCAAACGTCAAGTAAAATATCAAGAAAACTGGAGGTAAAGAATAAAAATAGGAAAAGGACGAAAACACAAACGCTGTGAGCATGAGCAAAACATTGAACAGAAATAAACAAAAAACACTTGGGCACATCCTTTCCTAAGTCAGTAGCTAGCAAGCTTTCCAACTTCGTTGGAGAACCGCAGAAATGGCTTCAACATTTTCGAACCTTTCCTTCCCCTGAAATATTCCATTTGTAACAGAATACAGAAGAAAGATGGCTTTGCTGTTGATAACTTAGTTAATTTGCTTCTAAGCACTCTGCGAAAAGAGAAGAAGAGAAATGTTTATCCGTTTTCTCTTAGGACATGTGACGGTTTCGGTTCGATTCCCAACTTCAGAAAACCGATAGGGTCAGTTTCACAATTTAGCGTCCCAAATATATTGCCAAATAGATGCTGGAAAATATGTTCAGTACGTTGATAACGTGTTTTTCACTTTGGGATAAACTTAAGAATATAACTGTCTTAATTGAAGTGAGGTTGATTTGCGAGCATTCTTTGTGTCAGCAGCTGCTGTTTGAATTTCGTGATTAATCTAATTTTGTTTTGTGAGACCCTGTGTGAAAATGTAGGCGTTACGCATTACCTTTTTATGGCTAATACACTGCATGGTGCTTTAGCCACTACGTTTTCATGTATGTAAGAAGGAGGGAGTGAGTCTCCGCCAACAACTTGAACTGGTCCGCATGTGCCTACTCATTTTATATTTGAACAATGTGGAATGAGTTGGGTGAAGAAAAAATGGAAAGTGAGGAATGGGTAATGACGAATGGGATGTAAGAAATTGAAATAAATTTGATCGATTGATTATACGGTGGAATGATTTCCTTCAGCAACGATAATCGATATTCACGGGTTTTTTTTGGAACTCTCTGGGTCTTATTAAAAATAAAATTGATGATGGGAGAAGTTGCCCTTCCACTGTTTCATTATTTCACTGAATGAATCAAGGCAACCAACGAAAAGAATCACGCAAAGATTGGCAATCGAGTTTTTAAGTAATTTCAGTTCGGGCTTTCGGTCAAAGTCTTAATTCGAAACTGAAATATCGTGAGTATCAGAAGAGATAGAGTAGGACAAAAGCATATTCGGGGAACCCATGGCCTTAGGCGCCTCCAATCTTATGCAAATTCGTCATTGCTTAGCTTGATTTTTAGCTTTGCTTTTATTCAGAAGTTTAATTTGTAATGAGCTTCCAGTGAGCATAAGGTGTTCCTCTGCGTCAGTGGTACCCATTGGTCCCCTGGATTAACAACTGATCCGATTTATTTACGCTAAGTTTTTCGAAGGAGTACCCTATTGACTTCAATGTGTCTTCTTGGCTTGTTTTGAAAATACTTTCAAAGTATTAGATCAGTAAATAGGCATTTTAACTTACAGTCATTGTATCCTTTCACAGAATTTTCAAATCAAGTGGCATGTTCTTTGAGTGGACAATTAAACGCCTTCTCTTTTACAAATGAGGAAGACAATACATCGGAACACTTTTCTGTTGACAGTTTTGAGACCGACTCCGAACCTGGTTCAGAATCCTTGCCTGTCAGGAAAATTTTGTTTCATGATCACACCGTCTTAGATAGAAACGTGGTAAGTGTTTTGTAACGTTGTGTCTGGTACGTCTTGGCTTGCGTTTACATTTTTTGACAAAACATGGTATGATCAGCTCGGCATTAAAACAGAGCCGTGCTGCCTTCATTCTATCTCTCCACCCGACATCAAGCCATTGTTAAATACTACCTTGTGCTCCGAACCCAACCACTCATCTCAGGGTAGACATATTACTATCAGCAACTGACCCAATCAATTGCATTGTGTTTTTTAAGCAATACCATCGGTGTTTGTTTGCCAAGGAAAGGATATTAATTAATGTCCTCTTCTTAGGTTTCAAAGTATTACAATAGCAAAACATCAATTCACCATATTGTGGAGCAACCCGAGCATCCGGGTCTTCTAAAGTTGGTTGGGAAGAGATGTATGGCTAGTAGCACTCGCCGTAAAGCAAATGGACACAAGAGCGCCGAAGAGGATTTCTGGTGGGCCTGTGGGCACTGTTTCTTCGAACGTCGCAAGAAATCAACCATAAAAGCGCATGTAACTCAGAGGGTTTGTCAAAAGTCGATTGAAAATAAATTGTCCAAAAGAAAATTAACAAGCCGCCAAAATAGCGAAAGTGACTTGGTGGAACCTCATTTTCTTGGTTATACATGGACGGACTCTCTTTCTGTTTGAGTTATGTAGTACTATTTAAGCATATTAATGGTTTGACACTTTTTGAAAATAAAGTAAAAAAGGAATGTATTTTGTGTATTAAAAATAACGTAAACTATGCCAACGCGTTGTTACATAGATGTATATTAATTGTTCTCTAATTATATAATTCTTTGTGGTGTATATATCGTTTCATATTGGTGTATATAAAATTTAAAATATTAGCGTTCTAAGTTATGAGGTTCTTTTCCAAATTGATCTATTTTATGAATTTTGTAAAAATGATATTTTATGATTTTGAGCATGACATTTTGTTATCAACTTTTGTCCTAATCCGCCTGGAATGCGGATTTAAAATTGAATATTATTTGAAAGAGGAGGTTAATAATCCATTGCATAGTCGCTTGCTCAAGCCTCTAACCAGAAGGCAGGTTAGAATCTGTTGCTAGAAACCTTGCCTCTTTCCATACTTGAAATTGTCTTTTTCAAGCTAACTGATTGGTCGTTTCTATTATTCTAAGTACACTCCAAACTTAGTTATTGTATTAATACTAGGTAATAAATCACACAGCTGTGGAATATTCCTTGCCTATCTAAACTGTAACGCGGTGTAAGTTAAGCTATCAGTAATGAAACGTTACATAACATAAAAGACGATCTAAACAACGTTTTGTAACTGGATCTCGTGGTTGGTCCACGAGTTACACAAACTACAAATAAATATTCCACTCTTTACAAAAATACAGCTTTTTTTTTCTCTAACTCGTAGGAGTTCATATAAAGGGGCAGTAGGGTATACCTCATTAAACTATCCATCAGTATTGAAATTTAGATCACCAGTCTAGCTCGTTTTCAGTCACATCTTGTCCTAAAGTTGGTCCGATAATTGAAGGAAATTATGACATTTTAATTCATTTAAAATTCTCCTATTATTCGATGAGTCTCCTGCCTTTCTTCCAGAATTTTGTAACCTTCGGTAAAATCTGGTGGAGGATATTATATGTCCCCCCTTAATTAAAAAGGTTTACTTACTTTTCCCTGTCGAGGTAATACTAAAAAAAATTTTCAGTTCAAGGATAGCGCCCGTAGGAATATAATGGCGATATTATTTTCCAGGCGGATCATTGTGTGAGAAACATAGATCTCTAAAAGGGCTACTAAAAACCAACGAGAAAATTGATGGTAACTACGCATTTGTTCAAGATGTCTAAGCTCGAAATTTGGAAAAAAAATGACTAAAGTGACAATTTTTCTCTAAGTACCTTGAATATCAAGCTGATATATAAAAACATTTATGATACATGACATATACTTATCAATGCAACAGGTTGAGCCTAAGAGCCCCCAATTTAACAAATGGTAAACACCACAGCGTACACTATTGAATTATGGTGCACACGGGATGTTGCTAAGCACGTAAGAGTCGCGCGAGGCGATAGCCGAAAGCGACTCTAGCCTCTTGAGTGCTTCGCAAACCTCCCAAGTACATCCAGGACTCAATTTAACAAATGGTAAACACCACAGCGTACACTATTGAGTTATAGATGCACGCGGGAGGTTGCTAAGCACGACAGAAGGGTAAGAGTCGCTCGAGGCGATAGCCGAGAGCGACTCTAGCTTCTTGAGTGCTTACCAAACCTCCCAAGTGCATCCATAACTCTATAGTGTACGCTGTGGTGTTTACCATTTGTTTTATAACATAACATTGATACATTGTAGGTAAAGAGTTCCCTTTTATTTAACAAATCTTACGCGACCAGAAAAAACAAGCGCGCGCGGAAAAATAGTCTTTGCATTTGCTCACTTCAGCAGCGTATACCCACGGGCAAATGGGGGATGCTAAATTGACCAATCAGAGCGCGCGCTTTACTTTGGTTATGTCATAAAACCAATTATTTAATAACATAACATTGATGCTTTCTAGCAAAAGGGTTCCCTTTTATTTAGCAAACGTTACGCGACAATAAAAAAAAAATGCACGAAAACTAGTCCTTGCGTTTGCTTACTTAAGAAGCGTACACCCATGGGTAAATGGTAAGTACTGAGGTGACCAATCAGAGCGCGCACTTTAATTTTGGTTATGTTATAAAAACTGTTAAAATCACAGCCCAAAGTAATTTTGCACCTAATGAGAAACTAAACATACTCCTTAACTTAATATGCTCACCATTTTTGATAACACCATGCAAAAGCTTGGGTCGTCACGCGTTTCCTCAATTACTATTTTTCTTTGTCGTTTTTAGATTTCTTTTAGATTCAGCAATGAAGCGATTTATCCCATGAAGCCGTCAAAGTAGTGGTCCTTGTTAGTATCTCTGAGACTTCTTCAATTCGAAAATACGTCATTTTTATCGATTTGGGCAACAGTTGTCTCGGCGTTTTAAAACATGTTTTAAAATCCTACGTCATTATTTTAAGATGTCTGTGACAGTGGTAAGCAGGTTGTAGCCGAAATGAGGTTTGATTTATACTAAACAATTCGTGTATTCCCACGTATTCCCATGTATTCCCACGTATTCCCATGTATTCTCACGTATTCCCATTTATTCCCATCTATTCCCATCTATTCCCACGTATTCCCATGTATTGTCACGTATTCCCATGTATTCCCATCTATTCACATGTATTCCCACGTATTCCCATATATTCTCACGTATTCCCATCTATTCCCATGTATTCTCACGTATTCCCATGTATTCCCATCTATTTCCATGTATTCCCACGTATTCCCATGTATTGTCACGTATTCCCATGTATTCCCATGCATTCCCATGTATTCTCACGTATTCCCATGTATTCTCACGTATTCCCATGTATTCCCATGTATTCTCACGTATTCCCATGTATTCCCACGTATTCCCATGTATTCCCATGTATTCTCACGTATTCTCATGTATTCTCACGTGTTCCCATGTATTCCCATATATTCCCATGTATTCTCACGTATTCCCATGTATTCCCATGTATTCTCACGTATTCCCATGTATTCTCACGTATTCCCATGTATTCCCACGTATTCCCATGTATTCCCATGTATTGTCACGTATTCCCATGTATTCCCATCTATTTCCATGTATTCCCACGTATTCCCATGTATTCCCACGTATTCCCATGTATTCCCATGTATTCCCATGTATTCCCATGTATTCCCATCTATTCCCATCTATTCCCATCTATTCCCATGTATTCTAACGTATTCCCATGTATTCCCATGTATTCCCACGTATTCCCATGTATTCCCACGTATTCTCATGTATTCCCATGTATTCCTATGTATTCTCGCGTATTCCCACGTATTCCCACGTATTCCCATATATTCCCATCTATTCCCATGTATTCTCACGTATTCCCACGTATTCCCATGTATTCCCATGTATTCCCATGTATTCTCACGTATTCCCATGTATTCTCACGTATTCCCATGTATTCCCATGTATTCCCACGTATGTATTCCCATCTATTCCCATGTATTCCCATGTATTCTCACGTATTCCCATGTATTCTCACGTATTCCCATGTATTCCCACGTATTCCCATGTATTCCCACGTATTCCCAAGTATTCCCATCTATTCCCATGTATTCCCATCTATTCCCATGTATTCTCACGTATTCCCATGTATTTCCATGTATTCCCATGTATTCCCATGTATTCCCACGTATTCCTATGTATTCCCATGTATTCCCACGTATTCTCATGTATTCCCATCTATTCCCATGTATTCCCATGTATTCTCGCGTATTCCCACGTATTCCCATGTATTCCCATGTATTCCCATCTATTCCCATGTATTCTCACGTATTCCCACGTATTCCCATGTATTCCCACGTATTCCCATGTATTCCCACATATTCCCGTATATTCCCACGTATTCCCATGTATTCTCATGTATTCTCACGTATTCCCATGTATTCCCATGTATTCTCACGTATTCCCATATATTCTCACGTATTCCCATGTATTCCCACGTATTCCCATGGATTCCCACGTATTCCCATGTATTCCCATCTATTCCTATGTATTCCCATCTATTCCCATGTATTCCCATCTATTCCCATGTATTCCTATCTATTCCCATGTATTCTTATCTATTCCCATGTATTCTCACGTATTCCCACGTATTCCCATGTATTCCCACGTATTCCCATGTATTCCCACGTATTCCCATGTATTCCCACGTATTCCCATGTATTCTCGCGTATTCTTATGTATTCCCACGTATTCCCATGTATTGCCATGTATTCCAATCTATTCCCATGTATTCTCACGTATTCCCATGTATTCCCATGTATTCCCACGTATTCCCATGTATTCCCACGTATTCTCATGTATTCCCATCTATTCCCATGTATTCCCATGTATTCTCGCGTATTCCCACGTATTCCCACGTATTCCCATATATTCCCATGTATTCCCATCTATTCCCATGTATTCTCACGTATTCCCACGTAATCCCATGCATTCCCACGTATTCCCATGTATTCCCACGTATTCTCGTATATTCCCACGTATTCCCATGTATTCCCATGTATTCTCACGTATTCCCATGTATTTTCACGTATTCCCATGTATTCCCACGTATTCCCATGTATTCCCACGTATTCCCATGTATTCCCATCTATTCCCATGTATTCCCATGTATTCTCACGTATTCCCATGTATTCTCACGTATTCCCATGTATTCCCACGTATTCCCATGTATTCCCACGTATTCCCATGTATTCCCATGTATTCCCATCTATTCCCATCTATTCCCATCTATTCCCACGTATTCCCATCTATTCCCATGTATTCTCACGTATTCCCACGTATTCCCATGTATTCCCACGTATTCCCATGTATTCCCACGTATTCCCACGTATTCCCATGTATTCCCATGTATTCTCGCGTATTCCCATGTATTCCCATCTATTCCCATGTATTCCCATGTATTCTCACGTATTCCCATGTATTCCCATCTATTTCCATGTATTCCCACGTATTCCCATGTATTCCCAGGTATTCCAATGTATTCCCATGTATTCCCATCTATTCCCATGTATTCCCATCTATTCCCATGTATTCCCATCTATTCCCATGTATTCCCATCTATTCCCATGTATTCTCACGTATTCCCATGTATTCCCATGTATTCCCATGTATTCCCACGTATTCCTATGTATTCCCATGTATTCCCACGTATTCTCATGTATTCCCATCTATTCCCATGTATTCCCATGTATTCTCGCGTATTCCCACGTATTCCCATGTATTCCCATATATCCCCATCTATTCCCATGTATTCTCACGTATTCCCACGTATTCCCATGTATTCCCACGTATTCCCACATATTCCCGTATATTCCCACGTATTCCCATGTATTCCCATGTATTCTCACGTATTCC
Source organism: Stylophora pistillata (assembly GCF_964205215.1). Taxonomy (NCBI): domain Eukaryota; kingdom Metazoa; phylum Cnidaria; class Anthozoa; order Scleractinia; family Pocilloporidae; genus Stylophora; species Stylophora pistillata. The sequence goes on along the minus strand of NC_142522.1, from coordinate 19,307,215 downwards.
CATGTATTCCCATGTATTCTCACGTATTCCCATGTATTCTCACGTATTCCCAAGTATTCCCACGTATTCCCATGTATTCCCACGTATTCCCATGTATTCCCATCTATTCCCATGTATTCCCATCTATTCCCATGTATTCCCATGTATTCCCATGTATTCCTATCTATTCCCATGTATTCTTATCTATTCCCATGTATTCTCACGTATTCCCACGTATTCCCACGTATTCCCATGTATTCCCACGTATTCCCATGTATTCCCACGTATTCCCATGTATTCCCATCTATTCCCATGTATTCCCATGTATTCCCATCTATTCCCATCTATTCCCATGTATTCCCTTCTATTCCCATGTATTATTCACGTATTCCCACGTATTCCCATGTATTCTCGCGTATTCCCATGTATTCCCACGTATTCCCATGTATTCCCATCTATTCCCATGTATTCTCACGTATTCCCATGTATTCCCATGTATTCCCACGTATTGCCATGTATTCCCACGTATTCCCGTATATTCCCACGTATTCCCATGTATTCCCATGTATTCCCGTGTATTTCCATGTATTGCAATGTATTCCCACGTATTTCCAAGTTTTCCCATGTATTCCCACCTTTTCCCATGTTTTGCCATGTATTCTTATGTATTCCCATGTATTCCCAGGAAAGCAACGGAACAAATAAATAAATAATTTTAATTTCGACTTCATCTTTCCTCGGAACTTTTTCGGTAGGACTCAAATTTGCTTCTACTTGCTCGTTTTGTTTACCTGCTTCCCCGTGAAGGTTTAATGATTCTTCCATTGAGTATTATGAATATGAACAAGCCAATTTTTTTGTATTCTTTGTTTGTAACTTTTTGAAGCTAGGCAACTGGTACAATAAGATCGGTCTAGATGCCGGTCTAGATGGGAAAAACTAGTAAGGATGGGCCGATACCGACACCAAATATTCGATACCAGCGATACTGAGGTCGGATCGAAAAATATCGATACTAGCGATATTTCACGTGGGAATACATGGGAATACATGGGAATACATGGGAATACGTGGGAATACATGGGAATACATAGGAATACATAAGAATACATGGGAATACGTGGGAATACGTGGGAATACGTGGGAATACACGGAAATACAAGGCAATAAAGGAGAATACATGGGAATACATGGGAATACGTGGAAATACATGGGAATACATGGAAATACGTAGGAATACATGGGAATACGTGGGAATACATGGGAATACTTGGGAATACATGGGAATACATGGAAATACGTGGGAATACATGGGAATACGTGACAATACATGGGAATACATGGGAATACGTGGGAATACATGGGAATAGATGGGAATACATGGGAATACGTGGGAATACATGGGAATAGTGAGAATACATGGGAATACGCGGGAATACATGGGAATACGCGGGAATACATGGGAATACGTGGGAATACATGGGAATAAATGGTAATACATGGAAATATGTGGAAATAAATGGAAATACGTGGCAATACACGGGAATACATGGGAATACGTGGGAATACATGGGAATACGTGGGAATACCTGGGAGTACGTGGGAATACATGGGAATACGTGGGAATACATGGGAACACATGGGAATACGTGGGAATACAAGGATAACTATGGGCGGCCGTCACCACCAAAAATACAAGGCTGTCAAATAGATCAGTAAATACAAAGATGGTTTAAGGATCAGCTGCAGCATAGCGTAGCTAATATAAAGGAATGGTATGGCCAAATTATAGACAGTCTAGATTTCCTTCATGAAACAGAACACCCTATACATAAATAGTTTAGCCAAATGATAAACAGTCTAGTTTCCCATGTCGAGTTGGAACATGAAATTGTGAAATGGACCAGCCAAATTGCGAATAGTCTAGCATTCATTTGCAATACAGTGCACAAACGGTGTAGCGTTGCGTCAAATGACTCATAGTAATTTGGAGTAGCACAGCGTACGCACAAACGGTGTAGCGTTGCGTGAAGTGGCTCAGCGTAATGTCGAATGGTACAGCGTACGTAGAAACAGTGTAGCTTTGCGTGAAAAGGCCCAGCGTAATGTGGAATGGTACAGCGTACACACAAATGGTGTAGCGTTGCGCGAAATGGCTCGGCGTAATGTCAAATGACTCAGCGTTATGTCAAATGGTACATCGTACACACAAACGGTGTAGCGTTGCGTGATATAGCTCAGCCTTCACGTTACGCCACAAGCAAGCTCGACGATTCGCCACAACATCGAAATATTTCATGTAATGCTGAGCAATTTAATGTTCAAAGAGAGCGTCTGATGTTCTGCAAAGCTATTCGACGTAACGCTACACCAAACGTGTGTACGCTGTGTCATGCGACATTACCCTGTGCCATTTCACGCAACGCTACACTGTTTGTATGTACGCTCTACCATTCTACATTACGCTATTTCGCCGAAACCACCAAAAATACAAACCGCAAATGGAACAGCGATCTGCTGGGGGGCATGACGTCATCGAGTGTGAAGACTGGCGCGAAATCATCACATAGTGTGGTCGCTGTGTTGAAGAGCCTTCACTTCGCCTTGCCGTAAACCAGAGTCAATTCGGTAAGTTTCTCCTCTTTTTTTCCCCAGCTGATATTGCATTTATTCGTTGTCCTTCATGAAAGCGTTAATTAAAATAGCAACAAGACTGGATTCTACCATGGTTTGCCGGCCTCCCGGTTTACCACAGTTTGCACGCGTTGGTGCGCCTGAATGTTTATAGTATTAAGTAGTGTTATGACGAGTAATAATGTCGATTGCCGACTGGAGCTCTCTTTTCTTTTCTGACTCGCGCTTACTTTTCAATGAGAGTTTAACTGCAAAGGCTCTTTGAACATTGCAGAAGTACGTTAGAAGTTGGATTTTGTGTGTGCCCTGGACGCCATGGTAAGAAAACTGATAGCCTTGATCTGTTTTGACATTAGATAATCAAAAATGTAGTTTTTGCCAAAGCAACCTTTTTCCGAGTTGGTTTTGAGCACATACATGCCTTCCTTGATGAGACATGTCTGCCATTAAATAAGTAAGAAAAAGCTCAGACATAAGGTAAAAGATAAAAGTCTGTTTACGAACCTAGTGGCCCATTAGGCCGGTGCTTAACTCCGGTTTCTGTAGCATGAAGCGACCAGGAGTATTTCTTCTCCCCCTCGGATGGGATGCCAGTCCATCGCAGGGTTACCCCCAGCATTAGATTGCCGGTACCCATTTATACACCTGGGTGAAGAGAGGCACTGTGAGAGAAAAGTTTCTTCTTGCCTAAGAACACAACACAATGTCCCGGCCGGGACACGAACCCGGACCACTCGACCCGGAGTCGAGCGCACTAACCATGAGGCCACCGCGCCTCCCCAATGTATACCTTTCCCACCGCACTCAATGATATCTTTTGCATGAGTTTTCTTAAAATCCACAAATTTAAATTAGTTGACAATATCCCCAAAAATCCACTCTACTGAAATGCGGACACTGCTCATCGACTTGTTAAACTCTTCCATCTGGGGATTGATATCTGCAGCGCGATATGGCACAGCAAGGTGAACTCTTAATGGGTAAGCAGGGTCACCATATAAGGCCATGGGGTTACCAGTGGAGAAAAAGCATGGTGTTCAGGGGCTCGCAAAAGGCCAAAATCATGTTTGCGGTCCTCTGGAAGAAAATGCACAGTTTGATTGAAAATTGTGTTCTGTACTTTTTAAAAGAAATACAACTTTTATTTATACTACTTGATATGTTCCACGCCTAAAACTGCTTTCACCTATCTATCACTCTGTTTGTATTTACCGTCTGACAGATGGTTCTCATGTGACTAAAAATTGAAAGGAATAATTTCCATTACCTACTGGCCCGTACATGTTGGCTATTATACCACATGGAAATGCAACAGATTGGTATTTCAATCCGTGGACTCTTTTGTGTCCGTTGTACACAATTCCTTGGTTTTCTTGTGGTCGGCAAATGGGTCTTACTGTACCATCTATGAAGCCAAAGCAATTCGGCAGGGGACTTCCTTTCCTTTGTATGGCATCAGCATATCTCTGAAGTAGAGGGGGGCTCATTAAGGTGTGGTTCCATGCTGTCAGACGGTGATGATGTAAGCTGTACACAGTTTCCATTACATAATTAGTGATCATACAAAATTCTGGTACTGGGCGGCCAAAACGATGGATTAGGTCACTGTACCTACAAGGGTACGCTAATCTTCTCAACAAAAGACAAAGGCCTTCAATTCCATCACATACAGTCCCTTGTTCACATGTATACGAATCAGGCAGCGCCACTGCGTCTGCGAGAATAGGTATATCCCTTTTTCGGAAACGAAACTCTGCCCAGCACTCACTTTCGTCGAGTCCTTCCAGGTCAAAATGTTCGCAATTCTGGTAGGGATAGTCGAGATTCTTTGAAGTGTTGGCATCGTAAAACAGTAAAAATTAATCTTCTGAAATGTCACCATCATCGAAACTTGCGATTAACAATTCACGAGCCCCTCTAAAGGTGGCCATTGCTTTTCCTAAACTTCGAAGAGCAAAGCCGCTACAGCTGCGGTCGCGCGCGCTATCTTAAGGCTATTTTTCGCGCGATTGCAACGGCGAACTCTCCCCAAGCCCCCTCGACCAAGTCTGCCGTCCCAGATGTCTGCCGTCGTCGGATCTTAAGCTCCTTAGTGCTTCTTTTTCAGTTGAATTCCAAGACTTTGCTTTGAAAGTTTGAGGATTTTTTGCCTTAAAGCACAGAGTCGAACTATCAGATGGAACAACTTGTATGAATATTAATGCAGCCACGTGACATATATCGTTAAGTTGCATATGTTATTTGAGTTTGCTCGTGATTAACTTTGTCTTTAATCTAACCGCGGAGTATTGCCCGAGTGAACAACAATGCTGTCGGGGTAAATTAGTATTGATGAATAGCTGCATCAAACGTGATTATAGGAAATCACACGAATTCGTGCAATTTGGAATAAATAAGCGCGAGGAAATTTTTCAGAAACCAACAAGGCATTTCGTAAAACGGTTCTCGCGATTGTGAGAAATTAAACTTAAAGCCAGGGAAAGAAGGGGAAACTGGTGTCGTAAGTTCTTAGCGATCTTAACGGGTCGGAACTGTTTCGAACTGTGATTAACTTTAACCGTTAGAATAGAAAACAGCACAAACTCCTTTTAGATCGCTTGAACAACAATTGTGGGCTTGAAAAAACTCTTTCGCCCATTTGACTCGTTGAATGAGACATACATACATACATACATACTTTATTTATTCCAGAAGCAGACTATGTATACACTAAGAGGAAATGGAAAATATGCTTCCAGAAAAGGAAGTTAAGAGGTTATCCCTATGTGAAAACTCCCTAAAAAATAAGTCTAAATGAAAATAAAATACTTAGTTATAATTAAATATTTAAATACAATTTAAGCTGAGATTTAAAATGCTGAAGATTATCAGCTTCCACTATGTTTCTTGGTAATTCATTCCATAATTTAACAATCCTAATGAAGAACGAATGTTTATAACAATTAAGTCTTGCTGGTTTGACGTAAAGTTTGTACTGATGATTTGCTCTCGTACATCTAGTTGTGGCAAAATCAAAAAAGGTTCCAAAATCTAAATGGTAAAAACCAAAAACAATTTTATAACACTCAATTAAAGATAGATAAGTTCTACGGTCAGAAAGAGTAGGCCATTTTAGCAATTTGCATCGGTCTTCGTAGGACATGTCTCCTTTGCGTTGATTTAAAGCAAGTCTTGAAGCTCTTCGCTGTACATTCTCAAGAGCATGGATGTCCTTGACGAGGTAAGGACACCAGACAGGTACCACATATTCCAAAATTGGCCGTACAAGAGATTTGTAGAGCATAGAAAAAATATTTGCATTAGCGGTGCCTATCGAGCGTTTAATAGAACCTAGGACTTTATTCGCTTTGTTCACAGTTATACCAATGTGGTTACTCCATGAGAGGTCCTTAGTTATTATAACACCGAGATCTTTAAATTTATCTACGTCTTTCAAGGGCTGTCCAAAGAAATAATTGGTCACTGACTTATCACGTGAATGTGTAATTCGCATAGATTGACATTTATCCGCGTTAAAACGTAATTGCCATTTACAAGCCCATTCGCCAATATTGGTAAGATCTTCCTGAAGACGCTGACAATCTGTGATCGGGTCAATTATCTCTCTATAGATCTTCGTATCGTCTGCATATAATTTGATTGTGGACGATACACATTCTGTTATGTCATTAATATACAGCAAAAACAATAAAGGCCCAAGGATGGTCCCCTGTGGAGTGCCGGAGGTTACATACGACCAATCAGAACAAGATCCCCTGATAACTACACGTTGTTTGCGACCAACCAGAAAATGTCTGAGCCAGTTAAGCAGACAACCGTCGATGCCATTACTTTTTAATTTTAAAAGCAGCCGCTCGTGAGGGACACTGTCAAAGGCTTTAGCAAGATCGAGAAAGATGACGTCGGTAGGAGTGGAGAGATTTCGTGATTTCGCCCAGTCATTAAAAGTTGATAATAATTGAGTTGCAGTAGATCTTCCTCGCAGAAAGCCGAATTGATTGTTGTTGATAAGGTCAATTTCACGCCAGAAATTAAACATCCTGTCGAAAACAATTTTTTCACCGATCTTACAAGGGATTGAAGTAAGGGAAATTGGGCGGTAGTTTTCTCTCGAAGACTTAGGACCCTTCTTGTGTAGAGGTGTAATATCTGCGTGTTTCCATTCATCTGGTAAGAGGCCAGCAGAGAACGATTTATTTAGCATATAGGTCAACGAAGGTGCTAATTCCGAAGCACACGATTTTAAGATGCACGGCGCGATAAGGTCAGGCCCAGGGGACTTGTTGGGCTTGAGTTTTAGGAGGAGGCGGCTTACCTCATCAACACAACAATCAATGTTTGCAAGCTTCTTGTCGACAATACAATCCTGTATAGGGAAATTTACATAATCTTCAGTGGTAAATACCGAAGAGAAATATGAGTTCATGCTTTGAGCAATATCAGAGTCGTCTGTTAGAACAGATCCATCAACTTTCAAGGAGATAAGAGTGTTAGTACCTCTTCTCTTAGACTTGACAAAATTCCAGAAAGGCTTAGGGTTTTCATTTTCCTGCAGATCAAGCGCTAGTTTCTTTATATATGACCACCGCGCTGTGTTACAAAGTCTCTTAACTGAGTTGTTGAGTTTCCGATACTTTTCCCAAATAACAATTTTGTTACTTCTGCGCGCTCTGTGATACAACGATTTCTTCTTTTTACACAAAACAATAAGCTCCTTTGTAATCCAAGGGACATTCAATCTCGTTTTGCTCTTGCGTTTGGGAATACACTCGTCGACTGCTGTGAATAATAAATCTTTCCAGCAAGCCCAGTTATGATTGATATCGCTGTCGAAGAAAGCGCAATGCCATGGAATGTAGGACAGCAATGATCTTAGGTGATCCCAGTCGGCTTTACCATAGCAATACAACAGCTTTTGTGATTTGCGCTGGATATAAGGAATACCAGATAACAAAAAAGAGATAGAATTATGATCCGAGAAGGGTTCCCCAACTGCCAAATTGTCTACGAGGTCGGGCGAAGTAGTGAGAACTAGGTCTAGGATGTTGGACTCTCTAGTAGGTTGATTTACTAACTGTGTCAGAAAATTATCCTGGACGACGTCCATCATCAGCGTGTAAATGTCAGAGTGCCGTAAAGCTCTGTTATTCAACCAATCAATCTCCGGAAGATTAAAATCGCCAAGAAGAATCAACTCGTTTGTCGAAAGCTCTTGCAAAGCAGCTTGCAGGTCCTCTAAAGGCTTGGGATCATTATTAGGCGGTCGATAGAAAACTCCCAAGATAATTTTTCGGTTGTGCGAGAGCAGAAGATCGACGAAGATGAACTCTGAGTCCTTCTGTAGAGTGTCACGAGGAACTGCTTTGATATAATCTCGCGTAGCAATCAATACCCCGCCTCCATGGCGTCCATTGAGCTTTCGGTCCCGTCTAAAAACCGTGTAATTAGCTGGAAATATTTCACCGTCTGGAATTGAGCTGTCCAGATGAGTTTCAGTTAAAACAATTATATCGTAGCCCAGAGCAGCGATGGCCAAATCAAGCTTACCCGTTTTATTTACAATGCTTCGTGCATTAGCGTAAAATGTTAGAAGACGAGTAGACTTTGGCTTTTCTATAGCATTATGCTGTTGGTTACCATTTGGACCAGGATTCGGGTTTATATCGCCGCTCAACTGGAGAAGAATTATTTGATATCTTGCAACGGAGTTAGGATAATAACTAATTCTCGACGAAGATTGGCCTAAATCAGCCGCTATTCCGCAGTATAGGAGAAGTAAACCCAATATAAAACATGAGAGAACGGAGCGTCGAAATGGACGACCGACCGCCATGACACACGTGGATCACGTGGATCACACAGTGGTTATTCAATGTCGTGGTTCTTCTTGTCCACTGTTTCCTGGTCGAATCGGAATTTGTAATGTTGGTTTTTGTGGAAGGGAGGAAAACTGGAGGACCTGGAGAAAAGCCACTGAACCAAGGATGAGAACCAACAACAAACTGAACCCACACGTGATGCCAGCTCTTCGAGACGACTCTCGGAGATGGAAAAATTTCTAGTTCGAGTTATTTTCTCTTCGCTAACCTGCTAGACTGGAGGTAAAGTTAATTTAAAGAACATCTCCCAAATCTGAGCTATGGCGTCTCTGGTCAACAGTCACCATGGTTACGGAGTAGAGCTGACAACTGAATCATTGGTGAAGGTAATGGTGTTGTGGATATATCTGAGAGATAGAAAGGGTCGTCTTAAACGGTGGATAAAGTCTAAAAAATTCTTTTATGAGTCTCAGATGCTTTTAGAAGAGTGAATTCATAGGAGTTTTACTATTCTTATGCTGCGAATACGCCTGAGTTATTTCTTTCAAAAAAATTTGCCTCGTTTGCAGAAAGTCTTCGTTGGATATGAGTGTACGTGCTTTTCTTGAATTTCTGTTTACATTATATCTCATATGACGTTATTGAGAAATCTTCTCAGCGATAAAATCTTAGGATAATCGTTCTATTGCTGATAAAGAAGGAAGCGCACTATCATGTTGCTATAGGAACTGCGGTAGGTCTTAACTCTAATTTCAAATGTCAAGCACAAGTGAACCCATGGATCAAAATTATACCCGGAGATCCATATCCTTTTTTCAGAACTATTCAGTGTTTCCCAAGGAAATTTTTATATCTTCAGAATGCTGCATGTATTTCAAAAGCCTTCAATTTCATCGAGTTTCTTTTTCCAAAAGCTTCGTGGAAAATTAAACTTCATTCCTAATTTCATTAGGTCACGATTCACGCGTCGATTGACGTGAAAAACGTGATTTCCTTCATCCAAAGACCAAAGTAACGCGATCACTCAACGTGACAACTCCGGCTAAGAATCCTGGAGAAAAAACTGTTGAATAACTTAGTAAAGTTATTTTTCAAATAGATCTTTTTTTTCGCCTTTAACTTAACTGCGAAAGGACTTGGAAAAAGTAACCAACAATCATCTTTGGCTGTTTGGTAACGTTATTTATCCTATTCAAAGGGCAAACATGATGTGACCAGTTCCATGGACGCCTTAAGAATATATACTAGAAGACTAGCAGTTTCAACTCAAATAGATCTTTATTTTGCCTGCAATGAAATTGATTGCAAAAATAAGAATCGAAGAATCAAAACGGTGCATACTAATCGTTATGCATTGTAAAGAGAATACAGAGAACAGTAGTCATCCAAACAGAAGATTGATTTTCTAATAATTTCCATGGTTCTGTTTGATCAAGTTGTAAGATTGTACTAGTTTACGACTGCTATCTCTAAAGAGATAAAAATATTTAGTGCTCAGTCATAAAAGTAAACACATTACCATGTATTATCCACATGTACTTGCATACGTCGTCTGGAAGAAGTAAATCAGTGAAGTGGTGTCCACGTAACCGGGCGACTTTACTGACACTGTCGCTCCATTAAAGCACCCAAAGCAAGATCCCCTTTCTAAATCTCCTCACGTATCATTCTGACTTTCTACTGAGGACTTTCTGCAGTGGGGACTACGCTTAGCAATGAAGTTTTTCTGTCGCATGCAATGAACAAATGTTTAGGTATGAAGGGCGGAGGAAGGAGTACTATTCAGCCGTGCCATCTCCGTCTTCCTCTTTAGCGCTGGTGTTTTCAAGCAATTTGAGCCAAAGCGGATACGCAGAACTTTCTTTTTATGGAGGAGTTGGCACGAAATACTAAGAATGATGGGAGGAGTGCCATTCTTTGTGTTGTTCTAGAGCGGGAGAAACTGACATCGGAAATTGAGCAAATCTGATACTGTATGTTGCAATGATAAAGCTTCGGGTCGGTAGTCACGTAGAAAGCAATTATTTTCGGTGGATTTAGAGGGCGCACAAAGTATGGACAATGATGTTATCTTCTTCTACAGGAAAGTTAACAACATTTGGTCATTGGGCATTAAATCAGGAGGTTGATGGGGTTTAGAAACTCTTCTGGTCCTGTGCATGTGAGATTAACTAGTATAGAATGCACGCTATCAAGCCTTGCAATAGTTAACCCTCATTGTCATGTTTTCTCAATTAAAGGCCTAAACTCAATGATACATGAAGTGTTCAATGATGACCTGTGGCGATTATTGTTATAACTCTGATTCTTTTATTTTTATTGTTTCGCCAAACTTTTTTTTGTCTTCCCCAGACAGTCGTACATAAGACCGTTTATTTCTCGTCTTTTTCAAAAGATGCATGTAGCAGTTATGCATGAACCATAATTAAATAAAACTGGACTCAGTTCAACATTTGATAGCCATTGTTTGATTTTCAGTTCAGAAATGGACAGAATATTTTGGTTGCGATTTTTTAATTTTCAAATCTAGTAAAAAAGAATTTGCAAATATTCGTTTAATTTTAAGAGTAATTTTGAACGAGTGATTGTAATTCTATGCCATTTTAAAAGTTCAGTTTGGAATTCTAGATTTCTTCATCCAGAGTTGCAAAAAGTCGCGTGACCAATAATTGAATCTATTATTACTTCCGCGAGCGCTTACGAAATTTGTACTGCAGCCTCCGCACTACGCATATTTCAGTCTCGATCTTCTCTTTATGTATTGATCATCCGCCCAAAAGAGCTTGGAATAATCAGTCGATGGAAAAAGCAGAAGTAAATTCTCTTCTTAACAGTTGATTGCAACGTTTGAACAACATTCACTCTCTGAATGTTGAAGCAGTAGACCGTTACTGTTACCCCTTGTCACGCGCACTCTCGCCCACTCAATTTGAAAGCGTGGGCGATGATCATTGCAAAACTAAACCGCAAATCGACCGGTTCGGAATAAATATATTTACATCTAACAGACACAAGAACAATATTCGAGGTCTTGATACAGTGCAAACTATCCAGTACGTCTCAAACGCTAGTATTTCCCACAATGAGCGACCTCAATATGGAGATGTTCTTAGACGAAAGACTACATGATATTGACGAGTTCATTCAATCTGAACTAGGATTTGCTCCCTTGAATGACACAGAACCATTTATAGGTGAAGAAGTACATAGTCTGAGCTCTACGCTTGGTGCTCCTGATGCTGTGCTCCTCGAACCTTTGCCGGGTAAAGATAAGTTTATAAATTTCTATCGTATACTATGCTGGGATGATGATGCATGTTAGTGCAATTAGTGAACGTACTCTAAGCGAGTTGGAAAATGTGGTATCTTTATTCTCGTCATTTACTTAGCTATCAGCCATTTTTCCTCTAGGTTTGCACGCTGACCCGAAGCACTCAATCCTTAGGCGCAATTCCATGTCCAAGCGTATGTTTCGAAAATAAATGAGGAAGTCAGTCGATAACACTTTGCTGACGTGTCATAAAAACACGACAATTGCCTTATTTATCACTCTCTCTCGGGCAACGTGTCATATTTGAAATTGTTCATTTTGGTTCATTTCTTGAAGAGCCAGCCAGCTTGCTGGCCAGTACTCAGATGGAAAGCCAAGCCTTTGAGGTGGAAGCAGAAATTCAGATAACGGATTTGAAAGATGTTTACGACAAAAAGACCAAGAAAACCAACAAGGGGCATTTAGAATATTCCTTGGAGGACTCAAAAGTGTCCTTAACGATTCGAGCATCTGATGAAATTACAGGTCTTAGGGCGTACACTCAAAGGTGTGCTGAAGCTGCGATCAAGACTCGCGATGCTACAGGTAAGACGAGCATCCCAAAATACGTAAAACACTGATATTTGTATCCTGTTAATGAGAATGGATAGGTATTGTCACTGTTTATGTACAGTTTAGTTGTAGTCTCGACTGGGTAACCAGCGCTGATAAATTGAGCAATTGTTTGAGCCTGTAGGTTCAGTGAAATTTGAAGTAGATACTATGCAAGACGATGCAATGTTTCGCTGTTGAAGTTAATTTGGTTCTTGTTCCACCCGTCTTATTGGCCAAATGTTTGAATCTATAGGTCCAGTGGAGCTAGAAGTAAATATTACACAAGGCGATGCAAAGTACCACCTTGCAACGGTTGATCTTGGGTCGGTGTACAGAACGCAAGAAGGTGATACAGTATATAGGCTAGAGAAGGCAGACGTCGTTCACCGAAACAAATGGGAACTGTTGATAGCCCTGGAATTTAAGTCAGGCTTGAGGGGAATGGTGAAATCAAGGCCATTCAGAGTTACAACTAAGGCAAGCTTCAAAATGAAGAGGGATGGAGTTGGTTAGTAATTATTTAACTTATGAGGTACATTTGTTGGCGGTTTTCACTTTATCCACTTCGAGCTAAGAGCTTTAGATTGTTACAGCCGTCAAGAATAAGCTTTATTTTTTATTCTTGAAGAATTGTTAAGAGATTTTCACCATTTTATTTAAAAGAAGAATCTTTGTAAGGTCAAAATAGTGCTCTCTTGCTATGTATGCTTTTGGATTAGCTAAATCAGTCAAAAAGGAACTTCCGATCCCAGGTAATGGGAAGCTTCTGGTGATGTTCATTATTTTATTTGATGTAACGGTTTCCCTCATAGGTCATTGTTTGCCTAAAAGTGGTACCATGCAACGGATTATTCGAAAGTTTAAGTGGTCTGACATCAACGATGTAACTGAGTTGTCTTCAAGAAGCAGGCATTCCAGGCATCGTGGAATGAGACAGGGTTAGTTGTCGAATGCCTTGTAACCAGCGTTTACAAGGAGTTTTGAATTTTCTTTTTGATAAGTCAGAATATTTAAAAAATAAGTGTCAAAATTGTGTGAGATGTTTCAAAAAATTGTGAAAAGAAATCAGACAAGAGTTGATAAACATCACAGATTGAAGTACTATAAACACTTTACTAAACTTTTAGGAGTGCCTTTTCTTCTCTTCGTTTATTCTGCATACATAACTCTTCAGTATCTATTATTAAGAATTTAAACACTGATGCAAATGATCGCATGGGGTCAAACTAAATATAATAGAATTTTGTAACGTCTGTCGTCAATAGAACTGAAATAGCGAATCATTCAACACTGTCGCGAAATTTCCGTATAAGAATGGCTTGATTAATTTTAAAAATGAGTTATTTAAGAACTCCAGGTGAAAACAAAGATCAGACATTTCGCAAGAAAAGGAAAGTTAAGCACTAATCTATGCAAAGATGTTGATCAGAATTCATTTGTTACATAACTTTGAACCTCCGCTCGTATCCGGTCAGTTGCGAAACATTGAAAGGTCACGTTTACCTTTTCTAATTTCGTAGTGTCTGACAATTCATCAAGGTTTTTTTTTTTCAATTTAAACACATGTATAATAGTATTAACATTGGTGTACGATATGTAATCCCTTTCAATCCGTTTGATCAAAGTGACCCAACTTAATGGGCCAACGTATAGCTATCGTCGAACTCTCAATCAACGGTCTCTATACGACTTTTATAAGTGCTTATGTCTTTTATTTACCTATTTCGTGAATGCCACAAGTCAGAAAAAAGATCAGGGAAAAGTGAATTTCTTTAAGTTTAGGGAAAATCAGGGAATTTGACTTCGAGTCTGGGAAAGTTTACATATTTGAAAGAAAGCAGGGAAAAGTGAAGTTTAAGTAAATAAGAAGTTGTATATCTATTTATTTGATATGAAAGAGGGTGACACTTTCCTTTTTATGATGCCGATGATACTAATTTTTAAGTACAGTGACCGATATCTGACCAGCTTAGCATTTGAGATAATTTGGTTTTAACAATGGGGTTGATAATGTAAATTTGGCACCGTAGAGAGTCTCTGAAGATGACTTTTCGAGCTTTCCCCCATTCGTCATAGCGAAGGGCTTTTTACAGTGGCCAATTTACACTATGAAAGTCCTTATTAATGTTATTTTTTAATGAAATTGAACTACTAGCTGATGTAGGGTTTCCAAGAATCAATTCTCTTACCATGTTACCTTAGAGCACTATCAATTTATATACACTATATGTGACCTTCTGAAAGTACAAAGTAATGGTTGGATGCCATTATCAGGATTAGTTTGTAAAATTGTTAGTTCAGTTGATTAAGGACATTTTACGTTTGTCAAGGAAAAGTCGCAGAGAATTCAAAATCATCCAACTGTGGTAACAATGACTTCATAGGAGCCGATTTAATAGTAATGAGTTTTATGTATTTTCACTCAGAATGTCTAGATCGCGAAGCTTTGAATCGGGATTTTGTGCAATTTACTCTAGAGGACGAAGATGGTTTTGCGACACAGCACACGTTTGCTGAGAGATTTATGACTCAGGATTCCAACCATATATCAAGACATACTACTACTGCGAAGGTCTTGCTCCGAAACAACACAGCCTTAGATACGCGTGCGGTAAGTGTGAGCTGCCTCACCTATATTTTGGTTTACTTGACAGGGCACCCTGAAAGTAGAATTATTCCTTAGCAGTCAAATGTTAACTGAACATTGTCGTTGCGGCTTTGTAGAAGGCCTGTTTTGAAGCATAATCTGCAAACCCAGAAGTTAGTTTGCTGGAAATGTTACTGAGTATAAATGTATAGGAGTTATATGGTGGTATAAGCAGCATCCATCAAAGATACCACTATTTCTCATCTCAGTTTGGTTCCTACTAGTGACATGTATCCAGGCATTTTTTAAGGGAGCTCTTCCCATTTGACGAATTACAGTGCTCTATCAGCGTTGATGAGAATTGATAGTAGAATGTAACCGAGTATTGCATGGGTTGGGGCTCTTACTTTACTCTGAAAGATTGCGGTTCTGAATGGACACTTTTACCCTCGCCTCTGGATAGATTCAATTGATTCTGAAATTTTTTTCCAGATTTCAATTCCACATAACAGAACTGATACACAATGTATACCTAAAGCTGTGTTTCTCAATGGTGATTCTAATGATCATATAGGAGTGAATAATCTTTTTAATGTGTAAGTCTACAATCAAAATTGTTTGGATTAAAATTTAGAATATTAAAGCAGGGCATTAATTATTTTTTGTTTGACTATTGTGTCCATGTTTTCCACCCTTCGCTTCAATATATTGGATAGCTTTGCTCTTTATTGCTCTTAATGTTCCTCTTGGAGTCTCTAACCTTAAAAAAATCGAATCCTCTATCAGATGTAATGAACTTCAAATTTTTTGTAGAACTCCTGTGCACTTTCTTTGGTTTCTGTATCTAAATATTTCAATAAGCTGACTCTGTGATTTCCATTTCATAGATATTTAACACTGGCAACATCTCAGCGAAGTAACCTGTATTGCTCAGTCTCTTTAAATCATTAAATATAATACTGTTTTATCAACTGTAAAACTGAAGAATAGGGAGATTTTTTTTAACTTTATTTTTGAAAATTCACTTTTAGAAAACGATATCTTGACATAGTGATTGCAATTTGGAGATGAAATATGGGGTTGCAGAACTGGTAGTTACAGAGCTCTCGTCTCGCAAGGATAGTCTTTCTTGTGAGAAAAATGATCACAACTTTTTGGAAATAATTAGGCACTTTTTTTTTTAACTATTTCAAAGTAAAAAACCAAAACCTATGTGAAAGTCACGATTCATCAAATTAGTGGTGTTTAAAAAAACAAAACTATTTCAGACTACCTTTACAATTTCATCCCAATCAGTAGCAATTCCATGCGATGCGAAAAATATTTCAATATGTTTCGAAATATATACCCTTAATGGCTAAGTTCATTTCGTTTCAGGTCACCGCGTATTATAGCCATAATCCAAAAATTGACTACGTTGTAGAGGAAGTTGACACTCTTGGTATGTTGAAATTAGTGAGAAAGAAACCTACACTTATCCACCCGCACGGCAAAGGAAGAAGACGCAAAAGTATTGAAGGTGAATTCTGGTGGGCTTGCGGATATTGCTTCTTTGAACGTCGCAAGAAGTCGACTATAAAAGCTCACATCATGCAGAGGGTTTGCCAAAAGCCATTAGCAATCAAATCGCCACATAAAAAGAAAATGAAACGACAGCTAAGTCATGGAGACCTAGAAGAGTGCGAGTTTGATGATTATTCGTGGAAAGCCTCTCTATCCGTTTAAGGACCAATTGCGGGGAATCTTAATGTGAACACCGATTTTGATGTTTGAAATGTTTGACTCATATATTTTATACTGCCTTGATTGTAAGTAGTGTATAAAAGAACTTCTCGGTATCAGAAGAATGGTTCAAGTTAAAAGTGATACCAGTTTGTACCAAATTTGTGGTCCACTCATCTGATCATAAACTGTAAGTTTTGTTTATATAATACCCTCTTTAGACAACATGTTTAATACTTTTTGAAAGTTTTGTTTATATAATACCCTCTTTAGACAACATGTTTAATATTTTTTGTAAGTTTTGTTTAAATAATACCCTCTTTAGACAACATGTTTAATACTTTTTGTAAGTTTTGTTTATATAATACCCTCTTTAGACAACGTGTTTAATACTTTTTGTAAGTTTTGTTTATATAGTACCCTCTTTAGACAACATATTTAATACTTTTTGTAAGTTCTGTTTATATAATACCCTCTTTAGACAACATGTTTAATACTTTTTGTAAGTTTTGCTTATATAATACCCTCTTTAGACAACATGTTTAATACTTTTTGTAAGTTTTGTTTATATAATACCCTCTTTAGACAACATGTTTAATACTTTTTGTAAGTACCAAGTTGTAACATAGCAGAAGTCCTTTTAAAGTAAGGCAGGAAACGGGATTCAAGATTTGTGGCAAATATGTGGTCTACACTCCTGACCATAAACTGTACATTTTGTATATCATAACTTTTTTTTATTGACATTTTGTTTATACCTTTTTTATCGCAGCATGTTTAACGCTTGTGGTAACTTCAAATTGTAATATAGTAGAGATATTTTTCATGTAATTTAGCAAACGTAACTTGAGATTTACAATATTGAAAAACGAAATACATCAAATACTACTGTGCAAGCCATAATGTCTTGTTTTATTACAGATTTTTAGTGCGTTGAATATACTTTATTTTTCTTATTAATCATCAAGCACCGTCTCAACATTAATAGAGTCGAATCAGGCTTTGTTAAATTGCTGTTTAAGAGACAGTCTAGGGTCTTTTTAAGGGGGCGAATGGACAACAATGAAAGAGAACTAAACTTGGCATTAAAAAACAAACAAACAAACAAACGAACAAAAGATATCATGTCAAAATATTCCTTATTGGACGATCGATGATCAGTTCAACTCCGGCAATTTACGTTTTCCTAACATTTTTTTGCCTCATGATTGTTGTATTCCGTAATAGTTTCCTCGATATATTCACGTGATCTCGTAGATTTAGAGCATGGAGAATTCTTATTCATACTTTTTTCTACCTGTTTCTCAGAGTTACAAAAAGGTGATGACACCACTGATAGTCAGAAAGTTCCCGTGCTCGGTTTTGTTCCAATTTCTTTCGAAATGTTGCTGATCGTGAACGTTGTGAGCGATTAAGTGTGAGTTTATCGAAGTTGAAATAGACTTATAGTTTATTCAAAAGTTATGTAATGGCTAGTTTTTGCGGTTGATGTGAAGTAATACGAATTAGTTCTGTAAACTTGCGTAAGTAAATTTCAGGTGAGGGAACAGTTTATACTCGTTTTTCGGGAGGCAAAAGTAGCATAAGTCATCTTTCTATAAATTAATGATTACTAGGGTTCTGAAATTCTCAGTGGACCATACAGATTCAAATGCTTCACTTTTGCTACCTGTCACGGGATCGAATACCTCGATTTCATCATAGAATGCCCTCAGGTCTGTTAATCGAGGAAAATGGTTCCTAAATTAAATCATAATGACAGAATCAGTGATCTGTTATACTAGCCTGAACAATGGGGTGGCTTTTGACAAGTTTGAGAATACCACCTTTGTTGCTGCTAAATCGGGCGTATCAATGTAACAAATGATTTCCGGATTGCGAAATGTTCCATCTGCTGGTCACGAAAACCTTACTATGCTAATACAGCCAAAACCTCAAAACGCAGGTATGTTTGAAGAAACAAAACAGATGATAGTTCGGTGTGTATTGATTTGTTTTACATTCTCTAAAATCGCCAGTAGCGGGGAACATATCATGTAACATACATGATACACTTTAGAAAATTTAGTGCAGGTAAAAAGCTGAATTCCCCCGGATCTTCAAAAATATTTGAAACAACAAAAAAAAATTTATTACTGAGAAAGACAATAAATTCGGTAGCAAGCGATAGGCTGTGCAAGCTAAACCCCGCGGGAGGAATCATCGAGTTCAGTGATTTATATTTAGGATTAGGAGTCCATTATACCAGCACATGCGTCTTACAATGCCGGCGACACATCAACGTCGGAAGTCGGCGTTTCGAGCTCTTGCTGCAGATGTTACTTGTTACTTAGTAACAAGTTCTTTGATAGCGATGTCACCTTATATTTGCCGGAGGTCAGCTAGTTGCTATGCTTTCAAACCGTTCAAATTTTTTACACGATTTCAATATTAGTTTTGCAAAACGACAGCACGCCCGCATTACTTGAAGGTCACACGTGGTTTTTATCGATTTTTTATCTGTTATCAACACCAATCCATTTAACTGACTTAGTCGACTTGCGTGGACTGCCATCTAATAATAGCTATTGACGGTTGTATCTATATCTATAGCAATTGGTTACCCCGTGACATGTAAACTGTGTCTGCCGTTGAAATTTCTTGCATGATAAAATAACGCTTATCCAAGGACTGATACCACACGAGGGAATGCGGTGTCCGTTTTCGATGTAAGGGATAACACAGCAGCGTTGCAATGTTTCAAGTCCATACTTGGGTAAGATGAACGTGACTTGTCTGATTGTTGTGCCGCTTCATCCCACCTAGTGTTGTTGACAGTTTCTATTTATTTATAGGAAGCCAACCTTTACTAAGCAAAAAAATATATCATGGAAACGATGAAATAGTTTATAATATTGGATCAAGTTTGTTTATAAGTCGCGATTGTTTTAATTTGTTTCCCAACAATATCTAACATTATTTTTATCTTCGTTAAATTGTAAAACAAGCATGTGGCCCTTATTTTTTGTATTCTCAGTGTGTTGTCTTTTGGTGGAAACTAGGACCCAGATCGGAAAGAAAGCAAAAATTTGGTAATTTTTGTTTTAATGATTTAGCGTTATGTCGGAAGTCAGGTCGAATACAGTTTTCTCAGTCGATCCAGCAGTGCAAAAGATTAAACAATGATAAACACGGTTCTCACATGAAAGTTAAGAATAGCCCGGCGATAAACATGAAAACGGGCGGTTACAAGTTTGGATTATGATGCAATTTTTTCAAAACGTTCTCAGGTGAGAGTTATTTTCAAATGCCCCTCATCACGTCGTGGAAAATTTCTCGCACCTTCTCGTGTATTCCCAAAGTGAGGCTTGAGCCCAATTATCAGCACTTGATACGTGAACTATTTTTTATGACATTTGCTAACTGATACGTGGTATAAGTTTAACTTGTTTATTTTTATCGTTTGGCGAGACTCAATTTGTCTACTCCGGTCTTAACTCTTGTTTGGTTCGTTCACGATCGAAAACTGAATGGACTGAAATTGATTCACTATTTCACTGCTACCCGTCGATTGTCAATTTAGTGTGGAAAATGATGACTTATTGCAGACACTGTCTCGCAAATTATTAGGAAAATATATTATCCAGAGTTGCAAAAACATTGCGTGACCTATAGCCACAAAAGAGTCTACTGTAGCTTTCGCGACTAGTTGCGTAATTTGTGCGGTTAACAGTCGTGCGACGCATTTTTTTTTCGGTCTCGTGTTTTCTCGTTATCTCTCGATAATCCCAATGTGGGTGAATGAAAATATCATTGTAAAAGCAAAAGCATGTGCCCTTCTTAACTCTATTATACAACATTTGATCAAATTTTCAGTCCCTTGATACTGATGCACTAGACCGTTACCGTCTCCCCATGCCAAGTGCACTCTCACCCTTCAATTAACCCAAATCGAAACGGCGTGGGAGATGAACATTGCGAAACAAAACAGCAAATCGACTGGATCGTGGGAGTTTATGTCAGAAATCTTGTTTAGCGCACCATTCAAAGTTGTCATCAGAATTTCCACCTAAGTTGGCTTGGTTAAAGTTAGATGTTGTTAGATGTTTCAGAGAAAACTGGCTCAAAATTTCTTAAGCAAAGGGAAGTTAACCGCTTAATTGTGGAAGGAACTTGAATTCATTTGTTTCGGAACTTTGAACTTCCGCGGGTATCCGGTTTGATTGGCAATTTGCGAAATTTTGAAAGGTCATGTTTACCCTTTCTAATTTTAGATCCTTTTCTCAGTTGTTGTTCACGTACAATTAGGGTCAATCAACAATTTTCAGGTGTGATGTTTAATCCGTATTGCACAGTATTGGATACACGCGCAGTTAGTGTCAGCAGCCTCACTCTCGATTGGAACTAACTTTAAGGAACTGACAACGGTAAAATTATACTTCATTTCCCAGTTAAGTAACTGATCACCGTCGTTGAGGCTTTGTAGAAGGCTTTTACGAGATGCATGACTAGCGACACCTAACTGTCCGGTTCGCTGACAATATGTATGAGTATAAATAATATCTATGGGAATAATTCAGTAGTCATGGTAGATACCGCTGACAATGTGTATGAGTATAAATAATATCTATGGGAATAATTCATTAGTCATGGTAGATACCGCTGACAATGTGTATGAGTATAAATAATATCTATGGGAATAATTCAGTAGTCATGGTAGATACCGCTGACAATGTGTATGAGTATAAATAATATCTATGGGAATAATTCAGTAGTCATGGTAGATACCGCTGACAATGTGTAGGAGTATAAATAATATCTATGGAAATAATTCAGTAGTCATGGTAGATACCGCTGACAATGTGTAGGAGTATAATATCTATGGGAATAATTCAGTAGTCATGGTAGATACCGCTGACAATGTGTATGAGTATAAATAATATCTATGGGAATAATTCAGTAGTCATGGTACCCGTAGATACCGCCATTTTATAGTTTGGTTCCTACATGGAGCCATATGCCAAGGTTAACCCTTCCTTTTTTTTTTTTTTTTTTAAGAATATTAGTGCTAATTTGTAACTCGTTTATGAGTTACAAGCATCTGAAGGAAAAAAAAAATGGGGTCTTAGGGTGGTTGTTTTGTTGTAATTATAACTATAGGAAAACGATCAAAACCTGTTGAGAACTAACTGGGCATTTTTCTGAACCAAAAACCTCAATATGGTTTGATATATCTCCTCCAAAAGGCGAAATTCGTTTCATTTCGGATCACCGCGTATTACAGTCATAATCCAAAGATTGATTATGTTGAAGAGGAGCCTGATACTCTTGGTCTGTATATATCATATCAGTCATATCATATCATAGTATCAAAATAACCTTCAATTGTCCACTCATTTGGGCAAAGGAAGAAGGCACAAAATTACTGAAGGCGAATTCTAGTGGTTTTGCGGATATTACTTCTTCGAATGTCAACCGTAAGAGTTCACATCATGCAAAGGGTTTGCCAAAAGCCATTTACAATCAAATCCATGATCGCCTTAAAAGAAAACGAGGCAAAAACTTAGTCATGGAGAGCCAGAGGGAGGTGAAGTTAGGGTTATTCATGAAAAGTCTCCCTTTCAGTTTGAGGCAGAGAAACGTATTGATGAAACCTGGTTGATTCTGGCTCTTTTTTTGTAAACATTATGTAAAATGTGTTTAGAGACCAGAACTTTGGTGTGAAATGGATTTAGATGTGTTTTTGTAACTAATGAGGTAATGACAGTAAAAATCTGATCAAATATCTGGTCTACATACATAATCATGCATTGTACCTTTTGTTCATATCTGTGTTATGTCAATAAGTAAACGCTTGTCATAAGTTTGAAGTTGTAACGTAACATAATTCCTTCCTCGTGAAATATTAACTGTACAGTGGAACTGAATTTGAGATTGAAAGTATCAACAGTAAACTATTTCAAATTGCATTGTACGTGCTTTCATTTGTTTGTTGTTCTTGTGTGATAACGAGTATTTTTTTTTTTTCAGATTTATTACCTAGCACTTTCCTAACCACATTTGCTGGATGTGTTACTAAATCATTCTTTTTTGAGAAACAGTTGATGTCTGCTGTAGCAGCCCAGCTACATCTAAGAAAAAACTCAAAACATTTTTAGGAAAGCGTTCAAATACTTAATGTAAGGTAAAACGCTTTTGACTATGTGCATATTTTTATCGCTATGTAAATTTTTTTTTTATCATAATGCGCAACTGAAAACTGCTTCAGCCGGTACCCATAAACTTTTAGCACTTTTTGCGTAGCTCGATCCCGGCGTTCAGCGGATGAGGTAGAAAGCCTCGTGGAAAGACAATAATGTAGGTAGGGGAATTGCAAAGTCAAATGTAACTGAAAACAAACTTAAAGCTTTTTGCATTTCAAAGGACACGTGGAGGAAAATTGATTTTAATAAGCAAAGAATAATTTCCATTTTGATTCTTTTTGTTTTCAGGTGACAGGTTATTACAGTTACAACCTAACTATTTACCACGCTGAAGAGGAGGTTGAGCCTTTTTTGTCCAGCTGCTAGATTTGGTCAGCGCAAACTGCAATGGAGATGGATTTGGATGGCTATAGACTTAGTTTCTTCAAAAAGAAAAACCTTGCAGGTCAGCAGCGACCACAATGTTTGAAATATGCGGGGAGGAAGTTAACTAGCGGTAAGTCATGTCAGCTGGAGGGGGCTGCGTTTATCTTTCTGTACATTGCAAAACTCAGGGTACCAAGAGCTCTTCCAGTTAATTTTCATAGGTTTATAAAGCAATGACATTATAGTTATGGAAACAATGAAATATTTCATTGTTGCTTTGTCAGTCTTGTTTTCTTTGCTGATACGATTTGGCAATTTTTGTTTTAATGTCAGTCGATGTATGTAGACAGGATTGATTAAAAGTAAGTTAGAATTGGTTTTGGTTGTTATCTGATCAGTTGAAAATTTAAACTCACAAATTTAAATTTAGACTCACAAAGCTGATTAAAAGGCATTGACACGCAAGCAACCTTTACGCGGCAGAAGGCCTTATCCCGTTTAGCTCTTTTTCGATAAACGTCAAACTCGTGTCAGTGATCGCTTTTAGGAAAAGGGAGTTACGATGACGAACGCCAGCATTGTTGGAAAATTTCGAATTGGCAATGGTGCCCTCTTAGTTGAAGAACGTTTTGCGTATGTGGGGCGTTATGTTATGTTATGTTGTTATGTAAATGTTATGTTATGTAATATGTCATGTGACATGATGAGAGAACCTGACCTCGTGCGAAGAGATGTTTTTCGAAAAATAAAGCGTAATTTGCCATTTTGAAGAGGACAACACGTACTCACCTCGATTTCTAGTTTCGTTTTGTTTCTTTCTTTTGTTTCTCTAATTTTCTTCGTATCGGTTCATGCCTCAATATATCAACGTACTACAATACTCTATATCAAATAACGGAGGAAAATCGTTTTTGCATACTTTTCACAGCAGGGGATTTATGATATTGTTGAGGGGCCGCCAAACCTTGTTGGTAAAGAATGCCAGTGAAACACGTTTGAAGGCTGAAACTCGTGAAACGTTGAATGGATGCTTCCTCTTTCAGAGACCTGCGATGAGGCGGATAGAATATTCAAATTCTCTGGCGAGTATGGCCAGAATACTCACTGGTCAATATAAAAAACGACCTAGCGTGTCTGCAATTTCCGCAGTGATGTTTAAGACAACAGAAAGTATTTAAAAGTACTTGAAAGTACTCTTAGGTAGCGACATTAATATTGTTGGGTTTCCCTTAACAACAGACAAAAGTGCGGACGGATCGGCTTATAAGCAAAGAGGAAAGCCGGACAGAGGAAGAAACTCTCAGAAGTCTCGAGATCAGTGCTTTATTTTGTTTTTATCTTCTTAATTAATTGTATTTGTACGTGTACACCCTTAATTGCATTTATTATCGCTGTTGGGGGGAAAGGTGTTTAGTTCTATTTCTGTTTGACGACTTTTCATTGCACAGGAAGACAATAACGCAAGTGGTTTCTTATTCCACATGTTATAACTCTTTCTTTTGATTTATAGACGGCATTATTAGGGGTTTCATTAATGTTTCCAGCAGGAGGGCAACTTGTTTTCACAGGCAGGCAAAACTTTTTGAACTAAGCTTCTTTATAAGATAAACTTTCATCCAGATGGTCAAACCAAGTGGGCAAAACCATCCTCACAACGGTCAATTTGCCTGGTGCCCAGGCCCTTAATGAAACCCCTGCCTTATGTTCAGGCTGGAGTATTTTTGCTAAGGTATTATTTCAACACGCTCTTATTGGCGCTAGTAACTTATATCACTCTTTCAACCAATCATGTGCCGAAAAACCTTAAGAGATTGATATTCACCGTTTTTTGGACAAATGATAGGCCACGCATGATTTCTTTGTTGTTCATTGTTGTATTGTTTTCGATATCTTTGGTTAAACGAAACATATTCGCGAAGCCCTCTTGTTTGAGGCTGTCAACTTGAAGTTATTTTCTTAAATAAATCATAAGCGAAGTTAAAGGTTAAGATGAAGCTTGTGTCTTTGAAACTGATGGGAAATCAACGATTCAGTGAAACACGAATCGTCCCCATGATGGGAAATTTAAATAACACTTTGCTTTTCGAAGCGTTGTTATAAGCAATATGGAAATTACGAAACAAGAGAGCTTATATTCTTACTGTCAAGTTGAAAGGACTTGAAGCTTGGAACAAACTGGGTTTTCTAATAGGAAGAAAGAATTCCTGCTTCTAGCGCCATGCGCTGTTACATCGGCCAGTGTTGAAACAAAGTTTTTTTCTTTGCTATAAAATCAATGGCGATCAAACTTTTAAAAATGTGATTAGCGCAATTGGCTTCATTATGTTTGTTTATTGCGTCTATTTTGCAGATTTAATGTTAAGGGAATTGGCTATTTGTATTTCACACCACATATGATAACAAACCACTCCATTTTGGTCTCTTTACCATTTATTATCGCCATATCTACCCATTAAGCTATTCTATAGTTAACAAGATAGCAAATCAATTGTTAAGACTCATTAAGTTAGCTTCGAAACTCAAATGGACAAGCTGACGAGGTTTGGTCAACACGGCCAAAAGATGCATTCTGACTTTTCTTTTTCAACCGCTCAGTGTGCTACAAAGAAGTGGTGACGGTTAAATACTTAGTCACTTTCATGGCAAACTTCGGAACTCGAGACTGGGAATTTATTTACATTCTCCCATAATTTCTGTCGTCATTATAAAACCAATTCTTTAAATACGTTATCATAATGTGATCCGATACAGGGTGTTGTATGATTAGAAATCATAAGAAATCAATGGCTATTTTTTATTAAAAAAATTTACTACTGTGAAAATTTTCCATGGGACGTAATCTTAGTTACAAAAAAAATTCAATAGTTAATATGCATTTTTTTTGTATTTTAGCAAGTTTTCACCCGCCGATTTACTCTCTTAATGAGGAAGTCTACGAATCTAGGCGGCCAACTTTTCATATCCTACAGAAGCAAAATTCATAGCACAGTGATTGGAGGGAACTTCCGTCTGAAATCAACTCAGTATCTCTATATTTTGCATTGACACTCACGTTTCTGCTTTGCTTACGAGTTTTTTGCGTCTTTGGCGAGGAACAACGACAAATTTAATGATCGCGAAGTTCATTTCTTACGGCAGCTAGCTGCATGGCTCATTGCTTTAAATACCTTCTTCAGAGTGTCAGTGGAGAAAATGATCTTTGACTACTTAAAACATTCTGGAGCAAGAATTTGCAAATATCTGATGTATACTCCGAAGTATTTATAAATCCACCCAGAGTTATGATATTGTCTTCTGTACTAGTATTATTGCTTCTCCTGAGAAACTCATTTTCGTTGGTGAGACTTTTCTCTAGCTGACTTTCCTATCTTTTGTAACTAAATTGATTTCATTTCCCTATCACTGTTTCTTAGCATGAGTTTAAAATTTCCATGAAAAGTGCAGTTAAAGAGAAGAAAAGGTAGACCTTTAAAGTTTAAACAGCGGTACTAATGCAATTTACATAGTTACTGCTTATGCGAATTCAAATTTTCGTTATGTCCTTCTTTGTGAGTTTTCCTTGCTTGTAAACGTAAATAAAGACACGTTTGCTTTGCTCGTACATCAGCTCTCACGAATTCCATGTACAAGACTCTGCATGCACTGATTCTGCAAGCAACCTAGTCTCCATGATAGTTGTGTCGTGTAGAAATACCAAAATTGCGTATGAACGCTGTAAACTTGCAAAATAATTTTGCTCTTTATGCCCTCCTTCTGAAATCCAACAAAGAGGCTGCTGCATTGTGCTCCCAAGCAAATGCAAAGTGTGGTATTTTCTGAAAGTATAGCAGCAGCCTCAGCTAACTACATCAACTGTTCAGTCTTCACCATTAGACAGAGAGAGGACTGTTCCAGGTTAGGAACTCAAACTCCTCGTGTTCTTCACTGCTAAACTCACAGCTTGCGTATCTTTTCAAATGGCCCAATGCCTTTCTTCTCTGTCTCATTTCTTTCCTCAAAGAGGTTTTCTGGCAAACTTTCTGCGTCACATGGGCCTTGACAGTTGATTTCTTTCGTCTTTCAAAGAAGCATAGCCCGCATGCCCACCAAAAGTCTTCTTCGGCAGTTTTGAAACCGTTTGCCCTTCTCCTTCCTCCACTCGTGCAAGCCGGCGAACGGTGGCTCATTAGTTTTAACAGATTGGGAAGATCAGGTTGTTCAACAATGTAACGAGCTCGAACATCGCGGTTGTAGTGTACTGATACCTGTCAAGGGAACAGAAATTTGAAATAAGAAGGTCTTTACGTTTTCGCTTTTTCCTAGAAAGAGGGACCGGTAAGATTATCCGTGTGAACATGGTTACAATATGGCGGAGAAGTTAATTCCAATTTTTTCCGGTAGCCATGGGTCTCAACAGATAGCTTGCAAAATTAGGTGAGATGTTTTCACCCTTTGGGTCTTCGTCATATTTCAGAAGCTTGATGAGGAAACAGGCAAAATAAAGCCCTGCAATGAGGGTTCCGTTCGACAGTCACTTAACTGAATTCAAGGAGATTGAGTAATTGTCTAATGCTAGGGTTTGCATTATTCATAAAAGTAACTATATCTTACTTACTTTTCTCTTATCAAGCCTCGTATCTGGTCGAAGAACAACTTTTCCGAGAACAAGCGGATTTGTTGATATCGTCGTCGATGTTGAACGGGTAAATTCTTCTTTTAGATTAAGCTTTGAGAGTTCCTGACGAAGCTTTGAAGCTACTCTGTTGACAACGGCGTTTGTGGCGTGTGATTCTGCTAAAGAAACATTTAATAATATTGCTTTAAGACCAATACTCAACCCATCACACCTTTAAGATATATTCTGTGGTAAGAATACTCTTTCCTGCTGTAAAAGTCCTTTAACTAAAGATTGTTCATAACTTCGCTAGTGAAATCTGTGGCGTTTCTACGTTCTACCTCAAGATGTATAGGTTCTCGCGAAAAAGAATATTTTACCAGAACCTGATGATGAAAAAGTACGTACCTACTCCGTCGTTTTCAATTTCGGAAAAGGTAAAGTTCCTCGGCGAATGGTTGGATGTAAGTTTGTGGTCAGATACCTTGCAACAATGCGACGGTAATCTCTGAACTTCTTTTCCAGCGATGGCTGAAAGAGAACAAGCAACAATGATTTTCTCAAAATAATTTCTTACGACTCAAACGATTTTCTGTCGATAAAATACGCTAAAAACCTCCTACAACCGACGGAGAATGCACGAGACGTATCGTTTGGCTCGCGAAAGGCATGAAAAGAAATTACTGTGACAAGAGTGAATTGATTCATGTGGCTTTGCTTGCCAGTTGTCAGAATTTGCATCCAAAATGGACCGATAGTTGCTTTACAGAAAAGATGAGACCTTAATGCCGTGAGGATTATTTTACTGATGAAACCTTTAATGGTTTGTGATTACTACACTGGCTTTTCTACAAATAAATTTTACGACTATACATTGAAATAAGTAGTTTCCGTTGAAAATTTCAATGCTGTTCGTATCGTAAAAGACGAGAATTTTAGAGTAGCTAAAGTAGCTAACGCTGGTGATCTTTAACTTCACAATTTCCCTCTTTGCTTTGATTTGGCTCACACAGGTAGAGATGGAGGACAATGGTAGATATAGGATTAGTCAAACGAGGGCGAAAAGAGGAAGACGGAAGCAAGAGACGCTTGCTGCTCTGCTCTCCCCCACGTTGGCGTCAATGGCCTTACAACTTCCTACTAGCCCAAGCACTAAGCAGCCCTGCTTGTTACACCTGTTTATTCAATTACCGCTAATGAGTCTGCTTTACCACAAAATCACCCATTATCGAATGATACTAAATTTGCTCAATGCAAGAGTACTTTCTACTCGGATGTAATGACCTACGTTGGCTTGTTATCAAGTTTTTTCACTCATGAAGATTGTGGGGCTTTTTATCCTACATCCGTTAGCCTGTGACACGATGATTGGTTCTTTTCTCACTAAGGCCGTATATCCTTCCGTTTGTCAGCCATCGAATACGAAGCATTATTGTTATTACCTTCTGCATCAAGTGATGAACACATAACGAATGCCCTCCTAGAAAGATGCAGGGACCACTTTGGAAAAGATTGTTAGCGTAACAAGTTTTCTCCGTCTAAGGTCTAGAGAAACTTAATATAAAATCCCTCCGTACGAAAGTGAGCTCCTACAGTTTTTTTGCGTGCAATGGGCATCCCAATAAGGCTATAAACAAAGACCCTTCAGTTAATCAAGGGACATGTTTCTCTTTTTTCAGGAAATATATGTCTGCAGACTTATATAGAGTGTTCTCGTTCTTCTTCCTGTCTACTCCAACACGCCATGTATGGTTAATACAGGAATACAGTTATGCTTTTTTCATGTGGACCGTTTAGACCAAATGTTTGACTTACTCAATTCATCCTGTTCA
This sequence comes from Stylophora pistillata, assembly GCF_964205215.1. Taxonomy (NCBI): domain Eukaryota; kingdom Metazoa; phylum Cnidaria; class Anthozoa; order Scleractinia; family Pocilloporidae; genus Stylophora; species Stylophora pistillata. The sequence continues at coordinate 19,277,635 of NC_142522.1, read as the reverse complement.
TCAAGGGTCCTGGCCTTCTGAGTTGCTCTTGTAGTGATCCTAAAAGGTTTTGATTTAATGGTGGTAACCAATCCCTCATGAAAGTCCATCATTATGATGAGCTCCCACTTGTTTCTTTCCATAACATCAGCCTTCTCAAGTCGGTACACAGAGGATCCCTCTTCATTTCTGTGCACTGAGCCCAAATCTACTGAAAGGACAGTCTGTGTCTGATCGTGTTTCTGAAAATTAACTTGCAGCTCGACGGGACCTGTGGGGACATTTCCAACAGAATTAAGGCCGATAGTTAGCAACCAGCTATTGTTAAAGAAGCTGGATGGTTCAGATTTCTGAAGCTGAATTCTCGTTAAACAACACATGATAGTGATTTTTTCCTAGTTTAATTCATTTGGGAAATATAGTGTGGTCTCTATCTTAGGTGCTGGTCGTCCAGCTTAAGTCGTTTTTTTCATGTTTTATCGTATTCCTGCCATTAAGTGTTTATTAATCATGCCATTATTTAGGCGATTGTCTCTTGCAATGGAGATCGAGAGGTTATCCAATTTAGTCAGCAGAGAAACAAACCTGTTGTGTCGTGAATTCTTATCGCAGCGTCGGGACATCTTTGAACGTAAACTCGAACTCTCTTAATTTCATCGGAAGCACGGGCTACAATAGTTACTTCTGAGGATCCTAGTCCATATTCGTATTTTCCAGAGCATTTTTTCGTCTTCTTATCGTAGGTGTCCATTAGGTTCATAATTTGAACCTCTACCTCAGGTCTTGCATATTTTGGTTGATATCCTTTAGAGGACAGGTTCGTCTTGGCGCCACAAGCAGGTAGAAAACTGTGATCAGCTGTTAAAAAAAAGGAAGTTGACGTGAAGAAATTTTGCGAACCCAAAATTCAGAATAATTGCATCATGCGAGACACAGAAGGATTTTCAAAACGGGTTTTTGTTTTCTTTAATTTAAGTTTATTCATTTTAAAAATCAGTGATGCATCCACTCAGAGGTGGATTTTCCGCATCTGCTTTGTACGTGACAGTCTTAAATAATTTAGAGTGACTTCACTGTTGTTTTATGAAAGAATGTTTTGTATGGTCGGATATTGAATATTTGTAGACAGATTATATTAGGAGGCGGTACTCGACCTTGGCCCAAATTTTTGTTTTACAGTAGACATACGTCGATCAGGCCACTGAACCGTACGTAATTCGTTTTATCGCTGAGCTATTTTTGTAAGTCCCCTCAGGCATAATATTTTATCCGAATGCAACGAACGTAACTTGCAAGAAGAAGCACCAGTTTGATGATGAAATGACTTAGGAGTAGAAGAGCAATCCTTGAGGCCTCATTGTGAAGAAGTTGTAATGGGGAAACAAAGGTCACGTCTGTTGACGAAGTTGCATTTTGACATTGTTCGTTATCATAACTAGCTGAACTAATACGGAAAAAAGACTTGAAAACAACACCATAACCGGACGTAATTAAAATCGCGTGTGTTAGCTAAACTCATATGTATGGAGACAAACTTATTTAAAAGTGGCCAAGTAAACAAAACACAATACGATATACCGATATTGGCAAAGGCCTATAGATATTCTTAGAATGTTTATTAAGGTTAAATAAAATGACTTCCTCTATCTCATGCAGTATCATTTAGAACATTAACATATTCAGCAGCTCTATGCAAACACCTTGAATGTTATCACCTGCAGTTCTAAGGGAACAGGTTATTGAACTCATGCATTATCTGCAATAATGATGTTTTTTCCGCCGGGCGTGGGCAAAAACTTTTATGCTCAGAACGCTTTCCTCTCTCGTCGATCAACAAGCATAATGATGAATCCTCTTTATTCAGTCTTACTGTTACAAATGATGAAGTAAAACCACTACTTATAACTGCTTTGACATTAAGCTGTTGTAGAAAAGTAAGACCCAGAAATTTTTTACTTAAACATAGTGCTCCAAGGTTATTGAGTAGGTGCGCCATTGAGTTGCTGAAGCGAAGAGGAACTTGTTAAGGTTGAATAAACAAAAAAGAGAAATGCTAATTCAGTCATGCTATAGATTTTAGGCATGAGGGTAATATAGAGAATAATACAGCAGTTTGACAGTAGTCTGAAAAGTGAATGTTGCACACTGCTGCTGAATCATTCCATCCTTCATTATACCTATATGTACTTTGATTCTCTAATTGCATAAGTTCTTGAAAGTCAGTGTTGTTATGGGACAGTAGACTCATGGCAACTTTGATAACTTGAAGTGGTTTGTCATAAATCAGTGGCTACTTCACTTGGCGACTGAACTTCATAGAAAGCTAATAGACTAACTTCTGTGGAATTTATGAGTGGGCAGACTGGAGCATGCGGACAAAATGTATTTTTACCCTAAATGACCAAAAAGCTCTCGAAAAAACTTCCTGGTTGATATCGGCTTAGATCAGATGTTGCATCCCCTGGCTGTTTACATCAAATGCGCGTCAACCATCTTGTTATAATTTACCATAATAGGAGACTAGGAGATGTATCACAACGTAGAATTTTTAGTACTTTGCTAAAAATCAAAAGTCATTTCTAAATAGGTTTTTTGTCACAGATGATCAAGTACGACTTGCAAGAGGGATAAAAAACAATGTTTTTTGTGGGACGGCTCAACTGAAACTGTAACAGTTTAATGACGCCCGTGGCTTGACAGCCCCATTACATTTCGCATTTTTGGATTAAAGTCACGTTTTGAGCGTATATTTGCAGTTTAACGTTTAAAGTACAGCGCTGTCAGCTTGTGATGTTTTGATGCTGTTCAGACGAAATGAGGGTGGGAAAGTTTGAGACAGATCGCTTTTCCCTCTTTAGATCATTTGAAACGAATATTAGCTAACGGTCGGATAAAAACTTTTAAAAAACTAGAGCTGATAAAGACGAAATTTAAACTAATCGCCCTGTTCCATAACTGTTTATAGAAACTCTGAAAATTGCCAACTAAATATTGGTTTTCTTCCGACCGAAATAATCTTGTCTGTTACGTAACAAACAAAGTAGAACTTATGTTCTTCATAGAGCCAAAAAAGGTTGCTGATACCCAGCAGGATTTCTTTGTTTTTCACATTCTCCACGACCAAGCTACACCCTGAACAACACTTCCACTATCTGTTGGTATCGTCCGGAAAAAAAGCTCGGAGCATACCAAAATACTCTTACTTGATGGTGCATGTTTTCGTGGAAAACTATAGCAGATGTACAATTTGTTGCAGAGCCCTTCAATTCAAATATTTAAGTCCACTGATGTCGGACAATAAAGATATTAAAGTTTTCTTGTCGTTCGGGGTATGAATTTCTTCCCATAGAACTGGTGTATCTCTGCGAATACCCAGAAGATGAAAAATTTGTGTTAGTGTTTCGTTACTTAGAAGTTTCACCGCGAAACTTTATCCCCATATAAGTATGGGGTCCTAATTCTTCTCATTTTTCCCCTTTTTAAAGAGCATCTCGTTGAAAACAATTTCACTGCGTCAAATAGGGCTGAACAAGAAAGAAAGATCTTGGTGTCTAATATTTGCACAAAGACTGGAAAGAAGGAAGAAACTGAAAAAGAAAGAAAAGTTGGACAACAAGCACATTAACTTGTCAGTGTCTGGTAGTGCTTTCGTTCTGCCGCTTAGTATAATGAAAGACGTAAAGACATTTCACAGAGTTTTCAAGTGTTAACTTTGTAAAATAAGGATAAAAGATGAGTTGCAGGTGCAAAGAACATAATTGAAACTTTACTTTGAACTTGGAACTGATTAAAACGAAACCTGTAGTTCAAAACATCGGCGGATGTTGAGATATGATCGCAGAACGTCGTAGTGGAGTGTCCTCTTTGTTGGGTGACTAATGTCTCCCAAATCGGCGTCGTCATAAGTGTTTTCCTCTCTAGTCTACTCTCATGAAAACTTACGAACTTTTCAATTCAAACAATTTGAAACTTTGTGAAAGACAGAAAGAGATCTTTAAATATATTACAAAATGAGCGTTTTGTACAGGGCAAAATCTGAAATCTATGACAGATGAAATAACTGTTATTTATCCAAACCTTAACTAATCCCTAGTTCCTGTCTTGACGGGTTAGTATAACTGATGGAAATCAATATTAAGTTTAAAGAGGCAGATGACATACCTCAGATACTATTATTTTCACCAAAAGTGTTCGATAATTTTCCATAAAAGTCAAACGACTTAGATGTAAGAGCGAAGGGAAGTTCTTACCTCTCAAGGTTAAAGACATCTTCCAGGGAACTTGCTTACTTGTAAATACTAATACAGGAACTGAATGAAATGTAGAGCCATCAACGCAATGGCTGGGAAAAATACATCGTTCATTTCTTACTTGCTTAATTTCATAATTGTCAGAGAAGATTGCTCAACAGTTGCAACACCCAACTTAAATATTTATCAAAAATGTGAACGACCCACGCTTAAACCTGCAGGGCAAGAAAGCATTTTTTTTGTCAGAAGTCACAAGTCGTAACTGTTAACTTTGGGTAGATTGGAAGTCATCTCCATTAATTCAATGCTTTGTTTGGTAATTTAAAAACAGTTGGGTCAGCTTCCACATTCCGGTTTTAGCTAACTTCAGCACGACTTACGGGGGTTTGACTTTGACGGAACAGATTCACATCTGCTCGGTGTCACCTAGATACATACGACATAGGTGTAAATTGTAACTTAACTAAAGGAATCAAAGGGAGACGTACATTGTTTTGTTAGCCTTTCTGAACTAAAGAGATCAAAGAAAGTCGAGTTTTATTGGGTACGAATTCAGTTAGCTTCGTAATGGATTCGAGTACTTTACCCGACTACAAGTCGCCAGTGACCCTTCAAAGTAAATTTACTAGATGAGCGTGAACAGGAAAACAGCTAAAGTTAGATGAAAGTGGATAATTTGCGGGAATCGTCGCTTATATGGCTATTTATAAAGCTCTTGTCGAAAGTGCGTGATCTCGTTATGGTACTAAAACCAGTTTTAAGTATGGTCATCAATATGATGAAGACGAGAAGGAAACAGGACTTAATTATACGCTAATCATTCCAACAATATTTGACACCAACTGAAAAAAGATTTTATTCCCTTACACTTAACACTTCCTTGAAAATCGTTAGATAGCTTTGGTGCTTGATGTTGGGTCGTGAAAATGTTCGAATTCCTGTCTCAAAAAATTGGCTTCGACAATGATCGCAAATTCTCGGTCGTCTTCAGTATCGTTTGGCCGACGCTGCACTCATCAGGGTTGAATAAGACTCAACGGGGAAAACGTTAGGGTCAGTTCAACGATTTTTTTTACAATCAGGGAAAATTATATTCAGAACCGGAGGTTGCTTAGCACGTGCAAGAAAAAGGTGCTTCGAGTCCGCTACATGTACACATATAAAGACCAAACATGAAACCCAACTTTTCGAAATGGAAGTCATGAAATAAATCACTGAACTACATCACGATAGCAAATGAAGCCCCAATATTTATGCTTTTATTCGCCATCCAGCAACCAAAGAGGGCTTGTTTGTTTTCATACACTTCGCCCTCTAAGAGCCATTTGACAACATTTATTACCTTGTTATGTTAGTTGTGTACCAGATGAAGCAAAACTGTTGAAATAGTAAGTGCATTTGGCGAAGCACGACCACCAGTCTCAGTGTTTTGTTTTGACTATTATTACCTTTTGTTGGCCTCTTAAAGTACATGCAATTTTTTTTTTTTCAAGCGTACCTTACTTTCTGCAGAAGATATAAGATAGGAGGCAAGCGAGCTTGGGTTTGAAAACGTCATTTTAATAATACCAGAAAGCAATGTGGACGCCTCACAGCGAGTGTACTTCGTTGCTGTTTGCCACGTACAACATTCAAGTTGTTTGGGTAGCATACCGTTCCATTACGTTCCGCCAATTCTGATGTTAAAAAAAAAAAAGAAAAAAATCCCAGACGTACCTCTTACGTTCCAGAAACTTGTCTGCGCTGGGGCTTCCCCGGTTTGTGAAGGCAAGAGCCACTCGCTTTGGTTGAACCCGGCAGATAAATCGTCGCCACACTGCGCCCTAATAAACTCATCTATGTCATTTAGCTGTTGCTCTAACTCGGGATCTAGAGCGAAAAGACTCATATTCTTCAACACCAGTCAGTCGAAAGGAGCGTAACGACTCTGCAAGTGTTGTCTTATGACCTGGGAGGAAGTCGTTCCTTAAATCTTTCTGAAGAGTGAACCAACAGCTTTTGACAGTGAGTGGGAGTTGTTTCCGGCTAGGATGTCTAATAAACGGAAAAATTGTGACGTATGTTCTTTGTTCCCAGGGTCGAGCGTGGTATCCGGGTAATTGTTATTCTAGCCAGGGCTGTTTTAATGCAGTGACTAATAATATTTGAAACTCAGTCTCGAAGCTATGGTGTATTATAGTTTTATACTAATGCATTGAAAATTGCAGATAGTACAGTTTGCCGCCAGCGTTCGTGACATAAGTGGCAACAGTTTTTACAATTATGTCTAACTGTTTTTTTTTTTCCGTGACGTGGCTGTCTCGCTTAGTTCTACAGCTTTAATGAAAATGATTGACTTAAAATTGTGTCTGAATGATATATCGTACTGTCTTTTATCAATTCACAAGTTAAACAATTCTCCAAACATTTTCTAATTCTTTTCCTTTTCCCCATGTAGACGCCTTGATTTTCTTGACCTTTTGAACTACTACCTTGTAATACATTTAACCGCAATATTTACGCTTTCGACCCCTCTTTCCTCAAAAGTACGTTCCATAAAATTATGTTATGAATTTATAATCGTCGCGCCTTGCCGCATGACATTAGTCACCGTTCCTGGAGTGTAGCGCTCTTGTTAAAATCCTGCCAATCTGATTTCGGGATCTCAGAGCTGAAATACATTTCGTTGTTCGAATTTAATCAATGAATCCGATCAAGGAAACAGATTAAATGAGGGGGTATCCAACATTTACGCACCCGACCTTGCTACCCTGTTATGAAGATTTGAAAGACAAAAACATTTGCTTAGTACCCTCATGGTATTGTGTTTAACTTCATTTGTTGAAACAAAAACAAAGAAGGTTATATGGAATGTGTAAATGTTTTGCTTCAGAGTTAGCGTTGTACGCGAAACTCAGTTTTGATGAAGTACTCTACTTAGATTGCTCTGTCTCTCAGTCACGTCGCGTTACGTTATTGACGTCTTCACATCAAACCTTGCACAACTTTGGCTCGCAATGACGTAAATGCGTCACACCTTCCACGCATGCAGCATATTGCGAAATCCAAAATGGCGGCTTTATGTCACGTCTCCGTATGAAGTCACGTCATGTCGGGTTTGCAGTCAAAACAGGCTCAGCTGGCCATAGTTTCTCCTCATTCAGGAGCCAATAAGTTTTATTCATTGTCATTTTTAAACACCTGAGAAAGGTTGGTGGATCAAACGCTTGTCTGTTCTCTAAAAGGTTGTAGTTATGCTGCTTATCGATTAGCGCGGTTGTTATCGATTTACGTGTGGAGCTTGCGGGAAATAAAAGCTATAAATAGTGATTGTATATTACTCATATATCATTCCAGCCTCTCTTTGTATCTTTACTTGCTATAACAAGTTTATTAGTTTATTTTCATTTTTGAAGTGAAGGCCACTGAGCTACAATGCTAGGTGGAGAAACGCCTTTCATCGTTTATTTAAGAGTGCTAGGTTTAAAAACACGATAATTAAACAAAGTATGGAAATTTGCTTTATGTGGAGTGTGCCAGCCCCTTAGTCTTCAAATTGAATAAGCAAAGTAATCAATAAGTTTGACATGTCATAACGGATTAGTTATGTACCACGTTGTTAATCTTACCCCAGCTCTTTGTTTAACCTTCTAAATCTTTAATCCTACTTTGAATCCAAATGAACGTATTTTAACTGCTTATTCTATATCTTCGCTCTTTATGCTCTTTTATTTAGTCAGAGGACAAAAGAGGGAAGTAGATAGCACGAAACGTCGAAAGCAATGATCACCGTTAGGATTTGTGACCTAACGGCTGTCAACGCTCTAAACAAAGTTTGAAGATTCTATCCCGATAATATGATACCGTAAAACTAACAACAGTCAATGATTAAGTCAGTTTTCGCATCTTTTATAACATTCGCCTTTAGATATTTCCTGCCATACGGATCAGCAGGGTTTCTCACCAAAGATGGAAGTGAAATATATATGTTGGCTTATTTCCGGCGTTGCAGTGACAACCTCCTTTTCAGCACAGCACGTTCCTTTCCTGATGGTTAATTTAGCTAAGAACATTTTGAGTGGCCGTATATAGTAAACGGAAAAATAAATAATGGCACGCAAGGGAAGTGTTTGCTGCAAGTCTGTCTTTGCTGTCATTGCGGAATTACTCCTCCATGCATGTTGGCAATGATTGATAGCCTTTCGTACTTGTAGGAGATCTTAAAAATATTGGGATTCAACTTCCAATTTCTCATAATCGACTTGTGCTCCTTCAGGTGACACTCCATACTACGCTTTTATGACTTGTAGAGCTTCTCTAGTTTCGTGCTTTGCTTACTTGATCAAGGCGGAATTCTTGGTAATCCATCCATACCTTTTTGTGACTCACACGGTCAGCCTTTGAATTTTCTTTGCTTTACAATTGCCCTTTAGGTTGTTATGTAGTTGTTTTTACGAGAATGGGTTTTCATTTTCCAACATCCTCGTTTCATGATTTCCAAACTTGGCGGGCAACCATAACTACCCTGCATCTCTCAGTTAATCTGTCTTTCTTGAAACTGTTGATTAAATTTTTAGTCACTACATTTATTGCAATCACACGGATACTCGAGAAAATTCCTTACACTCAACCCTATCGATAGACGTAACACGGTATTGTCTAGAATGTTCTAACTGTAAAGTGGTGTTACGATTGACATGATAACACATTAAGAACTCAAAAATCCTAACCGTAGGTTTTTAAGCACAAATAAAGCTATATAAAATCAAAGGTCTGGAATTTATATTCTTCGTCCGAGACTCAGATTTTTTTACTGTTTCAACGCGTTACAAACCGAATGACAACTTTTTCCAACAGAACTTGATTTATGTTATTGATTAAAATAGTTTTGAATTAGAGTCACGCACATTTTCCAAAATCAAGACACCCTTTCACCAAATTAAGGTACGATGAAGATAGCAAAAGTCCGATGAACTGGGGTCAATTTTTTTAGTTGTCCCACGCTCGCGACAAAATCGATGACAACTTTATCACTGAACTCAAGTTGAATATTAATTCTACACATTAGTCAGGCACATTTCCCAAAACCAGGGGACAGTTTTATCCAGCTAAAATTAGATAACTGTAGTAAATCAGCCTTCTTTTATTAAATGTGCCACAATAAAAGGTGGATCCACACAACCATTTCTTACTGCTGAGTTATTTCATTGGCCCCGTTGTTGCTTTAAGGGCTTCCCGCAGCTCACTTTACTACAACGTTTTCCTTATTGAAATGTACCTGCCTTGACACACCATGTCACTTTATTATTTGGTTAATTATCTATGTTATGCCCCAACTCAGGCAGCTAAACACACCTGTCTTTGGCCTTTAACCAGGGTTTTACTGATGTTACGCGTTGTTTAAAAATTTTAGGGTTTTGTAAGCAAATCGTAGAGAAATATATGCCATATCTGCTATCTTTAACCAATCCCTCATAAGTTCGAGCACGCTTATTTCCCCTGAGGAAAAAATCATTTTTGATAAATAGTTTCTACCATTCGTTTTGCCATTTGAGACGAAGAGGTTATGCTCTCATTAGAAAGTCAAAATTACAGTTATATATTGACTCTAGTTATTTTAAATTTTGCTGGTAAACATCCGTTCCAATGACGCAAAAAAATTCGCAAATATATCATTGAAATTGTCAAAGGTTATATTTATGTCACGAAACTACGAATTAGTTATATGCGATACAAATAGCTTTCTAACTAGCTTTATCAGTTTAACCTTTTTTTTCTCACATACAGGTAACGCTATCACTCTAAAAATGTTTGATTCATTTCTTGTGTTCTTGTTACATCTAATGGATATCTCAAGTTTCTCAGAATAGTTTTGAAAATGGCCACTGCTATTAGTATATTGGTTAAAAACACCAGTTTCAAATTTTTCACCAAACCGGTGATTTTTGGATGATTTCTCTTCTTTTCACTCTCTGTCAGTTTCCCCTTTTTTTTCGTGACATGCAATTCTGTTGCGTAGAAAAGGCGATCGAAACATAATTGTATGTGACTTTGAGAGAAAGTGTCTCGGGATGCCATTGTTTCTGCGCCTGACGACCATTCACGCGTGGAGTTTGTCGTTCCGCCGGCTGAAGCTCGCCATTTTTTCACCACATCACGCAATACGAATTTATAGAAAAACTTTTGAAGAAGCATCAAAGAAAAGAAACGGCGAGTTTCTTTAAATAACAGTAGCAGCGAACACAAGGACTAAAAACGTACTCCGCTGAGTAACTGTAGAAATTGCATTTCGCCTGTGCGGATCATTTTGTTCTTACAGATCAGAATACATTTCAAGATGAACGGGTCACATTATTATCAGCCAGCCCAGTAGATATCATTTGAACTTTTCGCCGCGAGAGACTGCTCGGGTAGCGTTTTGATCTATTTTACACCACACACAGCAGTCGAGACTTGGTAATTCCATTTTCAAGAGTGTGCTCTTAAATCTATAATTATAAAAATTCTTGCGAGATACGGAACTCAGTGAGATTGGGAAGCACTGAAATACTTTTTGAATGGATTGACACTATTATGGAATCTATGAAAAAAAAATAGACACTACAATCTATTGTGCATTTACCACACTGACACGAAGAAGAAGGAGAGGTTGCTCTCAAGTTTAATCTGACTGGTTACCCTATTCACACGCAGGCTCAACGAGTAGGTCAAAATGAATGTTAAGTCATGATCGAATGTCAATGATTTCACTCTTTGATGTTTCAGAGGGGCCAACTTTGAAAATTAAATCTTGAAAATACCTCAAGATTCCCATTGTAAGAGTTTTATCACGGGAGTTTAGATTTCAATGAGTAATAAATTTTTCATGGTGGTTACCTCCGAACTGTCATCGCCAGAGGAGCCGAATAAATTATTTATCAATAGCGGGTGGTATATTCAGATCTATTACGAGGCGCTAGTTGTAGAACAAGACTTCGAATTCCGAAAAGAACTCACTAGAGGAAAATATAAGAGCATGGCTGAGGTGATTGATGTCCGCCACATGTGCTTTTGCTTTGGGACTCGTGTGGTTGGAACCCCTGTGAATTTTCTTATTTACAACAATAGAATACTTGGGTAGCGTGACAATGCATGTAAAATACAATAGCGGTAACGATATTTCTTAGTTCAAGTATTTGCCACTATCGTAATCATCATCGAGACTACAAAGTCATTTACTCTCAGCTTCAGTTATCACAGTCCTTCAGAACTTGATTGTCTACACGTTTGCAGAGGTAGTATCGCCGTAAGGATTGTGGTATTCGTTTCGCACATGTCAGAGATTGTTCTAGTCTGCAAAATGTTAAACTTCATTAATGATAGAAGCCCGCTGCACCGGTCCAACTTACCCACCTATCGGTAACAGTTTACAATAACGTCACTGGTATTCGCATTTGATTTACAAATCAGTCTCCCACAATAGTCCATGGAGGATCCGAACTTTACTTTTTAAACCAACCGTCAAACAGATCCCAATTCCTTCGTTGTCCTGTTGTGAATGCGACTGACAAACATACTTGACATATTAAGTGCAAAAAGACCTTTTTAATGTGAGAAGCGAAAAATTCTGTACTCGAGTATAGTGAAACTCGCCCGAAAGTATCCGCGCAAATTCCCAAGTTATAACTGACGACTGGTCTCGGTTTTGTTAAAGATCGGGGCGTCGCGTACGAGAAGTTCAATGCCAGGTGGCACAAGTCTTCATGAAGAATTAAAAAAAGAACACATGAACACCTACGTAAACTGCTTACGTCAATCAGCTGGCACCCTACCATGGCGTTCAATTTGATTTTGACGCTAAACTTTGACCGAAAAAAAAATATTTGCTCCCTTTTCTTTGAACTTATTTTGCATTATCTCCCTTCCTCTTTTCAATGCATGTTAATCAGAGACCCTCTCTCCCGAAAGAATACTGGCGTGGCCTATTTCTAAGTTGAGAATGGGCTTTTAATGGTTGGTGTTAGAGCCTTATTTACAACGACGTACGTTGTATCATGTGTGACCAGTCCAAGGGAAAATAGTTGACCAATGCTTTGGACTCGTAACCTCCTCAAAATTGTTTTATACTAGTAAGAAATATCGCACAGAAAATGTCAATAGAATGAAAAGAGTTTCGGTCAGTGGATTGATTGCTATCACAATATATACGACTAAAAAGGAAACGTGCCTTTTGGATTGAAAGCATCGCCCAGGTGACCCGACTCGCTAATTTTGACGCAAGTTCGGGACCTGTCAGCAACTGAAATCGTAATCTGCCTGGAAGCCAGAACTGTTGAATTCCCATTAAAACTTGTGGTCGATATTGCTCTAAGTATACCATGTTTGGTCAATTCAGAACGCTCAGTTCAGATTGCGATAGCGAAGTTCAGCTTCAGCTCCTGGGCAGTTGTCGATAAGGCACGAAACCCAAACCAAGACTTTACTTAAAAGTGGTATTTTAATTTCGCCCACAAATTAGAAAAATCTTCTCAATTGTTGTACCGGCAAAACTTGGGAAAATTACAGCCGTCATAAATAACAATGATGAAGTTTTTAAGTCCCAACAACTGTTCCATTGGTGAGCTGGCCGAACCCGTCCGGTTCAATTTGTGATAGTGCGGCCTAGCCTCAGCTTAAGGACCTTAAGCGCTGTTGAGATATCAACGTGATGGGCATGAAACCTTCCCTGGGACTAAAACGTCTTATAGTAGCTATTTATTGACTGGGATATTTTTTCTTGGCGATTTAAGAAAGTGGTCTTGCATGTGCTTGTATCCCAGTGTAGTAGCACAATACCATTTACACTGCATAGCCGCATGACTGTCCATATATTAAAATCACTTTAAGATGTTTCGTTAACGATAACTGACATACTGACATTGGGCGGAAGGACGTGTTGAGCTTACGGTTGGTTAATTGGCGAAAATGCCCTTCAGCCTCAGCGCCATCGAGATATCCATCTTTTGTGTAAGAAATCCGCACTAAGACGTCAAACAGGTGTTTAGTTATTTGCTTTTGTTTAGGTTGCATGTTTGTCGTAACAACTTCACACAGCAGCATTTATAGCCTTCTTACTTAAGTACAACCACTCAGAGATATTTCCGTGAAAACAACTGATATAACGCAGTTTGACAGAAGGAAAGTAAAGCTTACACTCGGTTCAGTTTTTGATCGCCAGAAAGCAATTCGCTTAGATATAGATCGGCCTGTGTATAAGCATACCGAGACGGTAAATCTGTCATTTTTGCCTTAATATTTGTCTCTTGCACGGTTGGGCAATGACTGAAGATAGTTGTCTCAGTTGTGCATATGCGCCTTTGTTAAACTACTGCCTCGTGACTTTAATGCGAGCCGCTATAGGTTGCCTCAACCATTACAACTAAAATGTTAAGGCGGGGCGGAAGTCAAGCTCAGTCACAGCGAAATAACTGATTCAGAAGTATACACGTGTTGAGTCGAATGCTGGATCAGCTCTTTGAAGTGAATTTTTTTTGCTATGAACAAGTTTTTTAAACCTTTGTTTTTCTTGTTTTTCACCGCCGCCTGGTTAGCTCAATTGGGAGAGCACCGGACTGCTGTGCGGGAGGTCGAGAGTTCAATACCGGCCGGACCAACACTCAGGGTCTTAAAATTAACTGAGAAGAATATGCTTCCTTTCTTTGACATCAAGAAATGGTTAGATATTCTAGTCTTCTCGGATAGGGACGAATAAATGGAGGTCCCGTCTCCTGCAGGGTTGGGGTAGGAGACGTTAATTTCCCACGCACGAGATTACTGTGTGATGGATGTCCTCCCTGGGGTGGGTTAGGTGGGTTAGGTGGGTAACAGGACCCCCGTTGATACCAGTGTTTATTACACTGAAGGGGCTATCCTGTATAAATATAAATGTCTGTCTGTCTGTCTGTCTGTCTTAACATTTCAGCTGGGATCATATTAAATTTCCCCTCAAGCTTTTCTGTTTATTACTTAACGAGTATATATAGTCACAGAAGGGAAGAATTACATCTTTAAGATTTGCTTTCATCTGATGATTGCTCCATTACGGTTTAAACATTTAATTTTTTTCAGCTACTTCGATAAAAGTATTGAGCAGAACTATATATCCTTTGAAAATGAAAGTAAAAGCAGTCCTTTCGGATTAGGAACGAATTTCCTCGTTTGTACTGGATCAGAGCGAGACGAGGCTCGGGCAAAGAAACCACCAGTTACAGCTCCTTCTGTATTACGTAACGTCAGTATATAATTGGCTCATTACGGGAAATTATATTGGGGCCATTTTTGTTTTTGGGATTCAAAAAATATTTGCTTAACTTTCAGTCTCGTTTACTGCACTATGGAATTAAAATGGAGCTAGTTTCAGTCATATTTTTCAAGGCATTACTTAAGGTATTTTTGAAGAATTACTTTAAGTTAGCGTCGTTCTTAGTTCCAATAAATTTTCCCCCATAGAGAGATAGCAACCTTGAAAAGGCGGCGTAAGGTTGCTTATAATTCATAAACTTATTTTTTCACTGTTTAATAGAAATAGAGCTGTTGACCTACCTAAAGATGCCTCTCCAATTTGTGTGGTTAAAATTTTGTTGTTGTTATACTCAACTGCAACATCGTTTGCACTCTGTTCCATGATAAATTCGTCAATATCGTTTAACTGTTGGTCTAATTCAGGATCAATAAAGAACAGACTCATTCTCGTTAGGACTTTGAGTCCTTATGATAAGAATTTTACTCGGGCTATTTATCAATGATGTCCCGGAAAGAAATTCGATGCTCCATCGCAAAGCGTCCGGAATGGGTTTCCGGTTTGAGGAACTTCTAAATGGAGAAGACGTGATGTTATTCTTGCAAGAAAGTTCGCTGCCAGAGTTCGTGCGGCCAATTAATTCCTTTTTTGGGAAACCCCTTCTTTTTTTTTTTACCACACTTTTGACGCATATCGGCCGTATTTCATGGTGGTCCTGGCCGAAAATTTCTCAAGTTAATTATTTGTAACATTAACACACTTATTTTGTCGGTGCTAACTGAAGGGATGGTCCTACAGAAAACCCGAAGAAGAAATCGGTCGTCATCTGTGTGTGATTGTCAGGGTGATGGGAGTCACTTGAATCTGATGATGACTTCCTGTCAGGTTGTTGAAGCGTTTCTTGGTGATCTTGTCTAACATGATTGACTGAAAAAAATTCATGATTTAGAGAAGTTAATCCTTGACCAAGATGAAGTTGTGATGTCAAGGAGTGAGATATTTTGCAAAGACGAAATTCTTTGGAGGTCAATTCCTTCCAATGATGTTACCTCACTGTTTGATCAATGACGAAGTTTAATGCTACCCGGAAATTTTATAATAGAACTACTGACGTGCCCTTAGGTTACAGATCAACCATTAACGTAAGCAATTCGTTTGTTTATCTACGTCATGGTAGAAGTACATGTAAAAAAAATATGTTCCCTTGAGAATTTACCATCAGCTCTTTCATTATTGTGCACTACCGTTGTAAAAGTTCTATATAGATATGTCTGCGATAGCACTGTACCTGTTATCCAACGGGTTGAGTGTCCAGTCCATTTTCTTGAGGAAAAATCTACTCCGTAGTTTGATGTTACGTCAAGTGAAAGCTGAGACCTTTTTTCTCGGCTATACGCTCAAGAATTGCCCATACAGTGTACCTTTAGATTATTCCTTGTACCTGGTGAAAAATCAAATTGCGTTTTGCTTTAGTAAGGTTGAGGTTGTTGGATTTGAAGATTTCTATTTACCTAGTAAGGTAAAACGTGTTGTCCGCACACTTTTTGAAGGTCAGCTCTAATCTATAACTGGTGAGATAGAAAAGAATTTTCTTGAAAGGTTATCCAGATTTTTTCGCATCTCATATGCTAGGAAATAGGAATACAGATCAGATTCAAGGGAAATACTTCGAAAGAACAAGTGAACAATTATTTTGTTAGTATAATAATGATAATAGAACCGAGTCAGTGGAGTCAGCTGCACTCTGACTGCAATCGACCGACCGCGAGGCAAGAGTCCGATTTGTCAATGACGACTATTTGTCATGATAACAGACCAAATTTAACGACGCGAAGTCCTGCTACTTATTTCCGATATGAAAAAATACATTTATTTGAGAGAATATCATAGATAGAGACATTGTTTAAATTAAAAAAAATTATTCATTTTGGAAATTCCCCAGTTTTGTACTGCAAATAGCACCTCTACAGGATTTCTAACTGTTTCAATATGCTGGCCACATTACGTGACAGTTGTACTACATGATTTGAAAGACGCCAGGCGAAAAGTGCTCGCTGACAGGTCATTTGAAAGCTAAACTTTTCAATATTTTTAATAGCACTTTTATATTTTATCCTAATAGAGATTTAAGTGCTCCAATCAACTTTCTTTAATTCTAAAACTGATTATAGCAAAAGGACTCTTTGTTTTCTTGTTTCTTAGGTTTTTTTTAGGTTGAAGAACGCTTTGACTGACTTAAAAACACACGCTGCGTTTCCTTTGAAAAGAAAATCTGAACATACATGCCAAGTTTACGAGAGAAAACTTTCCTATCGTAAACGAGGTTTTGGTTATTCGTCGTATCAAGTAGACTAAAAGTGAAGTAAAATGGCCATGTAGTGACTTGTTCTGCGGGCGATAAGTTCGACTGGATACATGTCACCTTAATTATGAACATGTAAACATTGTAAACCACTTAATCTTGTCTAGCCCGGTCAACAGCATCTTATGGTGTACTTAGCGCGATGGTATTTTGGTCTCCAAACTTAAAAAGAGTGCACCCGTCTGTTATTACAGGCAGCAGAAAAATCGCTCGGACGAATATTTGACCTTTCCGGTTTTTACAATGTTTAGGTTTACAAGAAAAGAACTTTTTAAATTGGACAAATCAGATTGTCCCGCTTCATGAAGCAATAGGCCTTTTAAAACTGTTTGAATTCGTTAAATGCATGGGGAGAAATCTGCTAATTGCTCTTGAAATGGGTAAATATAGATAACAAACAAACGATTGTTTGCCTTTAACAATAAGTAATCAATTTCAAAGAGACATGAAAAATGGATTTTATTTGACGTTAGGATCATATTACGACGAATCCTAACAAGTGAACGTAATAAGTGATTATTTTTTAATAAATAATGGTAATAGGACCGAGTGGAGTCCAATTCTGACTGTAATCGACCGATCGCGATCGCCAATCATACGCAGTGTTCTTTTACCCAAACTGTTAGAATATGGAACAAAAACTCAATTTAAGGCTGATCTTAATCGATGTAGCGGAGCGATGTTTTCACTGTTCCGGTCCCGACGTCTAATGTCCTTCTTAATAATGATAATAATAATAATAATAATAATAATAATAATTTATTTCTTATAGAGCGCTATTTACAATGACAGATCAACAGCGCTTTACACTCAATATATATAAACCCACCCATCCCATCCTAGGGGAGGACATCCATCACACAGTAATCTCGTGTGTGGGAAATTAACGTCTCCTACCCCCAACCCTGCAGGAGACGGGACATTTTTTCGTCCCTATCCGAGAAGACTAGAATATCTAACCATTTCTTGATGTTATAGAAAGGTAGCAAACTCTTCTCAATTATTTTAAGACCTTGAGTGTTGGTCCGGCCGGGGCTTGAACCCTCGACCTCCCGCACAACAGTCCAGCGCACTATCCGATTGGGCTAACTGGGCGGCACATGCTTTAGGTGAATGGCAATTAATTCTGCAAACTCAACTCAACACTTTGGATCTTCATCACCAGGCTCTGAGCTCTTGGGATCCCTTCGTACTTTACAATAGATTAAAGTGAGGTCGACGATTTTAAATTGTCGAGTACACGAGAACACTTCCATGTCTTTCGATTTGTTTTGTGTTCACCACCTTTGTTGCATGACAAAGCACATGCATTTTTTAAAGATCAATGTTGTCATGTCTTTCGATTTGTTTTGTGTCCACCACCTTTGTTGAATGACAAAGCACATGCCTTTTTTAAAGATCAATGTTGTCATGCAACAAAGGTGGTGAACACAAAACAAATCGATAGACATGGAAGTGTTCTCCTGTATTCGACAATATAAAATCGTCGACCTCACTTTAATCTGTTGTAAAGTACGAAGGGATCCCAAGGGCTCAGAGCCTGGTGATGAAGATCCAAAGTGTTGAGTTGAGTTTGCAGAATTAATTGCCATTCACCTAAAGTAGAGAGAAATGGATCAACGTCAGTATCTGAGCAGCTGCGCACCCACCCCTCCCCCAACCCAATAGCTTACAGTCTCGGTTCACCTCAATATAACGTGCATTTGCAATACAACCAACCAGAGTGCGCGCAAAATAGAAACGTTGCATTCGTTGACAACTATTTAACGAATAATAGGTGGCTCGCTGATGATATTTACCGAGCTGGGAAGCTGCAAGGTAAATATCAATCTTCAGCCACCGACACTAAGGTGACCAGTTATTTAGTGTATACTAAAATAGCGAGATAATATAGCACAAAAAGATGAATTTAATTTATTTATTCCTGAAACGATTGCCATATTTTCGGGGGCAAATCTTGCGCGCGTTGCTCGGAGGTGAATGGCAAAGGACATTTGGGGTTTGAGTAGCCAATCAGGGCACGCCTTCAACTCTATATGCCGTTTTAGTAAATGCTAATACAAAATATTCCATTATGAAATGCTGTATCGCTTCGGTGTTGTGTAAAGCCCCAGAGTTTGTCTCAAGTCAAGCAAAATTTAAACAATGAAGCAATTGCTGTAAAAACATTTACCTTTCACTTTTGGTCCGATCTTCAAAAACAACTCAATAGAATGGACTGACTTTGTACCTATTCCCCTTAAAAGTATTTACCATGTAAATACGTGGATGTCGGATCGGGCGTTCATAATACATGTCCAAAACACACAACGTGGTTTTCTCATAGAATAGGCAAAATTCTACCTGTACCACTTTCCAGGATTACCGGAAGTCATGAGACAAAAGAGTACCGGAATTCAGACAAACTTCAGGGAGGGTACAAGTGTTGAAACGCAAAAGATAAAACGTGAGGCTGATATCCAGACATCTTGTCCAAACAAGTTTGGTGAATAAAAGGTTTATTATATAGCAAAAATACGCTCAGGTCATATACAGATCCACAGGTCTTTGGCGGCAAACCTAGTGTAAAAGATGTCGAGCGTTTTCGGAAAGGGTCGTTCCGCGAACTCATAGTGCACCAAATCGCCACATTGAATGAAGCAAAAGATAGTCTACGAAATAACTGGAAAAGTACTTATTTCTTGTATATAGCTCTCTCATTGAATATCCTGATTTCTTTGCTTCTTTCTGTCGCCATATGGGATGAAGCCAAAGATAGTCTACGAAACAACTGGAAACTGAGCACTTATTTCGTGTACGTTGCTTTCTAGCTGATTATCCTGGTTTCTTTGCTTCTTTTTGTCGTGTTAGATGCTTGTAAAGTAAATTCGATATTGCGTTTAAAATCACAGTAAGCATTTTACATGTTAATATTGGTGCAAGCTAATATTTGATGAGTTCTTTATACTCATTAGAAAGCATTTTAAGCTTAAATGGTCTTGAGGAATGTAACATACTTGACAAAGTTATCTATCAAACTAATGTACACAAGCATAATGATGCTATGGTGACAATAAAAGTGCAAGAATTCGGATCCCATTATACAAATACGTGTATTATAAGTGTAATCGTGTTGCATGTATTCACATGCCACGGTTTTTGGACGAACTCGTGAACTAGATAGAACACCGCTGAAAAGATTTGGAGGTCTATCTAAGAAAAGCAGAAAACTACAAAGTTTTGTGGGACCTGTATAAGTAAAAACACACCAACGTTGTCCAAAGTATATCGCTTTAGGAAATACGCAAGAATTCGCAAGAAAATGAATGAACTCCTTGTTAGGATTGTAGCCGGCGGGAAAAGTAAGGAAGAAATCTAACCCATTTGAAAACGGTAGTATTTAATGAAGTTCGGTCACAAAAGAAAGGGGACCTCAACTGTCCATGCAAAGAAGAATGTCACATACTTGCATTTTTTGTCATGCAATTTGCCAATAAGAGAACATGAATGCATCTCACATAAGTAATTGCACCAGGTGCAACTAAGAGTCTCTTAGGCCTTTATAGATTATGCTAATAGAAGTAGCATATTACGCTAGTAGCATTGCTTTTTTTTGGCAAAATTATGCTAAGATTATGCTCTTTTTTTTCCAAATTATGCCCCTTCTTTTAAAATTATGCTCTTTGAAAAAATTGCAAATAAGTCCAAAAAATACATTTTTTATTAGAAGCCGTTGGTCTATCAGAGAGAAACGCAACAAATCCACAATGAAATTCAAATAAACATGTGGTTCATGTTAACATGCATACTAGCACTAGACTATACATGGCCTTCAATGTGACTTCCGATTCCGGTGCACCCCAAACCCGGGCTCAGACCGTTTCCGACGCTGCTCAGTGATTCACAGTGAACTACAAATGCTACTACTTGAACTAAAACTTAAAACATCGAATAGCGTTCATTGTAGCCTCAAAACTGATCCGATAATTATCAAAATATGTGAATTATGCTAGCATTGCTACTTGGCAGAAATTATGCCAGTTTGCTCAAATTATGCCAAAAATTATGCTAGCATAATCTATAAAGGCCTGCAAGCTCTGCACTGCACTGATAGACACAAAAACCGTGGTCCTGATCAGCAAAATGTTGACCCTAATGTTGCTGTATTCGGACAAAATGCTGGACAACAATGTGTTACAATGAGTTTGTGTGCTTTAATATACTATGATATGAAGGGAATGAGCAGTCCTGATGACTTAATACTAATTATGAATAATGTTGAATGTTGGAAATCAATTGTATTCTAATAATTTGGATATATCAACAAAGTTGAAATGGTAAATTGGCCACCGTAATGATTACAAAAGCTGACGTTTCGAGCGTTAGCCCTTCGTTGGAGCGAATAGAGGAATTGTGGGTTGTGTGTGCTTTTAAAGGCAGAAAATGGAGCTACGTTATCGGTGGGAGCATGGCAAAGAGAAAAACATGAATAAATTAGTGGAATGAAAAGCGTTCGTTGATCCCTTTGGGATTTAGACTGCCGGTTTGAAAGATGAGCTTTTGTTCAAGATTTTTACGGCTTTCCGTGCCACCTAAGTGCAAGGAAAGACCGCAGATTGCCATATGTTGCTTAGAATGGTTAGGTAAATTAAAATGTCCAGCGACTGGTTTCGATGTGTCCTTGTCATTCCTTTCCACGTCTCGAAGGTGTTCTCGGAATCGGTCACCCAGTCTTCTGCCTGTTTCGCCGATGTATATCTTTTTGCAATAAGTGCAAGTTATGCAATAGATTACATTGGCGGAAGTGCACGTGAAGTGATCGGTGATCTTAATGGATCGTTTAGGTCCCGATATTTTATCAGTGTTTTGAATGAAAGGACACGTTTTGCATCGTGCACGAGCGCATTTAAAATTGCCTGGTTGGTCATTAGTCTGAAAATAACTTCTGACCAAAAAATTGCCTATGTTTTTGTCGCGTTTGAATGAAATGAGCGGAGGCTGCGAAAAGATAGTGCTTGTCTCTGGATCGTTTTGAAGTAATTTAAAGTTTTTAAGAATGATGGATTTAACTGAGTGGTTGTGAGGGTGAAACGTGAGAGTGAATGGAATGCGGTCGGAATCTTCCTTATGCGACGTTTGTAGTGCTGAATGTCGATCAATAAGTTGAGCGCGGTGGTAACCCGCTTGAACGACGGAAACAGGGTAACCACGTTTATCGAAGAACTGGCACATTGACTCTGATTTGTGGTGGAAATCAGAGTCATCACTACATAAACGACGAAGTCTTAGAAACTGAGAAAAAGGAATGGAATTCTTAACGAGAGATGGATGCGAAGACGAATATAACAAGTAATTATGCGAGTCTATAGGTTTGTAATACACACTAGTGCATAAACCGTTACCTTCAATTGAAACTTTCCATTTCCATTACCATTGCCATTACCATTTCAACTTTGTTGATATATCCAAATTATTTCGTTACTCCCAACGACGCAGCCCCAAACAGTTTCTTTCGAAACTATCAGCCTTTATTCAATTGTATTCTAGTTTGTCACAATTAGCCAGACAGTCTTTTTTGATGCTAACGGAACTGCCAACAATGACAACAATGCTTATAGTGTTGAAAGAAAATTACAATTTTGATTATAGTGAAAGCTACACTGGTAATGTACACGATGAGGCTGCGATTGAGGGATGTCAGTACTGTGTTTCCCTGGAGAGAGAATTTTTGAATAACTGATATCACAACAGTACACATCATTCATTTTAACTGTACGATGTAATGCTGTTGTTATTATTTACTGTGCTGATAATGGTAATTTCAAAGTGTTTGACTCTCAAGCAACAACAATCTTCAAGGGATATGTGTACTATTAGATTTGCCATCCATGCAAAACTTCGTTCAATACTTTCAGAATTTATATCAATCAACTGTTGTGTTTGAATTCAAAGGGGTACATATTACCAAATCTGACATAACAAGGGACAATGAGAAAGAAAGTAACACTATATACAGCATTTAATATAACTGTGACAATAGGCTATGTTCTACAATAGCACTCTATTCATTACGTTACTCTGTCATTTCACCATGGAGTTACTGGAATTAAAATATTTTATAAGCAGTCATACAAATTGAAATCATCTTTATGACAAATTGGGTATCAACACCCATGTCACACCTTCTAATGTACCTAACAGTGATGCTATTTGTGGTATTGAGGTTTATGTATTAATGAATAGCATATATAAAGGCAAATTATCATGTAACTCAGCTCAAAGTAGGAAAGCTTAGAAAACTTAATTTTACAAAACCATGATCAATATATTGGATTTTTAATGTGGCTTTCCAGACACTATTGCTTGAATTCGTCAACAAAACACCAGAATAAAGCATTTGTTTTCTCTACTGATATACAGTTGTACACCTGCACTAAAACATATTAAACACGTCATTGGTATTGGTAGGACCAAATAAAACGAGAATTTTAATTTTACCACGTAAACACAACGTTACAATTCTAGTGTTCGCGCGCAAACAGTCTTGGGTATAGCGTTAGAACAGTTGCGATGGCCAGCGGCCGCTCCATCCTCCCCCCAGGGAGTCAATAAGACGAACGACAACCTAAAAACAACCTAAATGAAACTAGATCACAAACAACAAACATTTTTCATGAAAGGCTACAAGTGTTCTCAGTTAGATCAGAATTCAACATCGCTCTCTTCAAACAGATTCCTCCAGCACGCATAACTTTGCGGCAGGTCGCATCAGGGTTCCGTTAGGAGTTTTCACTTCTGCCATACGAACTCTACCATCCTTCCCAGGGAATGTCTTTAGAATTCGTCCGAGGGGCCAATTTGACCGAGGCGCATCATCATCCTTCATTAGAATAAGATCTCCTTCCTTCAAGTTCCTTCGTTCTTTATTCCATTTTGGGCGCATGGTCAAGGTAGGTAAGTATTCTTTACGCCACCTCCGCCATATCATGTCAGCTAGCGCTTGGACCATTCACCATCTCTTGCGGCTATTAACTTCTCGCTCCTCAAATCGGCGATGTAGACTGTTTGGCGAGGCTCGTCCGATAAGAAAATGGTTTGGCGTCAGCGCTTCGAAATCGTCGGGGTCATCACTGACGGGAGTGAGGGGTCGACTATTAACAATAGCCTCTGTCTCGACAAGGACTGTATGGAGCGTTTCCTCTAGTAATACCTAGTCTTTATGACAGTCTTCATAGCTCTTTTGACCTGCTTGACCATTGACTCGAATATTCCTCCCCTGTGTGGGGACGACGGCGGGTTGAAGTACCAAGTAATCCCTTCTCGGGCCAGCTCGCCGGTGATTCTTCCCTGACTCAACGACTTCAAGGTTTCACCTAACTCTCTGTTCGCTCCCACGAAATTAGTTCCGTTGTCTGAACGGATTGTCTTTGGGTTGCCTCTTCTCCCACGAAACTTTCTTAACGTCATGATGAACGAATCAGTACTCAGATCGCCTGCCACCTCCAGGTGGACCGCACGGGTAGTAAGGCATGTGAAGATACACCCCCACCTCTTATCAGTTACTCTTCCCCTCTTGACACTAATTGGACCAAAATAATCTACACCCGTGTTGGTAAATGGAGGCTCGCTAAGGGCGAGTCGTTCTCTGGGTAAAGAGGCCATCACAGGAACGGTTGGCTTAGCTCTCCTTCTCTTGCAAAGTAGACATTCATTGATGATTCTTCTAATAAATGACCTTCCTCGGAGGATCCAGAACTGTTGGCACACGAGAGCCAGTGTGTGCTCCCTTCCTATGTGGAAGTGTCTTTCGTGGATGTCTTCAACCAACAATCTAGACAGAGGATGTACCGGGGAAATTAATGCTTGATGTTTTGCTTCAAATGGTATCGGAGCTTTAGTCAGCCGACCTCCAACTCTGATAATTCCATCAACGAGGAATGGTTGCAGTGGAAGTATTGGATTGTTAGACGAGAGAGCTCGGTTCGCTTGCAGTTCCTCGTAGTCGTCCTAAAGCGATTCAATTTGAGCTTGTTTACACAAGGCTAACGAGGCTTCTTCGAGATCGGCGGCGCTCAAACATATGGTTTGAAGTTCTGGAGGCGGATTCATCTTCTTTATTTTACACCCCAGAATGAATTTGTATCTCATCCACCAAGCGTACTGCCGACATAGCTTTCTCCAAGAGGAGTACTTCGTCCATTTCACCATGTTTATAGATGAAGTAGTGGACACAGCAAGGACTGAGCCCTTAATTTCTAGCTCAGTTTCATCCACAATCGGTACTTCCTTAGTACTCGGCCATTCTGCTTCAGGCAACATTAGAACCTCTGGACCACTGATCCATCGACATTTCGGAGTCGACTCCTGAATATCCTTCCGTCTCGTGCAGTCATCGGCCACATTCATTTTGCCAGGAATGTGATGCCACTCCTTAACATCCGATTTCGAGACGATTTCAGCAACTCTGTGAGACACTTACGTGCTAAATCTCCGCTGGGTGTTGCTAAGGTAGTGAAGCACTATCCTGGAGTCACTCCAGAAATGCGTTTGATCGATTTCAATGTCGATTTCTTCCACTATCTTAGACCTCAGCCTAGTGGCTACAACGGCAACCTGTAACTCCAGACGCGGAATGGTCAAGGCTTTGATTGGCGCAAGCCTAGTCTTACTTAAAACAAAGCTCACATTGACATCTCCACGAGTCACCACACGGCGCGTAGTAGAACACGCGTAGTTGTACCTTTAGGCATCGGTCGCGGTGGAAGCCATACCATTGGGGAATCATGATCGTTTGAGAGAATTTCAAACCTTCTTTCCAACCTTGTCACTTCTGGAGGATATCATTGGGCAGCTCGCTATCCCACTCAATCTGGCGTCTCCACAACTCTTGGATGATCAGTTTCGCCTTTATTACGTAGGGCGCGGCAAGGCGTAGGGGATCAAACACGCTACTCGTGGCACTCAATATTCCTCGCTTGGTGTTTGGGAATTCACCCTTCGCTGGTTCAAGACTCAGCAGATCTTGCTCTGCACACCACTTGACGCCTAAGGCTCGTTCTTGAGGCATACCATTACGATCTAAGTGAATAAAGTCGCACGCCACTTCTGACGAAGGGATTGCTGTGAGCACTTCTCGGCTGTTTG
This sequence comes from Stylophora pistillata, assembly GCF_964205215.1. Lineage (NCBI taxonomy): Eukaryota > Metazoa > Cnidaria > Anthozoa > Scleractinia > Pocilloporidae > Stylophora > Stylophora pistillata. Next base: position 19,251,684 of record NC_142522.1, on the reverse strand, counting down.
ACATCCACTTCGTTAGGCGAAACCCGCCAGTTGCTAGGATTCCTATCAAATCTTTAGCCAGACCTGTGGCTTCATCGCAGTTTTGCTTCGACGCTAGGAGGTCATCCATATAGAAATTACGTCGAACAGCGTTGATGGCATCCTCGCTGAATTTCCTTTTCTGATCACAAGCAGTTCTCTGCAACGCATAGTTTGCACAACACGGTGAATCCACAGCGCCAAACCCGTGAACAGTCATCTTATATTCACTTGGTCTCTTCGTTTCACTTAAGTCTCTCCACAAGAAGCGCAAAGAGCCTCTATCTTCTTCACAAACTCTCACTTTATGAAACATTTGTTCAATGTCCGCCATCACACCGATCCTTCCAGTTCGAAATCTCATAAGGACCCCTACCAAACTGTTCAACAGGTCGGGGCCAGTCAGAAGCTTGTTATTCAAGGAAACACCATCAAAATTTGGTGCGGCGTCAAAGACCATACGGACCAGGCTTGTTTGGATTAACCAGGCTTGTTTGGATTAACAACTGCATGGTGTGGTAAGTACCATGTTTTTGGGGTTATCACTTTGGCTCTTCTTGTGTCATCCTTTGGGCGTGTCCTTTAGTGACATAATCGTTGATGACATTCTGATATTTCTCTGGTAGCTCTGGGTTTTTCTTGAGTTTCTTCTCAGTGGAATGAAGTCTTGAAACTGCCATAGCATAATTGTTAGGTAAGACTGGTTCACATTTCCATAACAGTGCTGTTTTGTAGTGGCCTTCCTCCTTGACTGTGTTGCTTTCAAGGATGGCCAGAGCTTGTTTGTCTTCAACTGACAAGGTGGACTCAGAGAGAACTCGCTTGGTCGCGTAAGAGTCGATCTCCCAAAATCGTTCGATTTGATGCTGCAATGTAGTCTCTCTATCTGATGCGAGAAAGTTTGCACTAATTGTTTCACAGTGTCCTTGATTCACATTTCCAAACAGCGTCCATCCAAGAGGGGTCTTTACTGCGCTGGGCTCATCCCGTCGCCCCTGGCGGACCTCAAGGTGAATCAATAAGTGAGCCATGTCAGCTCCAATGAGAATCATCACGTCACCACCTTGGAGTTCAGGAAGATCTACGTCAGATAAGTGATTCCACCGCTCGACGGTCCCTTTCTTCGACAACTTGAAAGATGGAATGTTGAGTTTTTTGATGACCCAAGCTCCATGCACCATAACCGGGTCTGGCTGTTCTTTAGAGGAAAGACTAAAGCTTAAGCTGTCTAAGTTCGAGTAGTAGCTTCATTGCCAACTGTATTAATGTTAAGGCGATATGTCTCGCCAACAAGTTATAAGCTTTCAGCTAAGTCTTTCCTAATCAGGGTTGAGACACTTCCAGGATCAAGGACAGCATATGTGTCAACCGTGCTCCCTTGACTATGAATTCGAACTGGGAGCACTTGGAGGAGGACCCTCCGCTAAGGTTGAAAACAGATTTGGTTGATGTTGGTCTGGACAATGGGCAACGAATTTGACACAGGTTCTGGGTTACGAGCATATTCCTTTGGAGAAGCCGATGTTTGGATAAAGCTACTTTCGTTGCTGGTGAGGCAAGGACGCGACTCTACTCGAAGATCCTCATGTAAAAGGGTGTAGTAGGAACGCCCGCACCGTTCTTTAAGACAACGCTTTGTACTCGGGCAATTCTTGACTTGGTGGTTCGTTTTCAAACAATTGAAACAAAGTCCACGTTCCTTTGCAATTTTTCGCCTTTCTTGTAGGTGCGTAGACTTAAAGACAGGACAAAAGGCAACAGGGTGTTTGTATTTGCAGATGACACACCCCTTTTCATTGGATGGGGCTTTCTCCTGCTCTTTGTTCAATGATTGGGTTTGGGCTAGTTTGGAATCTGACAAGTCGCTGCTGTTGCTTGGGGCGTCAGGAGACCTTCCTGTCGTTGTGGCGAGGGAATTTAACTTAAGATTTGGCTTTGCTTTGGGGTACCTTTGTTTCTTGTTCCATTCTTCGCATATGAAATCTTCAAGGGGGTTAAATAGTGTTTCTACTCGCTTGCGTAACCACTTCTCAAACTCTACCAGGGTGGATCTATCACTGCGTCCATCTATGTATTCATACCATCTTACTCGGAGGTTCATGGGTAACCTCATAGTTGCCCTGCTGAGATACTCTGGGGTTTGAAGAATAACTGACTGACCCATCTTTACACACCATGTCGTACATGCTTTCACTTGGTAATAGTAGTCACGTAATGCTTGCCTATCATTTGAGGGTACATAGACACTGTTGAGTGTGTCATTCAGATAAGCTGTGGCCACACTGTTGGGGTTCCCAAACTGACGTTTTAAAGTCTTAAGGGCAGTTGGGTAACTATGACCTATAACACCTAGACTTTCCACTGCTTTGTTAGCTTCCCCGTCAAGATTTTGGAGTAAATAAGCCATTCTATCTGAGTCGGTGAGGGTTGTCTTGTTGTGAATTTGATCACAAAACCTCTCAATGAATTTAGGCCACTCAATAGGTTTTCCTGTGAATTTGAAGAGCTCAAGCGGCGGTAATCGCTGCTGTTTTTGAGCTCGAAGAAGAGCTACACTTGAATCTGTCTGCAAGCTAGTAAAGGACCGCTGAAAGGCTGTTTCCTGGCCTTCTCTCAATTTATCAATAAATGTATCAACCGGTTCTTCTACTTGTAGTGAATGACTGTCATTTCTACTAGGTCCACCAAAGTGAGGGGTTTATGTGCTCCGGCTGGCTGGGGCCCATTGTGTTACGTAAGATGGTTGAGAGTGGTTTGATGGGGCAGTGAAGTTTGACTTGCGAGGAGTTTGGGTTTAGTTGTCATGGCAACTACCACTAGGCGTTGATGCCAGAACAACACTGCCTTCCCCCTCTAGGGAACTAGCTGTTAGAGGGACTTCTCCACCAGGCCCACGGCAAAATGACGAAGTAACAGAGGTTGTTGCAAGAGCAGCTGTATTACTATTATCAAATGACGCAGGTTTGCGCTGGGACGCGGTCACATAACCAGGTGAAGACAAATCTCTGTAAGATGGAGCCCTCAAGGGTAGACTAACAGGGGTAGCAGCAGTTTGAGACGAGCATTTTCTTTCAGGACTGTATAATCCCCGTTGAGGCGACTGCACTGCAGTACTGAGTGTTCAATATCTGATTCACTTGCTTGGGCAACTGGTACCAGAGTAGCGCTTAAAGTGAGGCTATTGCTATGAGCTGCATGGAACTATAGATCCTTTACTGGCAAGGGCTTGGAAATTGCACGCAATGGAGAGTATTCATATGAGACAACTTTTCTATCCAGTGATGATTCTGTGTAAACATCTCCTTTGAGTTCTTGGAAAACGTATCCCTTAGTAATCCCGGGCTCAACTTCAGTACAGGGACTATCTTTGCGTTCAACCTCGGAGGTTGCTTTAGGACTGGGCACTACATAATGTCTCAAAGATGGCGAAGATTTACTGACCTTGAAGATTTCATCATTAGAGGCCTTTCCTTCGTTAAATTCTTGACCCAGTATTTCATGCTCAAGATGTGCCACCTCAGCTTGATTTTGAGCGGAAATCACAGCCATTTCGTCTTCTCTTTTCTTTCGTAGTAGGTCGAGCTCTCGTTTTCGACATTCAAGTTTCCACTCTAATTCCCTTTGAGCCATTTCTTCTTGAAACTCCTGTTCACGTACTTCATTGTCTCTCTTAACTCGTTCAGCAAGCTGTTTTGCTTGAAGGCTTGCGATGGAGGCTTTTATTTTAGCGTCTCTTCTTCTTTTTGACGAGGACGACGAAGAACTAGAGCGAGAAAGCGCTTTCGAATGACCAGAATCGACCTGGCTTACCGAATCTTCAGGAGTCACTTCAAGGCTGCTGTGAAGCGGTGATATCACACATTCGTCGACCAAGTGCCACGATTCTTGATTGCTCATCGTGAGCGACTGATTTGTATCCGGCTCGAAAGGACCAAAATTGGTAAGACCAAATAAAACGAGAATTTTAATATTACCACGTAAACACAACGTTACAATTCTAGTGTTCGCGCGCAAACAGTCTTAGATATAGCGTTACAACAGTTGCGATGGCCAGCGGCCGCTCCAGGTATACTCGTAGATACAATTATTAATTTCATTCAGAATACAATTACACAGAGTGAGTCTATTTATGACATACAATTTGTATGCTGTTCAAGTGAAATGTCTCAAATGTAAGGAGAAAGATAATACAAAACCACAGGAAAAAATTTAACTATGACACTATGGAATCAATTGCAAAGAAACTGTACAACACTTTCGAAAATGGATGCATCAAAAGAGAGACAAAATTAAAAAAAAAAAATCAAAAACATACCAAGAAACAAAAAATAACCTAGATACATGTATTAAACAGTTTAATTGCAAAATAAGGGAAGGTCCTTATTTCATTTGTTGTGTCTGTAGTCGAATACTTTATAGAAAATCAGTCATAAAGTGTTTAACAATAAAATATTATTTGATGGTAATGAATATATATGCAAGACATGTCACTCAAAAGTCCTGAGAGGAAAGCTCCTCTGTCAAGCCGTAATTAATGACATGTACGTTGATAAATTCCCACACAACTAGCTTCATTAGAAAAATTAGAATAGATACTAATAGCTCAAAGAAAAGATTATTGTTATGGCTAAAGGGCAGCAGAGAAAATTAAAGGTGCAATCTGCAATGTACCAGTAGCATGTGATCAGGCTTGTAAATAACTTCCACGCCCCCCCTGAAAGATTTGGTATAATAATGCTAAAACTTCAGAGAAAATTATAGTTTAGAGGAAATGCGTACTTTTAAGCAGTACGGCCACAAATGATACAGCAAGCTCTTGACTGGCTGAAGAAATATAATTCATTGTACAAAGAAACTGTCATAAATATTAATGCCATTGATAGCAGTCTTACAAATTTATAGCAAGAAGATTTCAACCATAATGATAAGAACCAACAAGACACATCAGTCAAACATTAACGAAATTACTGTGATACTGTACTTGAAGGCAATTTGAAATATGACCAAGCAAGTAGAGATGAAGAAGATGATGAACCTTTCAATAAAAATAGAGCTCCAGTGCATGAGACATGCTTACAGTCCGTAATACCTAACTATGATGGGAGGAGTTTTACTACCAAATTTATAAAGCAACCGTTCCATTTAATTTTTGCTCTGGGTAGTTTTACAGATTTTCAAGAAAGTTCCTTAAAGATTGACATTACAAAAACCTGGTTTCATATAACTCCCGTAAAGCCCCATTTACACAACCAATTTCGTCCTGCTACTTGAGAGGTGATAATCATAGGCGGATCCAGGGGAGGGGTTGAGGGGGTTGCAACCCTCCCCCCCTTTGAGCAGCATTTGTTTCTTGTTATTTGATCTTTTTTGTTCTTCCTAAAACAATAAGTGAAACTGGTCTTTTTTTACGAAGTTGTTTCACTTCCACCGGACCCCTTTAAGAGCTCGCACCAGAGGCACGGGGCTGTCATTCGCCTTCCATACCACTGGCGTTGAAGGTTATTTCAATAGTGTACAACCCCCCTTTCAAAAAATTCCTGGATCTGCCCCTGATAATACATATATATTATAAATTTACAGTGACAGATTACAATGTCGCCGCAAACTCGAACATGCTCGAGGTTTAGTGCAACTCGCTGAGATTTTATACGATGATTCCCAAAAATATTGACTTCCTTACTCCCGTTGGGAGTAAAAATGTCCAGAACGTTGCAATCCCTACCCCTATACCAAGAAAAATGATTCTTGATGATGACAAGCGATAAACATGGCACATTAATAAGAATACAAAAATGTCATGAGTTATGCTGAAATAAAATCTATATTGGCTTTTCTACAACTCTTTCATGGAAGATAAACAGCTTCATTGAATTCTCGCTTAAAAACGCATTGCTCTAACGTAAGTCTCAAGTTAGCATTGCTCACGTCCAAGCGCACGATTTCTGGACTTTGTTGGAACTGTTCTGCTCGCTGAGCCCGAGTTATCGTTCCTCAAAGCATCTAGTTTTATATAAGTTGTGATGCAGATATGCGTTCTGCACAAGAAGCGTTCTACTCATGTAACATAACTGGTTTCTTGATTAGGTTAGGAGGAGCTGTTGCTCGTTTGAATGTGCTATACCGATTAGTATAACAACCAGATACAAAAAGATAGCTCTGGGATTTAGCAGTGAAGCGAGAACCATCCATACGCATTGACTGCCTCGATCTTTTCATCACAAAACAAAAGTTTAACTACAAAGTTGTAAGCATGATTTCCTGTTATTTACATCAGTTATGCTCTGAGACTAGTGTGTTATTATTTGTAATCAAGCGGCGAGTAGTGCGTGGTAAGCATATGGAAATACTGCAAGCGTTTTTAATTGATGATGTTCATTCCATTCGTATTTCTCTCATCTATCGATTGAGACATCTTACACCGCATTGACTTATGATTGAATGGAAACGAGTTCGTAGACCAGCATGTTAGCTACTCCAAACTCTTGCAAATGTCTCCAAGAAAACAGCTGCACTGAAAAAGTTCTACTCCAATAAACTTGAGAAAATTCATAACTATAACTTCCCGGCAAAAACTATTTGTAATTGGCAACTTCGGTTTTTGAAACTTTCAAGAACTTTCGCTTAACTAATTTTATTATAAAAAATTGGGTGAAATGACCTCTTAGGTCAGTAATCAAGTTTGCACTGAATTGAAATTGCTCAGGATTGTTCACAAAAATAGTATCGGTAGAGGTGGCTCAATTATACTGAAACGATCGACTTAGCTTATCAATAGAAAGATTGAGATTGTGGCTTTGAATTTAGAGAGCCACCCAGAAACCGTGGCGAGGGGACGCATATTTTAATGTGTCGTTGTTAAAATCTCCTAGTATACAGAGTTGTTTTCTGATTGACGAAAATTTTCCAGTACTTTCTTTAAAATAGATGTGACACGATCTGGAGATTTATATTGTCTGTACACGAAAACAATTACTTTTTTGTTTTTTCAAAGAAAATCCAACCCACATAGTTTGGAATGCATCATTAGCGGTTTTCCCTTAGGATATTTAATGGAAGCGTTTCATCGAAAAACATTCCTACACCTCCAAAGGGCGTTAGGAACTTATTCATTTCCCCTTCTTAGACGATCTTTAAATTCTCTCTTATTTTGGAAAAATGTTCACAATTTACAGTGGTTTATCCCAGATTTTGGGTGAATTTAAGTGATTTGACCTCAGAACTACAAGACTGCATTGGCACGACCACGCGTCGTACATCTTCTTCAAAGTAAGTTCCCAAAAGAAAAACGTTATACGGCTGCTAATGAGTTTAAGGACAAGATGGCACCCAACTTCTCAAAGAAGTATTGACAAGCCCGATGCTTACTGAGGGCTCTACAAAGAATTAAGTAGGATGGAAACTTCGGTGGGAACAGTGAGAGTTAAATTTGTCTCAGAAATCTTATTGTTGTAGAAGCTAAAATACCATCAATTCAAACCAACTTACAGCGGATGCTCTTGGCTAAACCACTTCGATTCAATTTTGTTTTCTCTCCGCCTGCTGTAACTGCTATATTTAGCAAAAGAAACGTAATATGAACTACATTTACTAGTAGTTTGGGCAGTGGAATATGCAATCCTTCTGCGTCTGAAAGGAAGCCTCTAATCAAATGACTTTAAAAAAAGATATGGATAACCTGAGGATGAAAGAATCTACCATCTCTGCTGCTCCAAATGACAACTGACCGCCGGAATGGATAAGTATCTTGCTTAAATTATAGCTAGAATGTAGTGCTCCTCTAAATGACTCAGTGTAAAGAAATATTTATGTCAAAATTCATACAACACAATATTAATCAATGGCACTAATTGAACCCAACATGCGAGTAATAACAGAGCAAAACTATTCAGAGAAATATGGTCAAACGCCTAATGTGATGTGTTTCTACAGACGTACAGGAAACGTTCGATTCAGTAGATCATGCTATCCTATTTGACAAACTTAACCATTATGAACCTTGGTTTTTGCTGGATAATAAACAACTTGCTTTCGTCTGAGCTGCAGTACAGGACTCAAACAACACTAGGTGGTCCGCATGTTTCTAGAATAACTTTGAGGACTTGTGGCGTATCACAAGGTTCCGATAAATTATCCAGCTTATACGACTTCGATTTACTAAGCTTGAATACAAGACATGCTGATGATCTTTACTTTAAACATTAATTTATTGAATAGTTGATACAAAAGCAAGTTATCAGAGGTCATATCGGAATATATGATTAAAAATTTTGAAAACATTCAAACTTACTTGTTTGGATGAACCAAACTTCCATTTTAACATTATTAGAGTAGTGTAAATTATCAATTCATATCCTGTCAATTGCTATTAACAATACCAGGTTTTAAATTTGAATACGCCTTCTGGAGTTGTAGGAATGTTTATCGATGCAATACCTCCTCGGACCATCTTTCTGACAGAAGCATTCCAATGTCTGTGGGTTGAAATATCTCATGTTAAGAGGATTATATATAATAGTTTTTGGTTTAGTGTGCAGAAACTCGACTCTCTGGACCTTTTAAAACGACTTTGAAGGAAACAGTGAAAAGTTTCGTCAAACTTAATCAACCCTGTATATTTTAAGAAATTCTATAGTCGACCTGTTAAAATGTGAGGCCTCGTTAAAGCCCGGATTTCTTGGTGGCTCGCAAAAGCTACCACATCATTTCTACCGATGATTAGCCATCACGTGCGGCCACTCATGTCGATGGTATTTTTGTAAACAATCCTGAGCAAGTGAAATCCAGTTAACCTGATCAATCAACTCGTCCAGTTTTGCATTATTAACATACGTAGCGAAGTTTTATGTGCATTTCTTTACAATGATTTTGACCGTCCTTTGATTTTTTCGAGGTTAGAATTTTCCACGCCAGCACTTGAACGACGTCCTCTCGCTGAAAAGGAACGATGTTTCTTAGACTGTCGTCTTTGTAATCTTGATCTTTGACAAACTCCTTGAATCAAATGCGCCCTAATTGTTGATTTTTTACGACGTTCGAAAAAACAGTAACCACAAGCCCATGCATAGTTTTCAACAAGTAAAGACTTGTTTCTCTTGGTTTTCTTTTCTTGTTTAGTGGCTGCGTTCTCTTCGATGGTTCGCTTTCTCACCAGCTTTAGTAAACCACGAAGCTCAGGTTGCTCCACAACGCAACTAATCTCTGATTTCTGATTGAAATATGATGCAAGCTGAAAATGTAATTAACACATTTGATCATTGACTTTTGTTTACTCATTGTACGGCGTAAAGTGAGGGAGTTATTTTCTCAATTTATTTATGATAAAGAAATCTTACAAAGCCAAAAGTTTTCAAATTTTTGTTATTGTTTTCCGTCAGCACAACAACTATAGTGTTTTTCTTCCCTAAAGACGAACCAAAGAAATAATAAAAACACCCAAACAAAAAAATTTGAAGGGGGTGTCTTTTAGAATGAGATGACAGAATTCTATCAATTTTAAATTGTACACATCTTCTGGACCAAAGTTGGTCTTCCCTCGTCGCAGAGTGTCCACCGATATAGGTAATCAAAATAGGGATTGTCAATTGAAATCTCACGAGTCTGATCAAGGGTGTAGGAAGCATCTTTAGGTTTATTTATGACTCCTCACCGATGTTTTAGTTATGAATTTTAGCTGTAAGGACAGTAGTCATCTTTTCTTTTGGCAACAAAAGATGGAACTTTTGATTTGTAGGTGAAACGTGTCTCTGGCTCCACTAGGTTTCCCTTTTAAGTTTCCATTTTTAATTCAGAAGTAATTCAAGGCAGAGGTGTTTTGGTAAACTTGGCCCCTTGCGTTTTTTAAGCTGAAATAATTATGAAATAAAGGCTTACATTTGGAACAGCTCAATTTTTTTATGTTTTTCAAACCATCCGTTAAACCATGGTTCATTTGGTTCCAAATTTCCGGCAAAATAATGATGATAACATATAAAAATTCACATTGAAATATTCGTGAGGCACAAAGTAGCCACCTTTGGTAAAGGAAACCCTGTTGATATCTTACACTCCTTACCGTAGGTCTCTGCAGAATTGTGTTTGGTTGCAGTATGATTCTCTCTTGTGTTAGAGGGATTGATACTGAGCCTGAATCATTCTCGGTGTTCGAAGAATCTATCGACAACCAGTCCTCTGTTTCATCGAGTTTAAAACACGATAGATTTCGAGTCAACAGATTATCGTCGTTATCATCCTCCATTGCCCCTGTGTCTTCGATTTGCACGAAATGTTCTGAAAAAGTGCATGGATAGGAGAGATTGATGCAGGTAGTTATGCTGTTACTTAAATCAACCTCCCAACAATAGTATTGCCGACTCAGTTTTATGAACGAGATTGACATTTCTTTTCAAGCTATCCAAAGAGTACTTCCTACAAATCGCGATCACCTGGAAAGGCTATGCAAAGAGATTACTGGTTTTGGGAAAAAATGGTTGGAGCCAACTATCTATCACTAAAAATTGACCTTAGCTTCAAGGTACTTTTTGATCTCTCTAGAAGGTCATAACCACATGTAAAAGGAAGCACAAAAAGACAAAAAGTTGGTTATATAGGGAATGTTTACAAGGAAAATCATTTTTCACCTCTAAAGGCGACCTAAGAGGCACAGTTAAGTTCAAACTGAAGGAGTTCGGATTTGCTCTGTCTTTGGCTAAGGCCTCTCTTTCTGGCTGCGACAAAAGTCAATTGAAATTTCATCATGGTCGTCTTCTTTTCAGGTATGGTATAATAGTATTAGATCAATGTGAATTATGAGTAAAACTGGTTTTCTACATGCAAATGAAAAAAATCCTCCCTTCAACTTACTCTTTTCCATTTCATTGCCTCCAAGAAATACATCATCACCAAAATGATCATTGTCCAACGAAGCCTGGTTCGATCTAATGACAATACAACTGAGGTTTTGCACCTTACCGACACTGGTATAATCTGACAAATGAAAAGAAAATGTACCGATTGATATTTTTCTGGAGTTTACTGAAATGCATTACCATTAGTTAGAAAGCATGATGGCGTTTTTATCCAATAATTTAAAAGATAATGTTGTCAGAAACATAAATTATGAACTGAAATTGAAATTTTGAAACGTCTGATCCTGTAGTTATGACTACTTTACAGCTCTAGCTGATATACTTTGCAAAACACTTGTCCGGAGTACTTGACTTCCCCACTCCTTCTACATGAATAAAGGCTTGGCCCAGAATTGCCATGAATAAACCCTATAAAAACCAGTTAGGAGTTCTAATAAAGAAAGGAGCAATGACATTAACATACTGGAGTTGCGCTTTTAGCTGTAGACTTTTTATAATCATGGATTGCACATAATAGGCTTTATCCGAAAGAATCAGTGCTTATTTTATGATAGATGTACAAGTGTAAAGATGTGAACTTATAAGATAAAGGAAGCGTATAAACCTTAACATATTTTATCGAGTTCTCATGGTATATTCAAGATGTCGCTTTTGTGGTGGCAAAAGACACGGCGTCTTTAGCCACCACAAGATGTTTGAGAGACATAGTTTATCCACATTGTTGGTGTATCAAAGTATCACATCTTGACTCAAACAGCAGCACTGAGAGATATAATACTTACTGGTATGAAAGTTTATTATCGATGAATAGGAATAGAGAACGCCAAATTGTTGAATTACCTTTGCTGTTTCTCTTGTAGTTCACTTTCGTCGTTACTCGAAATGGTCTGGATGTCACACTGGCTGTCAGTCCAGAAATTAAATCTATCTTGAGAGTTACTTCCCATTTGTTCCGCTCAGTGACATCCGCCTTCTCCAACCAATAGAAGTTGTCTCCCGCTTGGTTCTTGTAAACTGAACCGAGATCTACAGAAATAATTTGTCGCTTCTTCTCCTTTTCCAAAATACTGACTGTAAGTTCAACGGCACCTGATTTTCATATAAAGTTAAACAAGGACGTAATACGCAGTAAACAAGGTATTTTTTGGCATGATCAAAGAACTACACACAAAAAAAAACGATGTGTCTCCTGGAATACTTATCAAATAGCAATCATTCAGATCCACTTTCCAAAAAATGCCAAAAATATAAGGATTCCTACTTCTGATCAATAAATCATTTATTACAGTGGTCTTCCAAAACTAGAACTACTGAGGCATTGAATACAAGTCTCAGGGAGCAATCAGTCTGAAATCATTTCTTTCCTACATATGAAATCTATGTTCGAAAATGATTTTTTGGTAAATAATCGCATAAAATTGTTCTATAATCTTGTAACCTACGCTTTCTATGCTTTCAACCATTTTTTACTGTTTATGCAGACATATTTTAATAAGTACTGATTATCATGCTCTAAAAAGTAATTATCTCTAAATGAATAAAAGGAATGTATTTCTCAGAAAGACTGAGGGCTTCAGAAAATCCTTGCCAAAATATCGAAGTACGTAGGTGAACCAATCCTCAGCGATGTTTAGTGTAGCGTGACAAAGTAAGTCAATGAAAAATTGATTGATTTATCGGCAGATCGAGTGGAATTTTCTTTATATACTTTTTCAGCGAGAAAGGAATGAATTCAAGAATTATTGTTCTTCTCTGGTTGAAAAAAACAGCACAATAATTTGGACAGATCATGTTAATTTTTTTTACGCAAAACTTAACTTAAGGGTGGTAAAGTTTCTTCCATCAGATTTATCCTTTATATCAAGACATAAGCTGCTGTTCCAAATCATCGAGTCAGCATATTTCTTCTGCAATGGTTTTTGTTTAAATGCAAACAATCATTTTTTTGAGCATGTACAAAGTGGAGTGGGCGAGGCATAATCAGTAGATGTTCAAAATCTTGCATGATAGCCATAACATTTAACTTACCTCTATTGTCGTGGGTTCTCATGGCAGCTCTGGCACTCCTCTTTACGTATGCACATACTTTAGTGATTCCCAGGTCGGCATGCACCTTTACCGTTACTTTGGAGTTTTCAAGGCGATATTCCAGGCCTTTGGGTCCTTTCTTAGTTTTCTTTTCATAAACATCCTTGAGATCCACAATTTCCACTTCCACTCTTTCTTCATAGTTGTTGTTCACAGTTCTAGAGTCCTTGGCTGCATAAACTACTTTATTCACATTCCCTAAAGATATCAAAAAAGATAAAAAACGTTTTTAATGCGCTGATGGGTATTACCAGAGATGGTTGTCTTAAAAGGTGAAAAATTTGACATTGCTTTCAACTGAATTGGTAGACCATTGCAAATGAAGTAGGCTCTTCGTTTGAGCAAGTAAAGTACTTTAGATTCAGAGCTTGGTGGACACTACTTTTTCTGTCTAAAATATAGAGTTCCATTTGGCCTTCTCATAGGTTCGCACTTTCGGACAGAGGAACCTTAGGTAATGGATCAATGTGGATTTGTGAATCTTGAGTACATTCTTATAAATAAGAAGAACTCAAGAGATGAATTCAATACATCGAAACACTTGTAAGGATACCTTCGTGGTAAATAAATGCTTATAATAAAAAAATCAGTCGATTTGAGCCCTTCTTCTCTTTGAAATTAGCGATCTTGAATCAATGTGGTGGTTGGGGAAACATATATAGCTCCTATCATTACTGAAAGGTTCAACAAAACTAAGGTGAGATTTTCAGCAGTTAAGTGTCTGCTGCAAAAAATTTTGAATTTTGGCAGAGTCGAATGATTAATCGACAGAACAAGCTGTGGAATATGTTCGTCATAAATCCTATTTGGACTTCAGAAACAGAGGAAGATCATGGCGGATAATGATACGTATAGGTATCGGGCCAAATAAGAAACCCTGGTGAACACCAGAGTTGACGATTTGATGGAACACATGACACTAAGGAGAATGTCTTCATGTTAAAAAGACACAGTAGATAGATTAATGTTCTTCATTTTTTAAAGCTTGTTGATCTTTACAGCAAAATGCGAGATAAGAGTTAGATGTGGGTAATCTAGCCGTGTTTATTGTTCAATTTCATTCAATTTAAGTGGAACGGTTTATGATCTAAAGCACGGAGGTATTAAAGGGCCGGAAACGATTTTTTGACATATTTATTTTGTTGACAACTAGATTTTGCATTTGGAGTTCGAGAGGAAAACGTAATTAAGAATTTGGACCAAATCATACTGAGGTAGTAGTCAACGACGCGGTAATTACTAATGCCTTTTTTTTATACGTCTACTGAAGGAGGCTTATGAAGTTGTGACAACTTCGTGATATGAATAATTTATGGTGTCTATAAATATACCCCTTATGAATGAGAAGCGGCGTTCGAAAGTCTACAGCTGAGCTAGGATTACTTTTATTCGACTAAGCCTTGAAGAATCAACAAACATGACTATGACTCATGCAAAACACAGCAGTGCAAGCACTAGTTTTGACTCTCATTTAGTGAGCTCCACTTCACTTAATGGCGTGAGCTCTTTCAAAAATTTACTTTTTACTCGGAAATTTGTAACGTTCGCACATTGTTGTGTAATTTTGTGATATAAATGTACTGTTACATATCGCAATAAAGATTGCTTCTTGGAAGACAACTCTATGATCCAATCTGATGTTTCCATTCCAAGGTGTCTAGGCTTCCATTGACGTCAGTCGCTGCATTTTTGACCACATCTACTGCGAGAACATCAACAAAAAATATCCTACAGCAATCGGCTGATTCTTACTATCCACTCTGTCCGCTTTCTAATAACACCTCCTTATAGCAAACAACTCACCCTTGGCTTTCTTTTGCGACGGTTACTTACTTGCAATTTTTCTTTGCTTTGAAATCATATTGTTACTAGAAGTTTGTCTCATATATGATTAACCCGTGAAGCGGAAAACGTTGAGTTCATCTGTTATGTAAGGTGATAAACCAAGAGACACACCAAATGCAGTTCTTCGATTACCCTTTACAGCGTGTGGTTCTCGATCAAATCAAGCAATAGTTTATCTCTGATCACATTTGTAGGACCGTCCAGCAACATTTAAGTCAATCATACCGTCACAGTATTTATTTATATTGTAATTTAAAGTAAGGAAAACAATTAGTCGGCTCCCCCATGCGCTAATGAATGATAAAGGTGTATTCATATGATTGATATAAACTTGTGCAAGTTCTATCTTGATTTATTTTGCCGATGAGGCAGAACGTACTGTTTCCTTAATATATCAATGATTTTTCCTTAATATATCAAATGATAAGCTTACCTGAGAGATTCCATTTCAAGAGTTCACTCGAGCTCGTCTTGGTCTCACACTGCGCGTAGTTCTCTAGTGATTCAAATTTGCCTGAAAGATGCACTGAATCATACGGAGAAAGGCGTGACAGTGAGCATCCTAGCTCGGACTGAATCAGCTCGTCAACATCATTCAGAGTTTCTTCCCAATCCGAAGGAAACTGCATAGGGCTTAACTTCATTGTCTGGTCCTTCCAGCTGTTGTGAGCTCTCTGAAAGGCTGTTTCCAGGATACACCCTTCATTTAAAATTCCTGGCTCGTTTATAGCTTCCATGATTTTAAAGGGAGGATTAATTTCGGTCAGATGGAGGAGGAGTTGAAAACCGCTGATCTAGATCTTCACATTGTTTGTGAGTCTTCACGTGTGACACTTATCAGAATTTTAAAGTAAGAACTCATCATGCCAAATCATCTTGGAGGACCAAGTCGTGAGGATGCTTTGGAAATAGCATGAAGCTTGAAGCGTTCAGTCCGAACTGTGATTTTATCAATTTAGTTCTAACGAACAACTGGACACGTGCGCCGGATTGTACAGAGTTCAAACACCGATGGATACATGAAATGTATTTCTTGTTTGTAGCAACTCAACACTTGAGGAATAGTATTTAATTACCTCGCGAGTGTGTTTCATTGTGTGCGATAAACAGTCCGAAATAATTGTTGACAATTACGGTAGGTGGAACCGGAAACTGCGCGCCGTCTTTACGTGTTATTCAATTGATACCCTGAGACTTTGATTAACGCCCGTAATTTTTTTTGCTCATCCCAATTAGTCAGTGATGTGGATCACTGCTTAGACGGGCTAATTTTAACCATGATTCTGTCTTTGGTGTGATATTTACCCCTTGTCTATTTATTTATCGTGGGAAGGTAACTTGCAAATCGACTTGGTTACAATACTCGGAGTCTCAAACAGGCTTGTCGGGAAGCAACTTAGATAATGTGTTTTTAGTTCACAACACAAAACCTGACGCCAGCTTGCCGTAAATTTAATATTCCACAAAGCCACAAGCTGACTTCTATTGTAAAACCACTGCACTGATGGCATTTTTGACCCCCCTTGTAAATGATTTAAATATCATTTACAATCACGCAACCGCATGTGCAGGGTCTCAAGTATGGACCCTCTTTGGAAGATTTCCGACTGAGTGTTTTATTTTTAGACCCTGATAAGTTTTGCTGCACGCAAAGTGCCATTTGTTGGAACCTTCTTCAGGTGAAAACTCGGAATGAAATTGACAAACCGCTACGTATGACGCTTGAATAAAACTAAATCAACAGTGAAATTATTAATAGCACTCATACTGGCCTATTTCATGAATTTAAGCTACGCACGTAATAACATGCATTGGCCTTTGACACATTCAGCTAAAATTAATCTTTCATCTATTCTTGTCTGAACAACCAATACGTCGAAAAATTGCGCAAGATGTATCCTTTTTTTAGTCTTCTTCAAAGGATATTTTCATTAAATCTGCATGAGATCCTTTTATCAAGGCCTTGTTACACTGCGGTTTGAGTAAAAACAAAAACAAAAACAAAACAGAAAAACATACCAAATGAAAACAAATTCCCTCAGGTGAAACCTTTCGCCGAGGGGCCATGGGTAGACCAATCATTAAATGATCATTCGCTGCATGCAATAGGTTTTTTTTGGTTTAAAACTTACAATGAGAGAGACCATTTACACTTGCGCGCTGCTTGGAACCATTACTTCTGCCGCGTTATTTCCAAACTCTTTGGCCTTGCGCATAGCGCGTCCCCTCAAGAATTTTTCTTTTTTTCTTCAGTTCAAGTTAGTGACCGTATAGGTGTAAGAATGAATAGTGTACTTCTGAGATGAGTGTAAACCACAAGTTTTTAAAACGTGAGTGATTTGAGCACATTTTGTAATTCTCCTGCACAAAGCGCAGTTTCACAAGAAAGCTTTTGAGTTTTCGAACTTTCTGAAAAAGACTATTCTGCTTTGTACCTCGTACTTTTGACTGAAGTGATAGGAATTGTGTCTGGCTCAGTCAAAGTCGTTTTTCTAGTACGCGATGTTATAATACTAGAAATGAAGGATTAGGAGATGGGTTAAACCGAGTAATCCCTGTGAGGTAAGCACAAATGAATTTTCTTCAATTCTTAAAAATGTTAAAAATTACCTAAAAAAAAAAAATAAATAAACAAAAATGAAATAACCGAGTAAACAAACAACAGCTACAATAGATTATAACTCAGTCAACGTTTTGCCCTTACTTCATAAGAATAGTTCAATATGAGTTTCTTGAGTTGTTCGTTGTTTTAGGAGAGTTATTGTCTTGATAGTATCCAGTCTTTATTGACCGATAACAATGTACATATGTAATAGATGACGTTGACGGAGATGCACGTGAAATGGTCAGTGATCATAATGGATCGTTTGGGTCCCGATATTTTCTCAGCGTTGAGTGAAAGGACAAGTTTCGCATCATGTGTGAGCGCATTTAAAAGTGCCGGGTCGGTTATTAGTTTGGAATGAGCTTCGGACCAAAAAATTGTCTGTTTTTGTATAGCGTCTGAACGAAACGAGTGGAGATTGCGAAAAGATAGTATCTATAGATATATATATATACACTATATATATAATTATCTATATATATTTATACTATCGTATAGATATATATAGATACAATGTTTTTGCAACCTTCACTCTCATTTCATTCAAAAGTAATGACCGACGCGGCACTTTTAAAAGCGAATAAAGGTTGATAGTTTCTAAAGAAACTGTTTGGGGCTGCGTCGGTGGGGGTAACGAAATAATTCGAATATATCAACAAAGTTGAAATGGTATAATCGTAACGGTGGCCAATTTACCATTTCAACTTTGTTGATATATTCAAATTTCTTTTAAAAGCGCTCGCGCACGATGCAAAACTTTTCCTTTCATTCACAATGCTGAGAAATATCGGGATCCAAACGATCCATTATAATCACTGATCACTTCACGTGCACCTCCGTCAACGTCATCTGTTATATAACTTGCACTTATTGCAAAGTGATGTAATCGGCAAAACAGGAAGACGACTACGTGACCGCTTCCGAGAACTGACCTTCGCGACGTAGAAAGCAATGACAAGGACGCATCAAAACCAGTCGTTAGACACTTTAATCTACCTAATCATTCTAAGCAGCATATTGCAATTTGCGGCCTTTCCTTACATTTAGGTAACTCGGAAAGCTGCAATACTCTTGAACAAAAGTTTATCTTTTAGATCAGCACTTTTAACCCCATAGGAATCAACGAAAGCCTTTCATTCTACTGATTTATTCGTGTTTTTCGCGTTATCATGTTCGCGCCAATAGCATGGCTCTATTTTCTGCGTATAAATCAACACACAACCCACAATTCCTCCATTCACTCTGAAGAAGGGCTAACGGTCGAAACGTCAGTGTTTTAACTCTTTATGGTGGCCAATTTACAGTTTTAACTCAGTCGATATAACCAAATTACCTTGTTACCCCCACCGACGCAGCATCACAGTTTCTTTGGAAACTTACCCTCTTTATCAATAAAGATCGAAAGATACCAAAAGGTTTAACAACATAAAATTTTTGTTAAGGAAAGAACCGTGGGTGATCGCGTCGAAAGTTACGAAAACTTGCCCGATTTGGCAGCCCGAGAACATGTTGAGAAGGTGAATTCTGATCGCTCATCGTAATTTGTAAAGTTTTGCTGTGCCGTTTTGAATAAAAACAAGTTAACTAAAATCATTGCCGATGTCACCGGAATGTTGGTAAAGTGAATAATATGTCCGAGACTCCCATTGGTAAAGTAGTAAATGATAGCGAAATTCAACTGATGTGACCTAGATTTCCGCCGCTAAGACAAAGAATAGTCCCAACATGTTAGCGGACCCCAACAAGTGATTAGTAAATAAGACTGATAGGGAAGAAATTAATAATAATAATAATGTTTATTTCTTATATTGCGCAGTCTAACATGCAATAAAAGATATGATCGAATGCGCATTACAACATTAAAAAATCTTACAGCAATGAGGCTAATCCTAATAATGATAGTAATAATAATAATTTACAATTTTCCGGAAAAACAATAAAGGTAAAGTATGAATCAATAAAAGAACTAATAGAAAGCTAAATTAAAAAGATGTGTCTTTAGTAAAACTTTAAAAGTATCCAACGATTGACACTGTCTAATTTCCAGAGGTAGTCGGTTCCATACTTTGGGCGCAGCATGTTCGAACGCCCTATCCCCGAGTGTCTTTTTTGTTCTGTAAGTGTTGTCGATTAGGAGTATACCCCGGTGTGATCTCAACTGATACCGCGAACTCACTTTGATTTTTATCAAGTCTGAGAGATATTGTGGTGCGACGCCGTAGATACATTTGTGAACTAACATTGTTATCTTGAATTCTATTCTGTGGTTGACCAGAAGCCTGTGCAGGTTGAACAGGGACGGTGTGATATGATCATACCTGGATACAGTGTATACCAGTCGAGCTGCCGCGTTTTGTAGGCGTTGCAGCTTGCCAAGATGAACAGCGGGTGTACCATATAGCAGACCGTTGCAGTAGTCTAATCGTGACATTATAATAGCCTGTACAATGGACTTCCTATTGTCATATGATAGATACTTTCTAATACGCCGGATGTTGTATAGATGGTAATAAATAGCCTGACATATGCTGTTAATATGTGTGATCATATTCATGTTTGCATCAAGCCAAACACCAAGATTTCTAACAGAACAGACAGCAGAAACCCTTACCTCACCTACTTGCAAGTCATTTATCGTAACCTTATTTAATTGTGCGCGTGTACCTATAAAGAGCAACTCGGTCTTAGCAGCGTTCAGCTGAAGTTTGTCTTGGGCCATCCAGGTTCTTATATCCCTGATGCAAGCTTATAGGGCATCAACAGCAGCCGCCTCGGTAGCAGAGCCATCTAGCTTAAATGAGATATAGAGCTGTGTATCATCAGCGTATGTGTGAACATTAGGGAGATGGGATTCAACAATATCGAAGAGCTTACTTGCGTATAGTGTGAAAAGCAAGGGACCTAAACATGACCCCTGAGGTACCCCTTGAGGCAGATCAAAGTCACTCGAATAGCTCCCGTTAATCAGGAGGCGCTGTTTCCTGTTTGATAAATACGAGTGAAACCATTTAAGAGCGGTGCCTGTAATTCCATACGTCACGTACAGGCGATTCAACAACACTTGGTGGTCAATCGTGTCGAATGCTGCACTCAGATTAAAAAGAGTAACTCGTTGATTGTCCATTGCAGCTAGTATGTCGTTCTGTATCTTCAGTAGGGCAGTCTCTGTGCTGTGACCCAGTCGATAGGCTGACTGGAAGGTGGGATACAAGCCCGACTGAGTAACATGATCAGTCATCTGATGATAGACTGCCCTTTCGATTAATTTAGAGAGGTATTGCAGATTACTCACAGGTCTTAAATTGGATAAGGAAGTCTCTTGCTTAGTCTTCTTCGGTCTTGGATCCACGAGGGCTGTTTTCCAATCAAATGGAAAATGTCCCAAGGAAAGAGAAGAATTCACGACATTAGTGATGATGGGGAGAAGCGTATCAGACATGCCGACTACTAAGTTGGTCGGCATAGGATCGAGTTGGCAGCTTTTCTTCGATGATCTAGTGACCAGCTTCCTCATATCTTCCACAGAGTACGTATTGAAATGATCAAGTTTCTTATCCCCTGTAAACACTTTATCCTCAGTATAAAGGGTACACGCATCAAGCTCAGCCCGAATTTTTACAATCTTACGGTAAAAAACCACCCAATGTCATTGGCTAAGATTGAATTGTCCGTGTATTCTGGAAAACACAACTCGTTCCCCGGAAGTAACAACGATCGAGTAGCCCTGAATAGCTTTCCTTGGTCTTGACTATTGTCGTTAATGAAGTCTGAGTAGAAAGCACGCTTAGCGCGTGTGCTTATATAAGTGACGTGGTTCTTAAGTTTCTTGAATGCCAACAAATCTTCCTGTGATCGTGTTCTTCTCCATCTCCGTTCTGCTTTCCGGCGTTGCCTTTTCGCCTCAGCTATCTCACTGGTGTACAAAGGTACCTTGGGCCTAGTCCGCACTGTTTCGGTTTTTAAAGGTGCATGAGGATCAAGAACTTGAGAGAGTGTGGTCGTGTAATCCTTTACAAGTAAGTCCAAGTCCAGTGGGGTGCTGGGATTGATAATACCTCGATCACACAGCCCTGTATGTACTACATCATTCGATAGGCTCTCAGCGTCCAGGATTTAGTTTTCCTAAACTTTATTATCTTAGTCTGAAATGAAGGCTTACTGATGGCAACAACACAATGTACAGCTGTATCATCGGAGAAATAATGACAGGCGCGTGGTGGACTCGTAAGAATATCCTCAATCTTTCTTGTTAGAACAAGATCCAGGGTGTGGCCAAGTATGTGCGTTGGCTCTTTCACATGTTGCTCCAAACCAAGTGACTCAAGTAGATCTAAAAACTTAAGTGCATCAGTATCAATAGGAACATCCACGTGTACGTTGAAGTCACCAACGACAATCAAAGGCTCTTTATATAGAATAGTGGACTCCATCAGGTCAGAAAACTTCATCAGAAAGGTGTTAATAGGAATCCTGTGGTGGTTATCAGAATTCTGAGGACGGTAGACGATCACAAGCCGTATTCCCTCGGGAAGTCGACGTTTGGACCAACAACTCACAAAATTCAAACGACTCTTGAGTTCCTTCTCGAGTCTTTTTGACACGAAGTAAATCCTTATACAGTAGTCCAATGCCTCCACCTATCCGTTCTTGTCGTGGAAAATCAATAAACTTGTAACTAGGAGGACACCTCTTTGCCAGAAAAGCCCTGAATACTCAGTTTAATATCTAGAACATATATATGTGAACGATCCTTCGCAGTAAAGCACTATTTGAGCAATAGTGAAAATCAGACCTGAAAAAAATTTTCAGGCCTGTACGGGATTCGAACCACTGACCTCTGCGATACTAGTGCAGCGCTCTACCAATTGAGCTAACAAGCCAACTGGGAGCAGGCCATCAAATTAATTCGACATAAACCCGTAGATGATAAATCAAACAACAACAAACATATGAAACATATGTATGAACTGCGGTTATGAGACGTATATGTGAACGATCCTTCGCAGTAAAGCACTATTTGAGCAATAGTGAATCTAGAACATAGTTGAAAAATTAACAAATGCAGACTAGTATTGATTACCATATAATCGGGTAATAATATGTCCGAGGGCCACAGGGTCATCAGTTGTACTTAAACTGTTACGTGCTACCCTCTTAAAATAAAGGCATTATCTTATCTTATCTTATCTAATGGTAGAAAATCCAAATAACTTGATACAAGTAGCTGCGACAGAGATCAAAGGGGTGGGTCCATATTTTCTACACAAAGTGTCCAGGATCTAACGGGTGGGTCCAAAGTTTCTAAACAAAGTGTCTAGGAATATTTATTTTTTCTTACACGGTATAAATCATTTTAAAAATCATTTATCTGATATCATACTTTCTAAAATGTGCGCTAGCCTTTTTCTATTTAAGCTTGTTTCTACTTTTAACAAAATTGCTATTTCGCGATTATAAAAGCATGTCACTTTACTAGTGACTAACAAACGCCTTTCTCATGATAAAATGGCATTGATTTTGAAGCTGATCATGTAAAACCAACAAACATGTGAGAGACCCGTTACAAAAAAATAGTTACTTTTCAACCCTAGAGCAGTAAACTCGTTCAAGCTTCCAGTGAATAGCCATTTATATAAGAAGTCTTTACTAATCGCCTTTTACTTAAATAGCTCATCTTCTGGAGTCTTCTGGGCGTTTACATCGTAGATTTTGGTGTAAATAATTGACTTGTATATTTTCCAACCTGCATGTGGCTTATCCTGATAGAATTAAACAGCAGAGCAGTTACTATTTACACCGAAAATAATCGGACCACAAATCTGATGGTTGTTGATAATGCCATAGATTTGGGCGGATAGCTTGTTTGCTCCACCATATGCACAGCGATCGACGTTTAGGTAGTAATAGTGCTTTCCAGGCACACCTGAAATTCACAAAAATAATTGGAAAATAAGTTCGGCTTCTTGTCCACTCGACCTAGATACTTTAACACTATATTACAAACGTTCTTACTGACCTACTCATTTATTTATTTAATTACTTGTGTTTGTAAGGAATTCACTATGACATATTTGTTTGAAGGCCATCATTGACCACTAGCATTCACTTCGGTGGGGAGCGCGAACATCCGGTTACAGAGAGAGAATGTTGTGAAAGCATAACAAGTGTGGTGCCTTTATTCAATTTAATCGTGAACTAAATTTGATAAAAACGGGCTACTTTCATTAAATTTTATGTAGGACCTGTTTAAATTGAGCCCATGTTGCCCATTTTTTCCCGTCTGTTGGCTTTCCAGTGTTTCTTTATGGTTTTTATCTAGAAATCCATCTTTGTCATGCTTATCTAGGATCAGTTGTAGTGGCCTTTGCTTTGATTCTTTCATTCTCGACTTCAGGGAACTAATTTTTCCTCCAGTTGCTACATAATTCGTGGTAAATTAGCCGAGAGAATTTTTTGTGTAATCGAACTGACACCAGGTAAGTTTGTCTACTCGTGTCACCAATCTACCGGATTATGCTAATCATGTCGAAGAGTTGAGAGCCCAGTTCATGGGAAGACTTAATAACAAAGGCTGCTGAAACACTGAGCTAGAGCATAAGATCGCATGCTCAGTTGTCGCTTTAATAGGATGAGTGGCTTTCCAAACATGTAAAATTGTTACTTACTGGTTGAATTCATTTCGGGAATGTCATTCAAATGTGGCGACATTTTCTCTGTCAGTCCATTCCACGTAAATTCAATGCCATGCGTTGCGCAACGCTGTTATAAAAAGTTCAACAAACGTCTCAATAATTTTGCAATTACAGTTGTTCGCATGTTTTTTTTTTGTCGTGAAATTCTTTGCGTAGCAAATGCCCATCATTAGAACTCAGCCGAGAAGAAAGACTGTTTAATTTTATTGAAAAAAGGAGTTGGGTATCTAAGAAAGTTATTGTGCTCCCGGCGTTGTTGGGAGGTATTACAAACTTAATTTTATCTAATAAGTTGATAATCTGATGATATTTACCGAGCTGGGAAGCGGCAAGGTAAATATCCACCTTCTTGCACCGACACTAAGGTGACAAGTTATTTAATGTATACTAAAATAGTTGGATAATATATAGCACAAAAAGATGAATTTAATTTATTTATTCCTGAAACGATTGCAATATTTTCGGGCGCGCGTTGCTCGGAGGTGAATGGCAAGGGACATTTGGGGTTTCAGTAGCCAATCAGGGCACGCCTTCGACGCTATATGCATATGCCGTTTTAGTAAATGCTAATACAGCATATTCCATTGTGAAATGCTGTATCGCTTCGGTGTTGTGAAAAGCCCCAGAGTTTGTCTCTAGTCAAGGAAAATTTAAGCAATGAAAAAATTGCTGTAAAAACATTTGCCTTTCACTTTTGGTCCGATCTTCAAAAACAACTCATTAGAATAGACTGACTTTGTACCTATTCCCCTTAAAAGCATCAAGTTACCATGTAAATACGTGCATGTCGGATCGGGCGTTCATCATACATGTCCAAAACACACAACGTGGTTTTCCCATAGAATAGGCAAAATTCTACCTGTACCACTTTCCAGGATTACCGGAAGTCATGAGACAAAAGGGTACCGGAATTCAGACAAACTTCAGGGAGGGTACAAGTGTTGAAACGCAAAAGATAAAACGTGAGAAGAGAATTAGGCTGATATCCAGATATCTTTTCCTAACAAGTTTGGTGAATAAAGGATTTATTATATAGCAAAAATACGCTCAGGTCATATACAGATCCACACGTCTTTGGCGGCAAACCTGCTGTAAAAGATGTCGAGCGTTTTCGGAAAGGGTCGTTCCTCGAACTCATAGTGCACTAAGTCGCCACATTGAATGAAGCAAAAGATAGTCTACGAAACAACTGGAAAAGTACTTATTTCTTGTATATAGCTCTCTCATTGAAAATCCTGATTTCTTTGCTTCTTTCTGTCGCCATATGGGATGAAGCCAAAGATAGTCTACGAAACAACTGGAAACTGAGCACTTATTTCGTGTACGTTACTTTCTCGCTGATTATTCTGATTTCTTTGCTTCTTCCTGTCGTGTAAGATGCTTGTAAAGTAAATTCGATATTGCGTTTAAAATCACAGTAAGCATTTTACATGTGTTCGTCAATATTGGTGGAAGCTAATATTTGATGAGTTCTTTATGCTCTTTTGAAAGTATTTTAAGCTTAAATGGTCTTGAGGAATGTAACATACTCGACAAAGTTATCGATCAAACTAATGTACACAAGCATAATGATGCTATGGTGACAATAAGAGTGCAAGAATTCGGATCCTATTATACAAATACGTGTATTATAAGTGTAATCGTGTTGCATGTGAATGCCACGGTTTTTGGACGAACTCGTGAACCAGATAGAACACCTCTGAAAAGATTTGGACGTCTATCTAAGAAAAGCAGAAAACTACAAAGTTTTGTGAGACCTGTATAAGTAAAAACACACCAACGTTGTCCAAAGTATATCGCTTTAGGAAATATGCAAGAATTCGCAAGAAAATGAATAAACTCCATGTTAGGATTGTAGCCGGCGGGAAAAGTAAGAAAGAAATTTAACCCATTTGAAAACGGTACTATTTAATGAAGTTCAGTCACAAAAGATATGGGACCACAACTGTCCATCCAAAGAAGAATGTCAAATACTTGCTGTAATATATTCATACGTCATCATACCCATGATGCTTCGTGAATAAAGGAGAGAGAACTCACCTTGTAGTTGTTGTGGTTTTCTTAGTGTGATTATCCTAAAATACAACATTTCTGGCGACAAGGATGGCTGCTAGTGCACCGTTTGGTAAAGTTGGGGAGTTTAGTCCCGAGAAAGAGACTTTCAGCGCCTATGTTGAAAGAGTTGAGATGTTTTTCACTGCAAATGGTATCGTCGAAGGAGCGGGCGAACGTCAAGAGGCGGCCAACGAACTGGTCAAAGAAAGACAAAGGGCAATTTTTCTCACAGAAGTTGGACCAGAAGTTTATTCTACACTAAGCAATCTTGTGGCGCCCATGAAACCGAAGGAAATTCCACTGACCGAAATAATCGAATGTCTGAAAAAACACTATAATCCGCGTCCACTTGAGATTGCCGAAAGTTTTCACTTTAGCACACGTAATCAAAAGCAAGGTGAATCCGTGAATGACTTCATTGTTGTATTGAAGAAATTGTCTATACACTGCAATTATGGACTGTTTCTGGACAGAGCTCTGAGAGATCGATTTGTTTGTGGCCTCAACAATGTCAAGATACAAAACAAGTTACTGAATACCGAAGACCTTACGTTTGATCGAGCATGTCGGATTGCAAAGTCCATGGAGATGGCTGAGAAGAATTCACAAGAATTTCACCCTGCTGCTGCCGTAGGAGAAAGTGAAGGAGGAACTGTTAACCAACTTAAAACTGAGAAAGTTAGCGTAAAGGAACACTCGTCCAAAAAATCATGTTTTAGATGTGGAGGAAAACACAACTATAATAGTTATAAGTTTAAAAATGCTAAATGTTTTAAGTGTTCAAAAATAGGGCATATCGCCACAGTATGTCGTGCTAAAAGTGAAGAAAACAAAGCGAACTCGTTTTCGCCTAAGGGTAGCATTCAAAACATGCACAGTAATGATGAATATGATGAACTGGGTATATTTTCTGTCGAAACCACTGTGTCGAAGAATCATAAGTACAAAGTTAACATGTCACTCAATGGTTGTATGTGCGAGCTGGAAGTGGATACTGCAGCAGATCGCTCAATTATGAGTAAGAGTACTTACTTACTAAAATTCAGTAACTTCTCCCTTGCACCTTTAAACGCTATACTTAAGACCTACACGGGGAGCTGGTAAGTGTGTGTGGAGAAATGAGATGTGATGTGGTATATAAGGGCCAAACTTACTCGTTACCCTTGTTAGATGCAGATTACACAGGAGAACCAACTTTGCTTGGGAGGGATTGGCTTAGTTGTGTTAAGTTGGATTGGGAAAAAATCTTTCAGATTAGAAGCCTAGAACCTCATGGAAACACAAGTCAGCTTGGCAACTTAATTTGAAAGCACAATTTTCTCTTTGAGGATAGTTATGAAGGTCTTCAGGGGTTGGAAGCCCATATAACTATTAAAAAGGGGGCAAAACCTGTTTTGCCTTAAAAGATGCAGTTGAGAGTGAGCTAGATAACAAATCAGTCAGAATATGCGGTGATTATAAGGTCACTATAAACCAGTCAGTGGAGGATGAACCATACCCTCTTCCAACTACACAAGACTTGTACAATGCTCTTAGTGGCTCCAAAGGTTTTAGCAAACTTGATTTGTCGTACGCTTACGCTCAACTTAGTGTTGACAAAGAAAGCCAAGAATACCTTACCATAAATACACATAAGGGGCTGTATTCTTACACCATGCTTCCTTATGGGGTTAAATCCTCCTCAAAACTCTTCCAGGCATAATGGACCTTATATTACAGGGAGTAGAAAGGTGAGTTTGCAAGCAAGATGATATTCTCATAGGTGGTGCGGACTCTCAGGAAAATCTGAGAATCCTTTCAGAGGTATTAGAACGCCTGCACAAATATAATGTACACTTGAAGCTATCCAAGTGCGAATTTCTGAAAACAGATGTAGTTTACCTTGGCCTTCGAATAAGTGAAGCTGGACTACAGCCGGTCGAAGAAAAACTTGAGGCAGTTAGAAAAGCACTAGTACCAAGTGATGTCAGTGAGTTAAGGTCATTCCTGGGAATGATCCAATATTACCATTCCTTTCTTCCGAACCTAGCGAGTACTCTAGCACCCCTTCATGATCTTTTAAAGAAGGGAAAGGCATGGGTTTGGACTACTGAGTGCCAAAAGGCCTATGATGCCTGTAAAGAAGGCCTTACAAGTGACTCTATGCTAGTTCACTATGACGTCACTAGAGAGCTTAGGCTGGCCTGTGATGCCTGCAGTTAAGGGCTTGGAGCTGTCATTAGTCATGTGATGGATGACGGCAGGGAAAGGCCCATTGCTTATGCCTCAAGAACTTTAACGTCTAGTGAAAGGAATTACGCCCAGATTGAGCGTGAGGCACTGTCTATCATCTATGGGGTAAAGAAGTTTCATCAATTCTTATATGGGCGGAAGTTTACTTTGGTCACAGATCACAAACCTCTGCTGTCAATTCTTGGACCAAAGTCGGCCATTCCCACATTAGCTGCAGCCCGGATGCAGCGGTAGCCTCTAGTTTTGTCAGCATATGACTATGAGATTGTATTCAAATGATCTGAAGATCATGCCAACTGTGATGCATTGTCACGACTGCCACACAAAGGCTCTGATCTAGCTAGTGAAGCTTCAATTTATCGTGTAAGTGCTGTTGATGATGATTTTCCCATCTTGGCCAAAGACATTGCCAGAGAAACCCAACATGATCCAGCAGTGAGCAAGGTCCCTCATTTTGTTATGTCTGGATGGCCAGACAGATGTGAGGATGAAACATTAAAACCTTATCACAATCGTAGGCTAGAGTTGTCCTGTGAGCAAAGCTGTACTCTTTGGGGTTCAAGAGTAATCATCCCACCTTCTCTAAGAGTCAAAATGTTGAAGGAGTTGCACTGGAACACCCTGGTATGTGCGGGATGAAGGCAATTGCACGCTCATGTGTGTGGTGGCCCAAAATGGATGAGGAAATAGAGGATGTAGTGAGGTCTTGTACAGTGTGTCAGAGCACTAGGAGTTCTCCGCCATGTGCACCTTTAATTCCATGGAAATGGCCAAGTAAACCATTCCAGAGAATTCATGTCGATTTCTGTCAAAAAGAAGCTGATTACTTCCTAGTAGTTGTTGATAGCCACTCCAAGTGGATAGAGGTCAAACATATGACCTCAACCACGACTGATAAAACAAGTGATGAGTTACGGTTGATCTTCGCAGAGCATGGTTTACCAGAAGAGCTAGTCTCTGACAATGGTCCACATTTGTGTCCCATGAGTTTTCTGAATCTATGCGTAAAAGTGGAATAAAACACTCTTTGGTCCCTCCCTATCATCCACCATCCAATGGGGCAGCTGAGAGGTCTGTGAGAGTGTTGAAAGGAGCATTGATAAAGCAAGTATTGGAAGGAACCAAGGGAATATCCATGAAGCATAGATTGGAAAATTGTTTGTTTAGGTATCGCACAACCCCTCACAGCACCACTGGTGTGACCCCAGCAGAACTCATGGTAAAGCATAAATTAAGAACTAGGCTAAGCTTAGGTAAACCTGATCTAGAACAAGCTGTTCAACACGAGCAAACTAAGCAAGCAGTTTATAAGGATCCTAAAGTTGATGCAGAGAGATTTTTCCAAGTATATGATAGAGTGCGTGTACGAAACACCAGACCAAAATCTCAGGCTGATGGGTGGGTTCCAGGGACAGTTGTTAAAGTCTGTGGTCCCAGAACATATATTGTTAAAACAGGATATCGGAATCGTTATGTCCACACTGATCACATGATAAGGGCTTGTGACAATGCACCTGATAGGGTTGAGGAAGCTGAAGTTATGGTTCCTGAGTCATATGAACAGCCTGAGTAAGAAATAAAGGAAAATCCTGACAAAACCTCAGAATTGTCACAGATACCAGATAACGCAAATCCAGTTGTGTCAATGGCACCTATTTGTTTAGGTCATGAGGCCTCCGCCTCTCCATGTGTTTTGAGGAGATCCGAAAGAGTTGAAAAACCTGTTGATAGACTTAACCTTTGAGCATCTAGGTATTTTCATTTGCTGATTGTTATTGTTGAGTTATGTTGAAAAAGAAACCCCATTTTGCTTTGTGAGGGAAAGTAGTGTAATATATTCATACGTCATCATACCCATGATGCTTCGTGAATAAAGGAGAGAGAACACACCTTGTAGTTGTTGTGGTTTCTTAGTGTGATTATCCTAAAATACAACACTTGCATGTTTTTTTCATGCAATTTGCCAATGAGAGAATACATGAATGCATCTCACATAGGTAATTGTACCAGGTACAACTAAAAGGCTCTTAGGCCTTTACAGATTATGCTAGTAAAAGTAGCATATTATACTAGTAGCATTGCTTTTTTCTTGGCGAAATTGTGCTAAAATTATGCTCTTTTTTTCCAAATTATGCCCCTTCTTTAAAATTATGCTCCTTGAAAAAATTGCAAATAAGTCCAAAAATACATTTTGTATTAGAAGCCGCTGGTCTACCAGAGAGAAACGCAACAAATCCACAATGAAATTCAAATAAACATGTGGTTCATGTTAACATACATACTAGCACTAGACTATACATGGCCTTCAATGTGACTTCTGAATCCGGTGCACCCCAGACCCGGGCTCAGACCGTTTCAGACGCCGCTCAGTGATTCACAGTGAACTACAAATGCTACAACTTGAACTTAAACTTAAAACATCGAATAACGTTACAAAGTGCCTGGTAGCATCAAAACTGATCCGATAATTATCAAAATATGCGAATTATGCTAGCATTGCTACTTGGCAGAAATTATGCCAGTTTGCTCAAATTATGCCAAAAATTATGCCAGCATAATCTATAAAGGCCTGCAAGCTCTGCACTGCACTGATATAAACAAAAGCCCTGGTCCTGATCAGCACAATGTTGACCCTAATGTTGCTGTATTCGGACAAAATGCTGAACAACAATGTGTTACAATGAGTTTGTATGCTTTAATATACTATGATATGAAGGGAATAAGCTGTCCTGATGACTTCATACAAATTATGAATAATGTTGAACGTTGGAAGTCAATTGTATTCTAGTTTGTCACAATTAGCCAGACAGTCTTTTTTGATGCTAACGGAACTGCCAACAATGACAACAATGCGGCTTACAGTGTTGAAAGAAAATCAGAACTTTGAATATTGTGAAAGCTACACTGGTAATGTACACGATGAGGCTGCGATTGAGGGATGTCAGTACTGTGTTTCCCTGGAGAGAGAAGTTTTGAATAACTGATATCACAACAGTACACATCATTCATTTTAACTGTACAATGCAATGCTGTTGTTATTATTTACTGTGCTGATAATGGTAATTTCAAAGTGTTTGACTCTCAAGCAACAACAATCTTCAAGGGATGTGTATACTATTAGATTTGCCATCCATGCAAAACTTAGTTCAATACTTTCAGAATTTATACCAATCTACTGTTGTGTTTGAACTCAAAGGGGTACATATTACCAAATCTGACATAACAAGGGACAATGAGAAAGAAAGTAACACCATGTATAGCATTTAATATAACTGTGACAATAGGCTATGTTCTACAATAGCACTTTATTCATTACGTTGCTCTGTCATTTCACCATGCAGTTACTGGAATTCAAATATTTTATAAGCAATCATACAAATTGAAATCATCTTTATGACAAATTAGGCATCAACACCCATGTCACACCTTCTGATGTACCCAGTGATGCTATTTGTGGTGCTGAGGTTTATGTATTAACGAATAGCATATATAAAGGCAAATTATCATGTAACTCAGCTGAAAGTAGGAAAGCTTAGAAAACTTAATTTTACAAAACCATCATCGAAATATTGGATTTTTAATGTGGCTTTCTAAACACTATTGCTTGAATTCGTCGACAAAGTACCAGAATAAAGCATTTGTTTCTCTACTGATATACAGTTGTACACCTGCAATAAAACATATTAAACACGTCAATGGTATACATACATTCGTAGATGCAATTATTAATTTCATTCAGAATACAATACAGAGTGAGTCTAAATATGACATGCATTTTGTATGCTGTTCAAGTGAAATGCCCGAAATGCAGGGAGAAAGATGATACAAAACCATAGGAAGAAATATAACTATGACACTATGGAATCTATTGCAAAGAAACTATACAAGATTTTCGAAAATGAATGGATCAAAAGAGAGACAAAATAAAAAAAGCGTCAAAAACATACCAAGAAAAAAAAAAAAAAAAAAACCTAGATGCATGTATTAAACAGTTTAACTGCAAAATAAGGGAAGGTCCTTATTTCATTTGTTGTTGTGTCTGTAATCGAATACTTTATAAAAAATCAGTCATAAAGTGTTAACAATAAAATGTTATTTGATAGTAATGAATATATATGCAAGACATATCACTCAAAGTCCTGAGAGGAAAACTCCACTGTCAAGCCGTAGTTAATGACATGTATGTTGATAAATTCCCACACAACTAGCTTCATTAGTAAAATTAGAATAGATACTAATAGCTCAAAGAATAGTATTTCAGAAGATTGTTGTTATGGCTAAAGGGCAGCAGAGAAAATTAAAGGTGCAATCTGCAATGTACCAGTAGCATGTGATCAGGCTTGTAAATAACTTCCACGCCCCCCTGAAAGATATGGTATAATAATGCTAAAACTTCAGAGAAAATTACAGTTTAGAGGAAATGCGTACTTTTAAGCAGTGCGGCCACAAATGATACAGGAAGCTTTTGACTGGCTGAAGAAATATAATCCATTGTACAAAGAAACTGTCATAACTGTCATAGTACTTTATTCATTACGTTACTCTGTCATTTCACCATGCAGTTACTGGAATTCAAATATTTTATAAGCAATCATACAAATTGAAATCATCTTTATGACAAATTGAAATCATCTTTGTGACAAATTGGGTATCAACAACCATGTCACACCTTCTGATGCACCTAACAGTGATGCTATTTGTGGTGCTGAGGTTTTTGTATTAATGAATAGCTTATATAAAGGCGGCAAATATCATGTAACTCAGCTGAAAGTAGGAAAGCTTAGAAAACTTAATTTTACAAAACCATCATTAATATATTGGATTTTTAATGTGGCTTTCCAGACACTATT
Source organism: Stylophora pistillata (assembly GCF_964205215.1). NCBI lineage: Eukaryota > Metazoa > Cnidaria > Anthozoa > Scleractinia > Pocilloporidae > Stylophora > Stylophora pistillata. Next base: position 19,218,455 of record NC_142522.1, on the reverse strand, counting down.
GCTTGAATTCGTCAACAAAGTACCAGAATAAGGCATTTGTTTTCTCTACTGATATACAGTTGTACACCTGCAATAAAACATATTAAATACGTCATTGGTATACTCGTAGATACAATTGTTAATTTCATTCAGAATACAATACAGAGTGAGTCTATTTATGACATACAATTTGTATGCTGTTTAAGTGAAATGCCTGAAATGTAGGGAGAAAGATAATACAAAACCATAGGAAAAAATATAACTATGACACTATGGAATCAATTGCAAAGAAACTGTACAAGATTTTCGAGAATGGATGCATCAAGAGAGAGACAAAATAAAAAAAAAGCATCAAAAACACACCAAGAAACAAAAAAATAACCTGGTTACATGTATTAAACAGTTTAATTGCAAAATAAGAGAAGGTCCTTATTTCATTTGTTGTGTCTGTAGTCGAATACTTTATAGAGAATCAGTCATAAAGTGTTTAACAATAAAATATCATTTGATGGTAATGAATATATATGCAAGACATGTCACTCAAAACTCCTGAGAGGAAAACTCCCCTGTCAAGGCGTAATTAACGACATGTATGTTGATAAATTGCCACACAACTAGCTTCATTAGTAGAATTAGAATAGATACTAATAGCTCAAAGAATAGTATTTGAAAAGATTGTTGTTATGGCTAAAGGGCAGCAGAGAAAATTAAAGATGCAATCTGCAATGTACCAGTAGCATGTGATCAGGCTTGTAAATAACTTCCACGCCCCCCTGAAAGATATGGTATAATAATTCAGAGAAAATTACAGTCTAGAGGAAATGCGTACTTTTAAGCAGTACGGCCACAAATGATACAGCAAGCTCTTGACTGGCTGAAGAAATATAATCCATTGTACAAAGAAACTGTCATAAATATTAATGACATTGACAGCAGTCTTACAAATTTATAGCAAGAAGATTTCAACCATAATGATAACAACCAACAAGACACATCAGTCAAACATTAACGAAATTACTGTAAGTGATACTGTACTTGAAGGCAATTTGAAATATGACCAAGCAAGTAGAAATGAAGAAGGAGATGATGAACCTTTCAATGAATATAGAGCTCCAGTACATGAGACATGCTTACAGTCCGTAATACCTAACTATGATGGGAGGAGTATTACTGCCATTTGCAAGAGACCGTTCCATTTAAATTTTGCTCTGGGTAATTTTACAGATTTTCAAGAAAGCTCGTTAAAGATTGACATTGCTAAAACCTGGATTTCATACAACTCTCCTAAAGCCCCGTTTACACAACCAATTTCGTCCTGCTACATGAGAGGTGATAATCACAGGCGGATCTAGGGGAGGGGTTAAGGGGGTTGCAACCCCTCCCCCCCCCCTTTGAGCAGCATTTGTTTCTTGTTTGATCTTTTTTATTCTTCCTAAAATAAGAAATGAAATTGGTTTTTTTTTACGAAGTTGTTTCACTTCCACCGGACTCCTTTAAGAGCTCGCACCAGAGGCACGGGGCCGTTACTCGCCTTCCATACCACTGGCGTTGAAGGTTATTTCAATAGTGTACAACCCCCCTTTCAAAAAGTTCCTGGATCTGCCCCTGATAATACATATATAGTATAAATTTACAGTGACAGATGAAAATGTCGCCGCAAACTCGAACATGCAACTCGCTGAGATTTTATACGATGCTTCCCAAAAATATCGACTTCCTTACTCCCGTTGGGAGAAAAAATGTCAAGAACGTTGCAATCCCTACCCCTATACCAAGAAAATTGATTCTCGATGATGACAAGTGATAAACATGGCAGATTAATAAGAATACAAAAATGTCATGAGTTATCCTAAAATACAATCTATATTGGCTTTTCTATAGCTCTTTCATGGAAGATAAACGGCTTCATCGAATTCTCGCTTAAAAACGTTCGCACGCATTGTTCTAACTTAAGTCTCAGGTTAGCATTGCTCACGTCCAAGCGCACGATTTCTGGACTTTGTTGGAACTTTTCTGCTCGCTGAGCCCGAGTTATCGTTCCTCAAAGCCTCTAGTTTTATATAAGTTGTGATGCAGATATGCGTTCTGCACAAAGAAGCGTTCTACTCATGTAACATAACTGGTTTCCTGAATAGGTCATGAGTAGCTGTTTCTCGTTTGAATTGGCTATACCGATTAGTATAACAACCAGATACAAAAAGATAGCTCTGGGATTTAGCAATGAAGCGAGAACCATCCATACGCATTAACTGCCTCATTCTTCTCATCACAAAACAAAAGTTTAACTACAAAGTTGTAAGCATGATTTCCTGTTATTTACATCAGTTATGCTCTGAGACTAGTGTGTTATTATTTGTAATCAAGCGGCGAGTAGTGCGTGGTAAGCATATGGAAATACTGCAAGCGTTTTTAATTGGTGACCCTCATTCCATTCGTATTTCTCTCACCTATCGATTGAGACATCTTACAGTATATTGACTTATGGTTGAATGGAAACGAGTTCGTAGACCAGCATGTTAGCTACTCCAAACTCTTGCAAATGTCTCCAAGAAAACAGTTGCACTGGAAAGACTACTACTCCAATAAACTTGAGAAAATTCATAACGATAACTTCCCGTCAAAAACTATTTGTAATTGGCAACTTCGGTTTTTGAAACTTTCAAGACTTTTCGCTTAACTAATTTTATTATAAAAAATTGGGTGAAATGACCTCTTAGGTCAGTAATCAAGTTTGCACTGAATTGAAATTGCTCAGGATTGTCCACAAAAATAGTATCGGTAGAGGTGATTTAATTACACTGAAACGATCGAGTTAGCTTATCAATAGAAAGAATGAGATAGTAGCTTTGAATTTAGAGAGCCACCCGGCAGAAACCGTGGCGAGAGGACGCATATTTTAATGTGTCGTTGTTAAAATCTCCTAGAATACAGAGTTGTTTTCTGATTGACGAAAATTTTCCAGTACTTTCTTTAAAATAGATGTGACACGGTCTGGAGATTGATATTGTCTGTACACGAAACCAATTACTTTTTTGTTTTTGTAAAGAAAATCCAACCCACATAGTTTGGAATGCATCATTAGCGGTTTTCCCTTAAGATGTTTAATGGAAGCGTTTCATCGAAAAACATTCCTACACCTCCAAAGGGCGTTAGGAACTTATTCATTTCCCCTTTTTAGACGATCTTTAAATTCTCTCTTATTTTGGAAAAATGTTCACAATTTACAGTGGTTCACCCAAGATTTTGGGTGAATTTAAGTGATTTGACCTTAGAACTACAAGACTGCATTGGCACGACCACGCGTCGTACATCTTCTTGAAAGGAAGTTCCCAAAAGAAAAACGTTTATACGGCTGCTAATGAGTTTAAGGACAAGATGGCACCCAACTTCTCAAAGAAGTATTGACAAGCCCGATGCTTACTGAGGGTTCTACAAAGAATTAAGTAGGATGGAAACTTCGGTGGGAACAGTGAGACTTAAATTTGTCTCAGAAATCTTATTGTTGTAGAAGCTAAAATACAATCAATTCAAACCAACTTACAGCGGATGCTCTTGGCTAACCCACTTCGATTCAATGTTTTTTCTCTCCGCCTGCTGTAACTGCTATATTTAGCAAAAGAAACGTAATATGAACTACATTTACTAGTAGTTTGGGCAGTGGAATCTGCAATCCTTCTGCGTCTGAAAGGAAGGCTCTAATCAAATGACCGTAAAAAAAGATATGGATAACCTGAGGATGAAAGAATCTACCATCTCTGCTGCTCCAAATGACAAACCGCCGGAATGGATAAGTATCTTGCTTAATTTATAGCTAGAATGTAGTGCTCCTCTAAACGACTCAGTGTAAAGAAATGTTTATGTAAAAATTCATATAACACAATATTAATCAATGGCATTAAACCCAACATGCGAGTAATAACAGGGCAAAACTATTCAGAGAAATATGGTCAAACGCCTAATGTGATGTGTTTCTACAGACGTAGAGGAAACGTTCGATTCAGTAGATCATGCTATCCTATTTGACAAACTTCACCATTATGAACCATGGTTTTTGCTGGATAATAAACAAGTGGCTTTCGTCCTACCTGCAATACCGGACCCAAACAACACTAGTTGGTCCGCATGTTTCTAGAATAACTTTGAGGACTTGTGGTGTATCACGAGGTTCCGATAAATTATCCAGCTTATACGACTTCGATTTAATAAGCTTGAATACTATACATCAGTGATGATGATCTTTACTTTAAACATTAATTTATTGAATAGTTGATACAAAAGCAAGTTATCAGAGGTCATATCGGAATATATCATTAAAACTTTTGAAAGCATTCAAACTTACTTGTTTGGATGAACCATACTTCCATTTTAACATTATTAGAGTAGGTAAATTATCCATTCATATCCTGTCAATAGCTATTAACAATACCAGGTTTTAAATTTGAATACGCCCTCTGGAGTTGTAGGAATGTTTATCGATGAAATACCTTCTCAGACCATCTTTCTGGCAGAAGCATTCCAATGTCTGTGGGTTGAAATATCTCATGTTAAGAGGATTATATATAATAGTTTTTGGTTTAATGTGCAGAAACTCGACTCTCTGGACCGTTTTAAAACGACTTTGAAGGAAACATTAAAAAGTTTTTTCAAACTTAATCAACCCTGTATATTTTAAGAAATTCTATCGTCGACCTGTTAAAATGTGAGACCTCGTTAAAGCCCGGATTTCTTGGTGGCTCGGCAAAGCTACCACATCATTTCTACCGATGATTAGCCATCACGTGCGGCCACTCATGTCGATGGTATTTTTGTAAACAATCCTGAGCAAGTGAAATCTAGTTAACCTGATCAATCAACTCGTCCAGTTTTGCATTATTAACATACGTAGCGAACCAGTTTACAAAGTTTAAAAAAACGGAAATGCGCCACAACCCACAGTTTTCAACGGAAATTTTAAGTTTGACTTTTTTCAATCTACCTACGCTCTTAGGGATTTCAAAAACAATGACTTTACCCATTTTTCTCGGTGCACTCTTTCGGAAACTGTGGGACAAAAATAAACAAAACGAGTACCTCCAACTCCAAACTATTTCGAGGAATTCTTAACCAAATGTAAAGCACACAACTCATTCTTCTCAGTTTCTTTTAAACCCATCATTTCAGCTTAAAGTCATATGAAACTTTTTGTTCTTTCCAACAATACGTCGGCGCAGACTAAAATTGTCTTTACTTTATCAACAAAGAGGATGAATTAATCCCTCTCAACAGGAGTTTCGAGAAGAACACTCAAATCAAACATGCAATTGTTTACATAGAAAAGACCATTCAGAGAAATATGAAGAAACTTCTAATTTGTTTTGGTGTTTTTAATAGACATAAAAAATACTTTTGTTTCAGTTCATTATGCTATCCACCTTGACAAAATTAACCATTATGTATTATGGTTTTTGCGGAATAACAAACAAATGAAGTTCGTCCTACCTACAAGACCAGACTCAAACAACACGGTTTGGTTCATATATTTCTGGAAAGACCATGACGACTTGTGGTGTATCACAAGGTTCTGCATTAAACATTTTGTTGTTATTATTTTTAAAGTAGACAAATATTATAATTTACATTTTATATATAATTTCAGAAGTTCAACTTTCTGAAGTTTTATGTGCATTTCTTTACAAGGATTTTGACCGTCCTTTGATATTTTCGAGGTTAGAATTTTCCACGCTAGCACTTGAACGACGTCCTCTCGCTGAAAAGGAACGACGTTTCTTAGACTGTCGTCTTTGTAATCTTGATCTTTGACAAACTCCTTGAATCAAATGCGCCCTAATTGTTGATTTTTTACGACGTTCGAAAAAACAGTACCCACAAGCCCATGCATAGTTTTCAACAAGTAAAGACTTGTTTCTCTTGGTTTTCTTTTCTTGTTTAGTGGCTGCGTTCTCTTCGATGGTTCGCTTTCTCACCAGCTTTAGCAAACCACGAAGCTCAGGTTGCTCCACAACGCAACTAATCTCTGATTTCTGATTGAAATATGATGCAAGCTGAAAATGCAATAAACACATTCGATCATTGACTTTTGTTTACTCATTGTACGGCTTACAGTGAGGGAGTTATTTTCTCAATTTATTTATTAAAGAGAAATCTCACAAAGCCAAAAGTTTTCAAATTTTTGTTATTGTTTTTCGTCAGCACAACAACTATAGTGTTTTCCCTCCCTAAAGACGAACCAAAGAAATAATAAAAACAACCAAACAAAAAAATTTGAAGGGGGTGTCTTTTAGAATGAGATGACAAAATTCTATCAATTTTAAATTGTACACATCTTCTGGACCAAAGTTTGTCTTCCCTCGTCGCAGAGTGTCCACCGATATAGGTAATCAAAATAGGGATTGTCAATAGAAATCTCACGAGTCTGATCAAGGGTGTGGGAAGCATCTTTAGATTTATTTATGACTCCTCACCGATGTTTTAGTTATGAATTTTAGCTGTAAGGACAGTAGTCATCTTTTCTTTTGGCAACAAAAGATGGAACTTTTGATTTGTAGGTGAAACGTGTCTCTGGCTCCACTAGGTTTCCCTTTTAAGTTTCAATTTTCAATTCTGAAGTAATTCAAGACAGAGGTGTTTTGGTAAACTTGGCCCCTTGCGTTTTTTAAGCTGAAATAATTATGAAATCAAGGCTTACATTTGGAACAGCTCAATTTTTTTTATGTTTTTCAAACCATCCGTTAAGCCATGGTTCATTTGGTTCGAAATTTCCGCCAAAATAATAATGATAGCTTATAAAAATTCACATTTAAATTTTCGTGAGCCATTAAGTAGCCACCTTTGGTAAAGGAAACCCTGTTGATATCTTACACTCCTTACCGTGGGTCTCCGCAGAATTGTATTTGGTTGCAGTATGATTCTCTCTTGTGTTAGAGGGATTGATACTGAGCCTGAATCATTCTCGGTGTTCGAAGGATCTATCGACAACCAGTCCTCTGCTTCATCGAGTTTAAAACACAATAGATTTCGAGTCAACAGATCATCGTCTTTATCATCCTCCATTGCCCCGGTGTCTTCGATTTGCCCGAAATGTTCTGAAAAAGTGCATGGATAGTAGAGATTGATGCAGGTAGTTATGCTGTTACTTAGATCAACCTCCCAACAATAGTACTGCCGACTCAGTATTATGAACGAAATTGACATGTCTTTTCAAGCTATCTAAAGAGTACCTCCCACACATCGCGATCTCCTGGAAATAGGGAATGTTTACAAGGAAAATCATTTTTCACCTCGATCTAAAGGAGACCTAAGAAGCACAGTTAAGTTCAAAATGAAGGAGTTCGGATTTGCTGTGTCTTTGGGTAAGGCCTCTCTTTCTGGCTGCAACAAAAGTCAATTGAAATTTCTTCCAGGTCGTTTTCTTTTCGGGTATGGTATAATAGTATTAGATCAATGTGAATTATGAGTAAAATTGGTTTTCTACATGCAAATGAAAAAAAATCCTTCCTTCAACTTACTCTTTTCCATCTCATTGCTTCCAAGAAATACGTCATCACCAAAATGATCATTGTCTAACGAAGCCTGGTTCGATCTAATGACAATACAACTGAGGTTTTGCACTTTACCGACACAGGTATAATCTGACAAATGAAAAGAAAATGTACCGATTAATATTTTTCTGAAGTTTACTGAAATGCATTACCATTAGTTAGAAAGCATGATGGCGTTTTTATCCAATAATTTAAAAGAGAATGTTGTCAGAAACATCAATTATGAAATTGAAATTTTGAAACGTCTTATCCTGTAGTCATAACTGTCTTTAATGCTCTAGCTGATATACTTTGCAAAACACTTGTCCGGAGTACTTGACTTCCCCACTCCTTCTACATGAATAAAGGCTTGGCCCAGAATTGCCATGAATAAACCCTATAAAAACCAGTTAGGAGTTCTAATAAAGAAAGGAGCAATGACATTAACCAACTGGAGTTGCACTTTTAGCTATAGACTTTTTTTAATCATGGATTGCACATAATAGGCTTTTACCGAAAGAATCAGTACTTATTTTATGATAGATGTACAAGTGTAAAGATTTGAACCTTTAAGATAAAGGAAGCGTATATACCTTTACATATTTTATCGAGTTCTCATGGTATATTCAAGATTTCTTTTTTGTGGTGGCAAAAGACACAGTCTCTTTTGCCACCACATGATGTTTGAGAGACATAGCTTATCCACATTGTTGGTGTATCAAAGTATCACATCTTGACTCAAACAGCAGCACTGAGAGATATAATACTTACTAGATTGACACTTTATTATCGATAAATAGGAATAGAGAACGCCAAATAGTTCAGTTACCTTTGATGTTTCTCTTGTAGTTCACTTTCGTCGTTACTCGAAATGGTCTGGATGTCACACTGGCTGTCAGTCCAGAAATTAAATCTATCTTGAGAGTTACTTCCCATTTGTTCCGCTCAGTGACATCCGCCTTCTCCAACCAATAGAAGTTGTCTCCTGCTTGGTTATTGTAAACTGAACCGAGATCTACAGAAATAATTTGTCGCTTCTTCTCCTTTTCCAAAATACTGACTGTAAGTTCAACGGCACCTGATTTTCATATGAAGTTAAACATGGACGTAATACGCAGTGAACAAGGTATTTTTTGGCATGATCAAAGAACTACACACAAAATACGACGTGTCTCCTGGAATACTTATCAAATAGCAATCATTCAGATCCACTTTCCAACAAATGCAAAAAATATAAGGATTCTTAGTTCTGATCAATAAATCATTTATCACAGAGGTCTTCCAAAACTAGAACTGCTGAGGCATTGATTACAAGTCTCAGGGAGCAATCAGTCTGAAATCATTTCTTTCCTACATAAGAAATGTATCTTCAAAAATGATTTTTTGGTAAATAATCGCATAAAATTATTCTATAATCTTGTAACCTACGCTTTCTATGCTTTCAACCATATTTAACTGTTCATGCAGACATATTTTAATAAGTACTGATTATCATGCAATTAATAATGCAATTAATAAGTACTGATTATCATACAAGTAATTATTTCTAGAGGAATAAAAGGAATGTATTCCTTGCCAAAATATCGAAGTATGTAAGTATGTAAGTATGTAAGTATCATGCAATTAATAAGTACTGATTATCATACAAGTAATTATTTCTAGAGGAATAAAAGGAATGTATTCCTTGCCAAAATATCGAAGTATGTAGGTGAACCAATCCTCAGCGATGTTTAGTGTAACGTGACAAAGTAAGTCAATGAAAAACTGATTGATTTATCGGCAGATCGAGTGACAATTTCTTTATCTACTTTTTCAACGAGAAAGGAATGAATTCAAGAATTATTGTTCTTCTCTGGTTGAATAAAACATCACAATAATTTGGATAGATCATGCAAAACTTAACTTAACTTAAGAGCGGTAAATTTTCTTCCATCAGATTTATCCTTTATATCAAGACATAAGCTGCTGTACCAAATCATAGAGTCAGCATGTTTCTTCAGAAATGGCTGTTGTTCAAATGCAAACAATATTCATTTTTCTAAAGCATATACAAAGTGGAGTGGGCAAGGCATAATAGATGTTCAAAATCTTGCATGATAGCCATGAAATTTAACTTACCTCTATTGTCGTGGGTTCTCATGGCAGCTCTGGCACTCCTCTTTACATATGCAAATACTTTAGTGATTTCCAGGTCGGCATGCACCTTTACCGTTACTTTGGAGTTTTCAAGGCGATATTCCAGGCCTTTGGGTCCTTTCTTGGTTTTCTTTTCATAAACATCCCTGAGACCCACAATTTCCACTTCCACTCTTTCTTCATAGTTGTTGTTCACAGTTCTAGAGTCCTTTGCTGCAGTGAACTTCAGAGACGCATAAACTACTTTATTCACATTTCCTAAAGATATTAAAAGAGATAAACAACGTTTTTAATGCGCTGATGGCTATTACCAGAGAAGGTTGTCTTAAAAGGTGAAAAATTTGACTTTGCTTTCAACTGAATTGGTAGACCAATGCAGATGAAGTAGGCTCTCCGGCTGAGAAGTAATCTGTAAAGTACTTTAGATTCAGAGCTTGGTGGACACTACTTTTTCTGTCTAAAATATAGAGTTCCATTTGGCCTTCTCATAGCTATAGGTTCCCACTTTCGGACAGAGGAACCTTAAGTAATGGATGAACATGGATTTGTGAATCTTGAGTACATTCTTATAGATAAGAAGAACTCAAGAGATGAATTCAATACATCGAAACACTTGTAGGGGATGCCTTTGTGGTAAATTAATGCTTATAATAAAAGAATTAGTCGATTTGAGCCCTTCTTCTCTTTGAAATTAGCGATCTTGAATCAATGTGGTGGTTGGGGAAACAAATATAGCTCCTATCTTTACTGAAAGGTTCAACAAAAATAAGGTGAGATTTTCAGCAGTTGAAGTATCTGTTGCAATCAATTTTGAATTTTGGCAGAGTCGAATGATTAATCGGCAGAACGAGCTGCGCAATATGTTCGTCATAAATCCTATTTGGACTTCAGACACAGAGGAAGATCATGGCGGATAATGATACGTATAGGTATCGGGCCAAATAAGAAACCCTGGTGAACACCAGAGTTGGCGATGTGATTGAACATATGACACGAAGGAGAATGTCTTTATGTTAAATAGACACAGTAGATAGATTAATGTTCTTCATTTTTTAAAGCTTGTTGATCTTTAGATCAAAGTACGATGTAAGAGTTAGATGTGAGTAATCTAACCGTGTTTATTGTTCAATTTTATTCAATTTAAGGGGAACGGTTTGTGATCTAAAGCACTGAGTTATTAAAGGGCCGGAAACGATGTTTTGAGATGTTTATTTTGTTGACAACCTGGATGTAGAAGTAGCTAGATTTTGCATTTGGAGTTGGAGAGGTAAACGTAATTAAGAATTTGGACATAATCATACTGAGGTAGTAGTCACCGACGCGGTAATTACTAATGTCCTTTTTTTATACTTTTATACGTGACAACTTCGTGATATGAATAATTGATGGTGTCTATAAATATACCCCTTATGAATGAGAAGAGGCGTTCGAAAGTCTACGGCCGAGCTAGGATTACTTTCACTCAACTAAGCCTTGAAGAATCAACAAATATGACTATGACTCATGCGAAACACAGCAGTGCAAGCATTAGTTTTGAGTCTGATTTAGGGAGCTTCACTTCACTTAATGGCGTGAGCACTTTCAAAAATTTACTTTTTACTCGGAAATTTGTAACATTCGCACGTTGTTGTGTAATTTTGTGATATAGATATACTGTTACATATCGCAATAAAGATTGCTTCCTGGAAGACAACCCTAGGATCTAATCTAATGTTACCATTCGAAGGTGTCTAGGCTTCCATGGACGTCAGTCGCTGCATTTGTGACCACGTCTACTACGAGAACATCAACAAAAAATACCCTACAGCAATCGGCTGATTTTTACTATCCACTCTTCCTAATAACACTTCCTTATAGCAAACAACTCACCCTTAACTTTCTTTTGCGACGGTTACTTGAAATTTTCCTTTGCTTTGAAATTATATTGCTACTGGAAGTTTGTCTCATATATGATTGAAGCGGAAAACGTTGAGTTCATCTGCTATGTAAGGTGATAAACGAAGAGAGACACCAAATGTAGTTCTTCGATTACCCTTTACAGCGTGTGGTTCTCGGTCAAATCAAGCAATAGTTTATCTCTGATCACATTTGTAGGACCGTCCAGCAACATTTAAGTCAATCGTACCGTCACAGAGCTAATTTATGTTGTAATTTAAAGTAAGGAAAACAATTAGACGGCTCCCCCATGCGCTAATGAATGATAAAGGTGTATTCATATGATTGATATAAACTTGTGCAAGTTCTATCTTCAGGAAATTATTTTAAAGGAGATTCATGGAATTTTTTCGGTCAATGTAGCAATGATTAGTCAGCTTAGAACTAATGGCCTACAATCTTACGAGGTTGCGTTGACTTATTTTGCCGATGAGGCAGAACGTACTGTTTCCTTAATATATCAATGATTTTTAAAATGATAAGCTTACCTGAGAGATTCCATTTCAAGAGTTCACTCGAGCTCGTCTTGGTCTCACACTGCGCGTAGTTCTCTAGTGATTCAAATTTGCCTGAAAGATGCACTGAATCATACGGAGAAAGGCGTGACAGTGAGCATCCTAGCTCGGACTGAATTAACTCGTCAATATCATTCAGAGTTTCTTCCCAATCAGAAGGAAACTGCATTGGGCTTAACTTCATTGTCTGGTCCTTCCAGCTGTTGTGAGCTCTCTGAAAGGCTGTTTCCAGGATGCACCCTTCATTTAAAATTCCTGGCTCGTTTACAGCTTCCATGATTTTAAAGGGAGGATTAATTTCGGTCAGATGGAGGAGGAGTTGAAAACCGCTGATCTAGATCTTCCCATTGTTTGGGAGTCCTCACGTGTGACGCTTATTAAACTTTTAAAGAAAGAACTCACCATGGCAAATCATCTTGAAGGACCAAGTCTTGAGGATGCTTTGGAAATAGCATGAAGCTTGAAGCGCTCAGTTCGAACTGTGGTTTTATCAATTTAGTTCTAACGGACAACTGGACACGTGCGCCGGATTGTACAGAGTTCAAACACCCATGGATAAATGAAATGTATTTCTTGTTTTTAGCAACTCAACACTTGAGCAATAGTATTTAATTACCTCGCGAGTGTGTTTCATTGTGTGCGATAAACAGTCCGAAATAATTGTTCACAATTACGGTAGGTGGAACCGGAAACTGTGCACCGTTTTTACGTGTTATTCAATTGATACCCTGAGACTTTGATTAACCCCCCGTAAATTTTTGCTCATCCCAATTAGTCAGTGATGTGGATCACTGCTTAGACGGGCTAATTTTAACTATAATTCTGTCTTTGGTGTGATCTTTATCTGTTGTCTATTTATTTATCGTGGGAAGGTAACTCGCAAATCGACTTGGTTGCAATACTCGGAGTCTCAAACAGGCTTGTCGGGAAGCAACTTAGATAATGTGTTTTTAGTTTACAACACAAAACTGACGCCAGCCTGCTGTAAATTTAATATTCCACAAAGCCACAAGGTGACTTCTATTGTAAAACCACTGATGGCATTTTTGACCCCCTTTGTAAATGATATATGTATTATTTACAATCACGCAACCGCATGTACAGGGTCTCAAGTATGGACCCTCTTTGGAAGATTTCCGACTGAGTGTTTTATTTTTAGACCCTGATAAGTTTTGCTGCACGCAAAGTGCCATTTGTTGGAACCTTCCTCAGATGAAAACTCGGAATAAAATTGACAAACCACTACGTATGACGCTTGAATAAAACTAAATCAACAGTGAAACTATTAATAGCACTCATACTGGCCTATTTCATGAATTTAAGCTACCCACGTAACATGCATTGGCCTTTGACACATTCAGCTATATTAAACTTTCATCTATCCTTGTCTTAAAAATCAATACGTCAAAAAATTGCGCAAGATGTATCCATTTTTAGTCTTCTTCAAAGGATATTTTCATTAAATCTGCATGTGATCCTTTTATCAAGGCCTTGTTACACGGCGGTTTGAGCAAGAAAAAAAAAAAAGCCAAAAAAACAAAACAGAAAAACATACCAAATGAAAAAAAATTCCCTCAGGTGAAACCTTTCGCCGAGAGGCCACGGGTAGACGAAATCATGAAATGATCCTTTGTTGCATGGGATAGGTTTTTTTGGTTTACAACTTACGATGAGAGAGACCATTTACACTTGCGCGCTGCTTGGAACCATTACTTCTGTCACGTTATTTCCAAACTCTTTACCCTTGCGTATAGCGCGTCCCTTGAAGAATTTTTCTGTTTTTCTTTAGTTCAAGTTAGTGACTTTATAGGTGTAACAATAAATAGTGTACTTCTGAGATGAGTGTAAACCACAAGTTTGTAAAACGTCAGTGATTTGAGCATATTTTGTAATTCTCCTGCACAAAGTCCAGTTTCACAAGAGAGCTTTTGAGTTTTCGAACTCCCTGAAAAAGACTATTCAGCTTTGTACTTCGTACTTTTGACTGAAGTGATAGGAATTGTGTTTGGCTCAGTCAAAGTCGTTTTTCTAGTAAGTGATGTTCTAATACTAGAAATGAAGGATTAGGAGATGGGTTATGCTAAGTAATCCCTGTGAGGTAAGCACAAAAGAATTTTCTTCAATTCTTAAAACTGTTAGACATTACCTAAAAAAAAGAAATAAATAAATAAACAAAAATGAAATAATCGAGTAAGCGAACAACAGCTACAATAGATTATAACTCAGTCAACGTTTTGCCCTTACTTCATGAGAATAGATCAACATGATGGAATGTTTCTTGAGTTGTTTGTTGTTTATTGTCTTAACAGTATCCAGTCTTTATTGACCGATAACAATGTACAAAAGAGAGTGGACAGAGAGTAGCGATCAAGACTTTGGCTGCGATATATTGGATTTAACTTAAATTTTACTTGATTAGCTTTAGTCTTATTCCCCTGACGCTCACACAAAGTTTTTTATCAAAAATATTTTTCATTTTTATTTGGAAGTCACGCACGTCGCGAAGGTGTTCACGAAATCAGTCACTTAGAAACAGAAACTTCCTGATTCGCCGATGTTATCATTTTGCAGTAAGTGCAAGTTATGTGATAGATGACGTTGGCGGAGATGCATGTGAAATGATCAGTGATCATAATGGATCGTTTGGGTCCCGATATTTTCTCAGCGTTAAGTGAAAGGACAAGTTTCGCATCGTGTGTGAGCCCATTTAAAAGTGCCGGGTCGGTCATTAGTTTGGAATGAACTTCTGACCAAAAAATTGCCTATGTTTGTATCGCGTCTGAACGAAGTTAGTGGAGATTGCGAAAAGATAGTATCTATATATATCTATACTATATAACAGTTAGAAGTTTGCTTCATGTTTCATCGTTTTACACTTACTTATCTATACTATATATATATCTATATATATGTATACGATAGTATAGATATATATAGATACAATTTTTTTGCAACCTTCACTCTCATTTCATTCAAAACTAATGACCGACGCAGCACTTTTAAAAGCGCTCGCGCACGATGCAAAACTTTTCCTTTCATTCACAATGCTGAGAAAATATCGGGATCCAAACGATCCATTATAATCACTGATCACTTCACGTGCACCTCCGTCACGTAATCTATTACATAACTCGCACTTATTGCGAAGTGATATGATATAATCGGCAAAAGAGGAAGACGACTACGTGACCCCCTCCGAGAACTGACCTTCGCGACGTAGAAAGCAGTGACATGGACGCATCAAAACCAGTCGCTAGACACTTTAATCTACCTAATCATTCCAAGCAGCATATTGCAATTTGCGGCCTTTCCTTATATTTAGGTAGCTCGGAAAGCTGCAATACTCTTGAACAAAAGTTTATCTTTCAGATCGGCACTCTTAACCCTAAAGGTATCAACGAACGCTTTTTTTTTAATTTTTTCATTAATTTTTTAATAATTTTTTAAACAATTTTTAACAATTTTTTACAATTTTTTAACTATAGACTAGTGAGCAGCACTTCTGCGAACAGTAGTTGTAAAACTTCTTGTATTTTCCTACGCGTTTCGTCTAACTGTCGTACACTTCTTCAGGGAGTTTTACAAGTATGACTAAACGCCTCTATTTATTAGCCAAAGTTACAGGGGCCGATGACCGTAAAGGCTTGGCCGGACTTACGAACAGGAACAGGCGAAGTTGTGAAAAATTTGTGAAAAATTTAACACGTGTAAGGCAAGTTGAGAAAAATATTTTGGGGACCACTGTTTTAGCTAAAACCGTTCTTTCGGGGGAGCGTTGCGTGACATCCAGAAAAAACGGCTGCGAGGGAGACTATGCTTATCTAGGATCAGTTGTAATGGCCTTTGCTTTGATTCTTTCATTCTCGACTTCAGGGAACTAATTTTTCCTCCAGTTGCTACATAATTCGTGGTAAATTAGCCGAGAGAATTTTTTGTGTAATCGAACTGACACCAGGTAAGTTTGTCTACTCGTGTCACCAATCTACCGGATTATGCTAATCATGTCGAAGAGTTGAGAGCCCAGTTCATGGGAAGACTTAATGACAAAGGCTGCTGAAACACTGAGCTAGAGCATAAGATCGCATGCGCAGTTGTTGCTTTAATAGGATGGGTGGCTTTCTAAACATGTAAAATTGTTACTTACTGCTTGAATTCATTGTGAATTCAAGTGGGCAAGGTAAATATCTACCTTCTGCCACCGACACCAAGGTGACAAATTATTTAGTGTATACTAAAATAGTAGGATAATATAGCACAAAAAGATGAATTTAATTTATTTATTCCTGAAACGATTGCAATATTTTCGGGCGCGCGTTGCTCGGAGGTGAATGGCAAAGGATATTTGGGGTTTGAGTAGCCAATCAGGGCACGCCTTCAACGCTATATGCATATGCCGTTTTAGTAAATGCTAATACAGCATATTCCATCATGAAATGCTGTATCGCTTCGGTGTTGTGTAAAGCCCCACAGTTTGTCTCTAGTCAAGCAAAATTTAAACAATGAAGCAATTGCTGTAAAAACATTTGCCTTTCACTTTTGGCCCGATCTTCAAAAACAACTCAATAGAATAGATTGACTTTGTACCTATTCCCCTTGAAAGTATTTACCATGTAAATACGTGCATGTCGGATCGAGCGTTCATCATACACGTCCAAAACACACAACGTGGTTTTCCCATAGAATAGGAGAAATTCTACCCGTACCACTTTCCAAGATTACCGGAAGTCATGAGACAAAAGAGTACCGGAATTCAGACAAACTTCAGGGAGGGTACAAGTGTTGAAACGCAAAAGATAAAACGTGAGAAGAGAATGAGGTTGATATCCAGACATCTTGTCCAAACAAGTTTGGTGAATAAAGGATTTATTATATAGCAAAAATACGCTCAGGTCATATACAGATCCACACGTCTTTAGCGGCAAACCTACTCTAAAAGATGTCGAGCGTTTTCGGAAAGGGTCGTTCCTCGAACTCATAGTGCACTAAGTCGCCACATTGAATGAAGCAAAAGATAGTCTACGAAACAACTGGAAAAGTACTTATTTCTTGTATAGAGCTCTCTCATTGAATATCCTGATTTGCTTGCTTCTTTCTGTCGCCATATGGGAGGACGCCAAAGATAGTCTACGAAACAACTGGAAACTGAGTACTTATTTCGTGTACGTTGCTTTCTCGCTGATTATCCTGATTTCTTTGCTTCTTTTTGTCGTGTTAGATGCTTGTAAAGTAAATTCGATATTGCGTTTAAAATCACAGTAAGCATTTTACACGTGTTCGTTAATATTGGTGCAAGCTAATATTTGATCAGTTCTTTATGCTCTTTAGAACGTATTTTAAGCTTAAATGGTCTTGAGGAATGTAACATACTCGACAAAGTTATCGACCAAACAGTAATGTACACAAGCATAATGATGCTATGGTGACAATAAAAGTGCAACAATTCGGATCCCATTATACAAACACGTGTATTATAAGTGTAATCGTGTTGCATGTGAATGCCACGGTTTTTCGACGAACTCGTGAACCAGATAGTACACCACTGAAAAGATTTGGACGTCTATCCAAGAAAAGCAAAGTTTTGTGGGAGCTGTATGAGTAAAAACACAACAACGGGGTCCAAAGTACATCGCTTTAGGAAATATGCAAGAATTCGCAAGAAAATGAATAAACTCCATGCTAGGATTGTAGCCGGCGGGAAAAGTAAGAAAGAAATTTAACCCATTTGAAAACGGTAGTATTTAATGAAGTTCAGTCACAAAAGAAAGGGGACCACAACTGTCCATGCAAAGAAGAATGTCAAATACTTGCATGTTTTTTTATGCAATTTGCCAATAAGAGAATACATGAATGCATCTCACATAGGTAATTGTACCAGGTACAACTAAAAGGCTCTTAGGCATTTATAGATTATGCTAATAAAAGTAGCATATTATGCTAGTAGCAGTGCTTTTTTCTTGGCGAAAGTGTGCTAAAATTATGCTCTTTTTTCCAAATTATGCCCCTTCTTTTAAAATTATGCTCTTTGAAAAAATTGCAAATAAGTCCAAAAAATACATTTTTTATTAGAAGCCGTTGGTCTACCAGAGAGAAACGCAACAAATCCACAATGAAATTCAAATAAACATGTGGTTCATGTTAACATGCATACTAGTACTAGACTATACATGGCCTTCAATGTGACTTACGATTCCGGTGCACCCCAAACCCGGGCTCAGACCGTTTCAGACGCTGCTCAGTGATTCACAGTGAACTACAAATGCTAAAACTTGAACTAAAACTTAAAGCATCGAATAATGTTACGAAGTGCCTGGGAGTAGAGATGAACAATGATCAAATTGTAGCATCAAAACTGATCCGATAATTATCAAAATATACGAATTATGCCAGCATTGCTACTTGGCGGAAATTATGCCAGTTTGCTCAAATTATGCCAAAAATTACGCTAGCATAATCTATAAAGGCCTGCAAGCTCTGCACTGCACTGATATACACAAAAACCCTGGTCGTGATCAGCACAATGTTGACCCTAATGTTGCTGTATGCGGACAAAATGCTGGACAAAAATGTGTTATAATGAGTTTGTGTGCTTTAATATACTTTGATATGAAGGGAATAAGCTGTCCTGATGACTTAATACAAGTTATGAATATTGTTGAATGTTGGAAATCAATTGTATTCTAGTTTGTCACAATTAGCCAGACAGTCTTTTTTGATGCTAAAGGAACTGCCAACAATGACAACAATGTTTACAGTGTTGAAAGAACATTACAACTTTGAATATTGTGAAAGCTAAACTGGTAATGTACACGATGAGGCTGCGATTGAGGGATGTCAGTACTGTGTTTCCCTGGAGAGAAAAGTTTTGAATAACTGATATCACAACAGTACACATCATTCATTTTAACTGTAAGATGTAATGCTGTTGGTATTATTTACTGTGCTGATAATGGTAATTTCAAAGTGTTTGACTCTCAAGCAACAACAATCTTCAAGGGATGTGTGTACTATTAGATATGCCATCCATGCAAAACCTAGTTCAATACTTCAAGTCAGAATTTATATCAATCTGCTGCTTTGTTTGAATTCAGAGGGCTACATATTACCAAATCTGACATAACAAGGGACAATGAGAAAGAAAGTAACACTATATATAGCATTTAATATAACTGTGACAATAGGCTATCTTCTACAATAGCACTTTATTCATTACGTTACTCTGTCATTTCACCATGGAGTTACTGGAATTCAAATATTTTATAAGGAGTCATACAAATTGAAATCATCTTTATGACAAATTGGGTATCAAGACCCATGTCACACCTTCTAATGTACCTAACAGTGATGCTATTTGTGGTGCTGAGGTGTATGTATTAATGAATAGCATATATAAAGGAAAGTTATCATGTAACTCAGCTCAAAGTAGGAAAGCTTAGAAAACTTAATTTTTACAAAACCATGGTCAATATATTGGATTTTTAATGTGGCTTTCCAGACACTATTGCTTGAATTCGTCAACAAAGTACCAGAATAAAGCATTTGTTTTCTCTGCTGATATACAGTTGTATACCTGCACTAAAACATATTAAATACGTCATTGGTATACTCGTAGATACAATTATTAATTTCATTCAGAATACAATACAGAGTGAGTCTATTTATGACATACAATTTGTATGCTGTTCAAGTGAAATGTCTGAAATGTAAGGAGAAAGATCATACAAAACCATAGGAAA
Organism: Stylophora pistillata; assembly: GCF_964205215.1. NCBI lineage: Eukaryota > Metazoa > Cnidaria > Anthozoa > Scleractinia > Pocilloporidae > Stylophora > Stylophora pistillata. The sequence goes on along the minus strand of NC_142522.1, from coordinate 19,198,640 downwards.
AAATATAACTATGACACTATGGAATCAATTACAAAGAAACTGTACAAGATTTTCGAAAATGGATGTATCAAAAGAGAGACAAAATTAAAAAAAAAAAATTAAAAACATACCAAAAAACAAAAAATAACCTAGCTGCATGCATTAAACAGTTTAATTGCAAAATAAGGGAAGGTCCTTAAGTCATTTGTTGTGTCTGTAGTCGAATACTTTATAGAAAATCAGTCATAAAGTGTTTAACAATAAAATATTATTTGATGGTAATGAATATATATGCAAGACATGTCACTCAAAAGTCCTGAGAGGAAAGCTCCTCTGTCAAGCCGTAATTAATGACATGTATGTTGATAAATTCCCACACAACTAGCTTCATTAGAAAAATTAGAATAGATACTAATAGCTCAAAGAAAAGATTATTGTCATGGCTAAAGGGCAGCAGAGAAAATTAAAGGTGCAATCTGCAATGTACCAGTAGCATGTGATCAGGCTTGTAAATAACTTCCACGCCCCCCTGAAAGATTTGGTATAATAATGCTAAAACTTCAGAGAAAATTACAGTTTAGAGGAAATGCGTACTTTTAAGCTGTACGGCCACAAATGATACAGCAAGCTCTTGACTGGCTGAAGAAATATAATTCATTTTACAAAGAAACTGTCATAAATATTAATGCCATTGATAGCAGTCTTACAAATTTATAGCAAGAAGATTTCAACCATAATGATAAGAACCAACAAGACACATCAGTCAAACATTAACGAAATTACTGTAAGTGATACTGTACTTGAAGGCAATTTTAAATATGACCAAGCAAGTAGAGATGACGAAGAAGATGATGAACCTTTCAATGAATATAGAGCTGCAGTACATGAGACATGCTTACAGTCCGTAATACCTAACTATGAATATAGAGCTCCAGTACATGAGACATGCTTACAGTCCGTAATACCTAACCATGATGGGAGGAGTTTTACTGCCAAATTTATAAAGCAACCGTTCCATTTAATTTTTGCTCTAGGTAGTTTTACAGATTTTCAAGCAAGTTCCATAAAGATTGACATTACAAAAACCTGGATTTCATATAACTCTCTTAAAACCCCGTTTACACAACCAATTTCGTCCTGCTACTTGAGAGGTGATAAACATAGGCGGATCCAGGGGAGGGGTTGAGGGGGTTGCAACCCCTCCCCCCTTTGAGCAGCATTTGTTTCTTGTTATTTGATCTCTTTTATTCTTCCTAAAATAATAAATGAAATTGGTCTTTTTTTACGAAGTTGTTTCACTTCCACCGGACCCCTTTAACAGCTCGCGCCAAAGGCACACGCCTTCCATACCACTGGCGTTGAAGGCTATAATCAATAGTGTACAACCCCCCTTTCAAAAAATTCCTGGATCTACCCCTGATAATACATATATAGTATAAATTTATTTATAACATAACCAAAGTAAAGCGCGCGCTCTGATTGGTCAATTTAGCGTCCCCCATTTGCCCATGGGTGTACGCTGCTGACGTGAGCAAATGCAAAGACTATTTTTCCGCGCGCGCTTGTTTTTTCTGGTCACGTAAGATTTGTTAAATAAAAGGGAACTCTTTAGCTACAATGTATCAATGTTATGTTATAAAACAAATGGTAAACACCACACCGTACACTATTGAGTTATGGATGCACTTGGGAGGTTTGCTAAGCACTCAAGAAGCTAGAGTCGCTCTCGGCTATCGCCTCGAGCGACTCTTACGCTTCTTTCGTGCTTAGCAACCTCCCGCGTGCATCCATAACTCAATAGTGTACGCTGTGGTGTTTACCATTTGTTAAATGAAAATGTCGCCGCAAACTCGAACATGCTCGAGGTTTAGTGCAACTCGCTGAGATTTTATACGATGCTTCCCAAAAATATCGACTTCCTTACTCCCGTTGGGAGAAAAAATGTCCAGAACGTTGCAATCCCTACCCTATACCAAGAAAATTGATTCTTGATGATGACAAGTGATAAACATGGCAGATTAATAAGAATACAAAAATGTCATGAGTTATGCTGAAATTCAATCTATATTGGCTTTTCTACAGCTCTTTCATGGAAGATAAACGGCTTCATCGAATTCTCGCTTAAAAACGTTCGCACGCATTGTTCTAACTTAAGTCTCAGGTTAGCATTGCTCACGTCCAAGCGCGCGACTTCTGGACTTTGTTGGAACTTTTCTGCTCGCTGAGCCCGAGTTATCGTTCCTCAAAGCCTCCAGTTTTATATAAGTTGTGATGCAGATATGCGTTCTGCACAAAGAAGCGTTGTACTCATGTAACATAACTGTTTTCTTGAATAGGTCATGAGTAGCTGTTTCTCGTTTGAATGTGCTATACCGATTAGTATAACAACCACATACAAAAAGATAGCTCTGGGATTTAGCAATGAAGCGAGAGCCATCCATACGCATTAACTGCCTCAATCTTCTCATCACAAAACAAAAGTTTAACTGCAAAGTTGTAAGCATGATTTCCTGTTATTTACATCAGTTATGCTCTGAGACTAGTGTGTTATTATTTGTAATCAAGCGGCGAGTAGTGCGTGGTAAGCATATGGAAATACTGCAAGTGTTTTTAGTTGGTGATGTTCATTCCATTCGTATTTCTCTCACCTATCGATTGAGATATCTAACAGTGCATTGACTTATCATTGAATGGAAACGAGTTCGTAGACCAGCATGTTAGCTACTCCAAACTCTTGCAAATGTCTCCAAGAAAACAGCTGCACTGGAAAGAGTACTACTCCAGTAAACTTGAGAAAATTCATAACTATAACTTCCCGTCAAAAACTATTTGTAATTGGCAACTTCGGTTTTTGAAGCTTTCAAGACTTTTCGCTTAACTAATTTTATTATGAAAGATTGGGTGAAATGACCTCTTAGGTCAGTAATCAAGTTTGCACTGAATTGAAATTGCTCAGAATTCTTCACAAAAATACCATCGGTAGACGTGGCTCAATTATACTGAAACGATCGACTTAGCTTATCAATAGAAAGAATGAGACAGTAGCTTTGAATTTAGAGAGCCACCCAGAAACCGTGGCGAGAGGACGCATATTTTAATGTGTCGTTGTTAAAACCTCCTAGCATACAGAGTTGTTTTCTGATTGACGAAAATTTTCCAGTACTTTCTTTAAAATAGATGTGACATGGTCTAGAGATTTATATTGTCTGTACACGAAAACAATTACTTTTTTGTTTTTTCAAAGAAAATCCAACCCACATAGTTTGGAATGCATCATTAGCGGTTTTTCCTTAGGATATTTAATGGAAGCGTTTCATCGAAAAACATTCCTACACCTCCAAAGGGCGTTAGGAACTTATTCATTTCCCCTTTTTAGACGATCTTTAAATTCTCTCTTATTTTGGAAAAATGTTCACAATTTACAGTGGTTTACCCCAGATTTTGGGTGAATTTAAGTGATTTGACCTTAGAACTACAAGACTGCATTGGCACGACCACGCGTCGTACATCTTCTTAAAAGTAAGTTCCCAAAAGAAAACCGTTTATACGGCTGCTAATGAGTTTAAGGACAAGATGGCACCCAACTTCTCAAAGAAGTATTGACAAGCCCGATGCTTACTGAGGGCTCTACAAAGAATTAAGTAGGATGGAAACTTCGGTGGGAACAGTGAGACTTAAAATTGTTTCAGAAATCTTATTGTTGTAGAAGCTAAAATACAATCAATTCAAACCAACTTACAGCGGATGCTCTTGGCTAACCCACTTCGATTCAATTATGTCTTCTCTCCGCCTGCTGTAACTGCTATATTTAGCAAAAGAAACGTAATGTGAACTACATTTACTAGTAGTTTGGGCAGTGGAATCTGCAATCCTTCTGCGTCTGAAAGGAAGGCTCTAATGAAATGACTGTAAAAAAAGATATGGATAACCTGAGGATGAAAGAATATACCATCTCTCCTGCTCCAAATGACAACTAACCGCCGGAATGGATAAGTATGTTGCTTAATTTATAGCTAGAATGTAGTGCTCTTCTAAATGACTCAGTGTAAAGAAATATTCATGTCAAAATTCATATAACACAATAGTAATCAATAGCACTAAACCCAACATGCGAGTAATAACAGAGCAAAACTATTCAGAGAAATATGGTCAAACGCCTAATGTGATGTGTTTCTACAGACGTACAGGAAACGTTCGATTCAGTAGATCATGCTATCCTATTTGACAAACTTCACCATTATGAACCATGGTTTTTGCTAGATAATAAACAAGTGGCTTTCGTTCTACCTGCAATACCGGACCCAAACAGCACTAATTGGTCCGCATGTTTCTAGAATAACTTTGAGGACTTGTGGTGTATCACAAGGTTCCGATAAATTATCCACCTTATACGACTTCGATTTACTAAGCTTGAATGCAAGACATGATGATGATCTTTACTTTAAACATCAATTCATTGAATAGCTGATTCAAAAGCAAGTTATCAGAGGTCGTATCGGAATATATGATTAAAAATTTTTGAAAACATTCAAACTTACTCGTTTGGATGAACCAAACTTCCATTTTAACATTATTAGAGTAGTGTGAATTATCAATTGATATCCCTTCAATTGCTATTAACAATACCAGGTTTTAAATTTGAATACGCCCTCTGGAGTTGTAGAAATGTTTATCTATGAAATACCTCCTTAGACCATCTTTCTGACAGAAGCATTCCAATGTCTGTGGGTTGAGATATCTGATGTTAAGAGGATTATATATAATAGTTTTTGGTTTAATGTGCAGAGACTCGACTCTCTGGATTTTTTAAAACGACTTTGAAGGAAACATTGAAAAGTTTAGTCAAACTTAATCAGCCCTGTATATTTTAAGAAATTCTATCGTCGACCTGTTAAAATGTGAGGCCTCGTTAAAGCCCGGACTTCTTGGTGGCTCGCCAAAGCTACCACATCATTTCTACCGATGATTAGCCATTACGTGCGGCCACTCATGTCGATGGTATTTTTGTAAACAATCCTGAGCAAGTGAAATCCAGTTAACCTGATCAATCAACTCGTCCAGTTTTGCATTATTAATATACGTAGCGAACAGTTTACAAAGTTTTAATAAACGAAAATGCGCCACAACCCACAGTTTTCAACGGAAATTTTAAGTTTGACTTTTTTCAATCTACCTACGCTCTTAGGGATTTCAAAAACAATGACTTTACCCATTATTCTCGGTGCACCCTTTCGGAAACTGTGGGACAAAAATAAACAAAACGAGTACCTCCAACTCCAAACTATTTCGATGAATTCTTAACCAAATGTAAAGCACACAACTCATTCTTCTCAGTTTCTTTTAAACCCATTATTCTAGTTTCAAGTCCTATGAAACTTTTTGTTCTTTCCAACAATACGTCGGCGCACAGACTCTAAAATTGTCTTTACTTTATCAATAAAGAGGATGAATTAATCCCTTTTAACGGGAGTTTCGAGAAGAACACTCAAATCAAACATGCAATTGTTTACATAGAAAAGACCATTCAGAGAAATATGAAGAAACTTGTAATTTGTTTGGCTGTTTTTAATAGACATAAAGAATGCTTTTGTTTCAGTTCATCATGCTATCCACCTTGACAAAATTAACCATTATGTATTATGGTTATTGCGGAATAACAAACAAATGAAGTTCGTCCTACCTACAAGACCAGACTCAAACAACACGGTTTGGTTCATATATTTCTGGAAAGACCATGACGACTTGTGGTGTATCACAAGGTTCTGCATTAAACCCTTTGTTGTTATTATTGTTAAAGTAGACAAATATTATAATTTACATTTTATATATAATTTCAGAAGTTCAACTTTCTGAAGTTTTATGTGCATTTCTTTACAAGGATTTTGACCGTCCTTTGATTTTTTCGAGGTTAGAATTTTCCACGCCACCGCTTGAACGACGTCCTCTCGCTGAAAAGAAACGACGTTTCTTAGACTGTCGTCTTTGTAATCTTGATCTTTGACAAACTTCTTGAATCAAATGCGCCCTAATTGTTGATTTTTTACGACGTTCGAAAAAACAGTACCCACAAGCCCATGCATAATTTTCAACAAGTAAAGACTTGTTTCTCTTGGTTTTCTTTTCTTGTTTAGTGGCTGCGTTCTCTTCGATGGTTCGCTTTCTCACCAGCCTTAGTAAACCACGAAGCTCAGGTTGCTCCACAACGCAACTAATCTCTGATTTCTGATTGAAATATGATGCAAGCTGAAAATGCAATAAACACATTCGATCATTGACTTTTGTTTACTCATTGTACGGCTTAAAGTGAGGGAGTTATTATCTCAATTTATTTATGAAAAAGAAATCTTACACAGCCAAAAGTTTTCAAATTTTTATTGTTTTCCGTCAGCACAACAACTATAGTGTTTTCCCTCCCTAAAGACGAACCAAAGAAATAATAAAAACACCCAAACAAAAAAGTTTGAAGGGGGTGTTTTTGAGAATTAGATGACAAAATTCTATCAATTTTAAATTGTACACATCTTCTGGACCAAAGTTTGTCTTCCCTCGTCGCAGAGTGTCCAGCGATATAGGTAATCAAAATAGGGATTGTCAATAGAAATCTCACGAGTGTGATGAAGGGTGTGGGAAGCATCTTTAGATTTATTTATGACTCCTCACCGATGTTTTAGTTATGAATTTTGGCTGTAAGGACATTAGTCATCTTTTCTTTTGGCAACAAAAGATGGAACTTTTGAATTGTAGGTGAAACGTGTCTCTGGCTCTACTAGGTTTCCCTTTTAAGTTTCAATTTTCAATTCTGAAGTAATTCAAGACAGAGGTATTTTGGTAAACTTGGCCCCTTGCGTTTTTTAAGCTGAAATAATTATGAAATCAAGGCTTACATTTGGAACAGCTCAATTTTTTTATGTTTTTCAAACCATCCGTTAAACCATGGTTTATTTGGTTCGAAATTTCCGCCAAAACAATAATGATAGCATATAAAAATTCACATTGAAATTTTCGTGAGCCATAAAGTAGCCACCTTTGGTAAAGGAAACCCTGTTGATATCTTACACTCCTTACCGTGGGTCTCTGCAGAATTGTGTTTGGTTGCAGTATGATTCTCTCTTGTGTTAGAGGGATTGATACTGAGCCTGAATCATTCTCGGTGTTCGAAGAATCTATCGACAACCAGTCCTCTGCTTCATCGAGTCTAAAACACAATAGATTTCGAGTCAGCAGATCATCGTCTTTATCATCCTCCATTGCCCCGGTGTCTTCGATTTGCCCGAAATGTTCTGAAAAAGTGCATGTATAGGAGAGATTGATGCAGGTAGTTATGCTGTTACTTAGATCAACCTCCCAACAATAGTATTGCTGACTTAATATTATGAACGAAATTGACATTTCTTTTCAAGCTATCCAAAGAGTACCTCCCACACATCGCGATCTCCTGGAAATAGGGAATGTTTACAAGGAAAATCATTTTTCACCTCTAAAGGAGACCTAAGAAACACAGTTAAGTTCAAAATGAAGGAGTTCGGATTTGCTGTGTCTTTGGCTAAGGCCTCTCTTTCTGGCTGCAACAAAAGTCAATTGAAATTTCTTCCCGGTCGTTTTCTTTTCAGGTATGGTATAATAGTATTAGATCAATGTGAATTATGAGTAAAACTGGTTTCTACATGCAAATGAAAAAAAATCCTCCCTTCAACTTACTCTTTTCCATTTCATTGCTTCCAAGAAATACGTCATCACCAAAATGATCATTGTCCAACGAAGCCTGGTTCGATCTAATGACAATACAACTGAGGTTTTGCACTTTACCGAGAAAGGTATAATCTGACAAATGAAAAGAAAAGGGACCGATTAATATTTTTCTGAAGTTTACTGAAATGCATTACCATTAGTTAGAAAGCATGATGGCCTTTTTATCCAATAATTTAAAAGAGAATGTTGTCAGAAACATCAATTATGAAATTGAAAGTTTGAAACGTCTTATCCTGTAGTCATGACTGCTTTAATGCTCTAGCTGATATACTTTGCAAAACACTTGTCCGGAGTACTTGACTTCCCCACTCCTTCTACATGAATAAAGGCTTGGCCCAGAATTGGCATGAATAAACCCTATAAAAACCAGTTAGGAGTTCTAATAAAGAAAGGAACAATGACATTAACCAACTAGAGTTGCGCTTTTAGCTATAGACTTTTTTTAATCATGGATTGCACATAATAGGCTTTATCCGAAAGAATCAGTACTTATTTTATGATAGATGTACAAGTGTAAAGATGTGAACTTATAAGATAAAGGAAGCGTATATACCTTTACATATTTTATCGAGTTCTCATGGTGTATTGAAGATGTCGCTTTTGTGGTAGCAAAAGACACGGTGTCCTTTGCCACCACAAGATGTTTGAGAGACATAGCTTATCCACATTGTTGGTGTATCAAAGTATAACATCTTGACTCAAACAGCAGCACTGAGAGATATAATACTTACTAGATTGACACTTTATTATCGATAAATAGGAAAAGAGAACGCCAAATAGTTCAGTTACCTTTGATGTTTCTCTTGTAGTTCACTTTCGTCGTTACTCGAAATGGTCTGGATGTCACACTGGCTGTCAGTCCAGAAATTAAATCTATCTTGAGAGTTACTTCCCATTTGTTCCGCTCAGTGACATCCGCCTTCTCCAACCAATAGAAGTTGTCTCCTGCTTGGTTATTGTAAACTGAACCGAGATCTACAGAAATGATTTGTTGCTTCTTCTCCTTTTCCAAAATACTGACTGTAAGTTCAACGGCACCTGATTTTCATATGAAGTTAAACAAGGACGTAATACGCAGTGAACAAGGTATTTTTTGGCATGATCAAAGAACTACACACAAAAAGAACGACGTGTCTCCTGGAATACTTATCAAATAGCAGTCATTCAGATCCACTTTCCAACAAATGAAAAAAATATAAGGATTCTTACTTCTGATCAATAAATCATTTATCACAGAGGTCTTCCAAAACTAGAACTGCTGAAGCATTGAATACAAGTCTCAGGGAGCAGTCAGTCTGAAATCATTTCTTTCCTACATAAGAAATCTATCTTCGAAAATGATTTTTTGGTAAATAATCGCATAAAATTGTTCTATAATCTTGTAACCTACGCTTTCTATGCTTTCAACCATATTTAACTGTTCATGCAGACATATTTTAATAAGTACTGATTATCATGCTTTAACAAGTAATTATGTCTAGAGGAATAAAAGGAATGTATTCCTTGCCAAAATATCGAAGTATGTAGGTGAACCAATCCTCAGCGATGTTTAGTGTAACGTGACAAAGTAAGTCAATGAAAAACTGATTGATTTATCGGTAGATCGAGTGACAATTTCTTTGTATACTTTTCCAACGAGAAAGGAATGAATTCAAGAATTATTGTAATTCTCTGGTTGAATAAGACATCACAATAATTTGGATAGATCATGCAAAACTTAACTTAACTTAAGAGCGGTAAATTTTCTTGCATCAGATTTATCCTTTATATCAAGACATAAGCTGGTGTTCCAAATCATCGAGTCAGCATGTTTCTTCTGCAATGGTTGTTGTTCAAATGCAAACAGTATTCATTTTTCTAAAGCATATACAAAGTGGAGTGGGCAAGGCATAATAGATGTTCAAAATCTTGCATGATAGCCATGAAATTTAACTTACCTCTATTGTCGTGGGTTCTCATGGCAGCCCTGGCGCTCCTCTTTACATATGCACATACTTTAGTGATTTCCAGGTCGGCATGCACCTTTACCGTTACTTTGGAGTTTTCAAGGCGATATTCCAGGCCTTTGGGTCCTTTCTTAGTTTTCTTTTCATAAACATCCCTGAGATCCACAATTTCCACTTCCACTCTTTCTTCATAGTTGTTGTTCACAGTTCTAGAGTCCTTTGCTGCAGTGGACTTCAGAGACGCACAAACTACTTTATTCACATTCCCTAAAGATATTAAAAGAGATAAACAACGTTTTTAATGCGCTGATGGCTATTACCAGAGATGGTTGTCTTAAAAGGTGAAAAATTTGACATTGCTTTCAACTGAATTGGTAGACCAATGCAAATGAAGTAGGCTCTTCGGCTGAGAAGTAATTTGTATAGTACTTTAGATTCAGAGCTTGGTAGACACTACTTTTTCTGTCTAAAATATAGAGTTCCATTTGGCCTTCTCATAGCTATAGGTTCCTACTTTCGGAAAGAGGAACCTTAAGTAATGGATGAACATGGATTTGTGAATCTTGAGTACATTCTTATAGATAAGAAGAACTCAAGAGATGAATTCAGTATATCGAAACACTTGTAGGGATGCCTTTGTGGTAAATTAATGCTTATAATAAAAGAATTAGTCGATTTGAGCCCTTCTTCTCTTTGAAATTAGCGATCTTGAATCAATGTGGTGGTTGGGGAAACAAATATAGCTCCTATCTTTACTGAAAGGTTCAACAAAAATAAGGTGAGATTTTAGCAGTTAAGTATCTGTTGCAATCAATTTTGAATTTTGGCAGAGTCGAATGATTAATCGACAGAACGAGCTGTGGAATATGTTCGTCATAAATCCTATTTGGACTTCAGACACAGAGGAAGATCATGGCGGATAATGATACGTATAGGTATCGGGCCAAATAAGAAACCCTGGTGAACACCAGAGTTGGCGATGTGATTGAACATATGACACGAAGGAGAATGTCTTTATGTTAAATAGACACAGTAGATAGATTAATGTTCTTCATTTTTTAAAGCTTGTTGATCTTTAGATCAAAGTGCGATATAAGAGTTAGATGTGAGTAATCTAGCCGTGTTTATTGTTCAATTTTATTCAATTTAAGGGGAACGGTTTGTGATCTAAAGCACTAAGTTATTAAAGGGCCGGAAACGATGTTTTGAGATGTTTATTTTGTTGACAACCTGGATGTAGAAGTAGCTAGATTTTGCATTTGGAGTTGGAGAGGTAAACGTAAATAAGAATTTGGACATAATCATACTGAGGTAGTAGTCACCGACGCGGTAATTACTAATGTCCTTTTTTTATACTTTTATCCGTGACAACTTCGTGATATGAATAATTCATGGTGTCTATAAATATACCCCTTATGAATGAGAAACGGCGTTCGAAAGTCTACGGCCGAGCTAGGATTACTTTCACTCAACTAAGCCTTGAAGAATCAACAAATATGACTATGACTCATGCGAAACACAGCAGTGCAAGCATTAGTTTTGAGTCTGATTTAGGGAGCTCCACTTCACTTAATGGCGTGAGCACTTTCAAAAATTTACTTTTTACTCGGAAAATGGTAACATTTGCACGTTGTTGTGTAATTTTGTGATATAGATATACTGTTACATATCGCAATAAAGATTGCTTCCTGGAAGACAACCCCAGGATCTAATCTGATGTTACCATTCGAAGGTGTCTAGGCTTCCATGGACGTCAGTCGCTGCATTTGTGACCACATCTACTACGAGAACATCAACAAAAAATACCCTACAGCAATCGGCTGATTTTTACTATCCACTCTTCCTAATAACACTTCCTTATAGCAAACAACTCACCCTTGGCTTTCTTTTGCGATGGTTACTTGCAATTTTCCTTTGCTTTGAAATTATATTGCTACTGGAAGTTTGTCTCATATATGATTGATCAGTGAAGCGGAAAACGTTGAGTTCATCTGTTATGTAAGGTGATAAACGAAGAGAGACACCAAATGTAGTTCTTCGATTACCCTTTACAGCGTCTGGTTCTATGTCAAATCAAGCAATAGTTTATCTCTGATCACATTTGTAGGACCGTCCAGCAACATTTAAGTCAATCGTGCCGTCACAGAGTTCATTTTTATTGTAATTTAAAGTAAGGAAAACAATTAGACGGCTCCCCCATGCGCTACTGAATGATAAAGGTGTATTCATATGATTTATATAAACTTGTGCAAGTTCTATCTTCAGGAAATTATTTTAAAGGAGATTCATGGAATTTTTTGGGTCAATGTAGCAATGATCAGTCAGCTTAGAACTAATGACCTACAATCTTACGAGGTTGCGTTGACTTATTTTGCCGATGAGGCAGAACGTACTGTTTCCTTAATATATCAATGACTTTTAAAATGATAAGCTTACCTGAGAGATTCCATTTCAAGAGTTCACTCGAGCTCGTCTTGGTCTCACTCTGCGCGTAGTTCTCTAGTGATTCAAATTTGCCTGAAAGATGCACTGAATGATACGAAGAAAGGTGTGACAGTGAGCATCCTAGGTCGGACTGAATTAACTCGTCAATATCATTCAGAGTTTCTTCCCAATCCGAAGGAAACTGCATTGGGCTTAACTTCATTGTCTGGTCCTTCCAGCTGTTGTGAGCTCTCTGAAAGGCTGTTTCCAGGATACACCCTTCATTTAAAATTCCTGGCTCGTTTACAGCTTCCATGATTTTAAAGGGAGGATTAATTTTGGTCAGATGGAGGAGGAGGAGTTGAAAACCGCTGATCTAGATCTTCCCATTGTTTGAGAGTCTTCACGTGTGACGCTTATCAAACTTTTAAAGAAAGAACTCACTATGGCAAATCATCTTAAAGGACCAAGTCTTGAGGATGCTTTGGAAATAGCATGAAGCTTGAAGCGCTCAGTTCGAACTGTGATTTTATCAATTTAGTTCTAACGGACAACTGGACACGTGCGCCGGATTGTACAGAGTTCAAACACCCATGGATAAATGAAATGTATTTCTTGTTTTTAGCAACTCAACACTTGAGCAATAGTATTTAATTACCTCGCGAGTGTGTTTCATTGTGTGCGAGAAATAGTCCGAAATAATTGTTCACAATTACGGTAGGTGGAACCGGAAACTGCGCGCCGTTTTTAGGTGTTATCAGTGATACCCTGAGACTTTGATTAACCCCCGTTATTTTGTTTGCTCATCCCAATTAGTCAGTGATGTGGATCACTGCTTAGACGGGCTAATTTAAACTATAATTCTGTCTTTGGTGTGATCTTTATCTGTTGTCTATTTATTTATCGTGGGAAGGTAACTTGCAAATCGACTTGGTTACAATACTTGGAGTCTCAAACAGGCTTGTCGGGAAGCAACTTAGATAATGTGTTTTTAGTTTACAATACAAAACTGACGCCAGCCTGCTGTAAATTTAATATTTCACAAAGCCACAAGGTGACTTCTGTTGTAAAACCACTGATGGCATTTTTGACCCCTTTTGTAAATGATCTATATATTATTTACAATCACGCAACCGCATGTGCAGGGTCTCAAGTATGGACCCTCTTTGGAAGATTTCCGACTGAGTGTTTTATTTTTAGACCCTGATAAGTTTTGCTGCACGCAAAGTGCCATTTGTTGGAACCTTCCTCAGATGAAAACTCGGAATAAAACTGACAAACCACTACGTATGACGCTTGAATAAAACTAAATCAACAGTGAAACTATTAATAGCACTCATACTGGCCTATTTCATGAATTTGAGCTACCCACGTAATAACATGCATTGGCCTTTGACACATTCAGCTAAAATTAATCTTTCATCTATCCTTGTCTCAACAACCATTACGTCAAAAAATTGCGCAAGATGTATCTTTTTTTAGTCTTCTTCAAAGGATATTTTCATGAAACCTGCATGAGATCCTTTTATCAAGGCCTTGTTACCCTGCGGTTTGAGTAAAAAAAAAAAAAAAAAAAAACAGAAAAACATACCAAATGAAAACAAATTCCCTCAGGTGAAACCTTTCGCCGAGAGGCCACGGGGAAATCATGAGATGATCATATACGAAATCATGAGATGATCATTCGTTGCATGCAATACCTTTTTTTGGTTGACAACTTACGATGAGAGAAACCATTTACACTTGCGCGCTGATTGGAACCATTACTTCTGTCACGTTATTTCTAAACTCTTTACCCTTACGCATAGCGCGTTCCCGGAAGAATTTTCTGTTTTTCTTCAGTTCAAATTAGTGACTGTATAGGTGTAAGAACGAATAGTGTACTTCTGAGATGAGTGTAAACTAGAAATTTTTAAAAGATGGGTGATTTAAGCATATTTTGTAATTCACCTGCACAAAGCGTAGTTTCTCAAGAAAGCCTTTGAGTTTTCGAACTCCCTGAAAAAGACTATTCAGCTTTGTACCTCGTACTTTTGACTGAATTGATAGGAATTGTGTTTGGCCAGAGTTAATAGAGGGAACTCTGGTTTGGCACAGCCAAAGTCGTTTTTTAGTACGTGATGCTATAATACTAGAAATGAAGGATTAGGAGATGGGTGAAACTGAGTAATCCCTGTGAGGTAAGCACAAAAGAATTTTCTTCAATTCTTAAAAATGTTAAACATTACCTAAAAAAAAAAATAAATAAATAAACAAAAATGAAATAACCGAGTAAACGAACAACAGCTACAATAGATTATAACTCAGGCAACGTTTTGCCCTTACTTCATGAGAATAGATCAACATGATGGAATGTTTCTTGAGTTGTTTGTTGTTTATTGTCTTAACAGTATACAGTCTTTATTGACCAATAACAATGTACAAAAGAGAGTGGACAGAGAGTAGCAATCAAGACTTTGGCTGCGATACATTGGATTTAACTTAAATTTTACTTGATTAGCTTCAGTCTTATTCCCCTGACGCTCACACAAAGTTTTTCATCAAAAATCTTTTTCATTTTTATTTGAAAGTCACGCACGTCGCGAAGGTGTTCACGAAATCAGTCACGTAGTCGTCTTCCTGATTCGCCGATGTTATCATTTTGCAGTAAGTGCAAGTTATGTAATAGATGACGTTGGCGGAGATGCACGTGAAATGATCAGTGATCATAATGGATCACATTATATAACAGTTAGAAGTTTGCTTCATGTTTCATCGTTTTACACTTACTTATCTATATTATATATATATATATATATATATATATATCTGTATATATCTCTACGATAGTTTAGATATATATAGATACAATTTTTTTGCAACCTTCACTCTCATTTCATTCAAAACTAATGACCGACGCAGCACTTTTAAAAGCGCTCGCGCACGATGCAAAACTTTTCCTTTCATTCACAATGCTGAGAAAATATCGGGAACCAAACGATCCATTATAATCACTGATCACTTCACGTGCACCTCCGTCACGTAATCTATTACATAACTTGCACTTATTGCAAAGTGATATGATATAATCGGCAAAACAGGAAGACGACTACGTGACCACCTCCGAGAACTGACCTTCGCGACGTAGAAAGCAGTGACAAGGACGCATCAAAACCAGTCGCTAGACACTTTAATATACCTAATCATTCTAGGCAGCATATTGCAATTTGCGGCCTTTCCTTACATTTAGGTAGCTCGGAAAGCTGCAATACTCTTGAACAAAAGTTTATTTTTTAGATCGGCACTCTAAACCCTATAGGTATCAACGAACACTTTCATTCTACTGATTTATTCGCGTTTTTCTCGTTATCATGTTCCCACCAATGGCGTAGCTCCACTTTCTTCGTATAAATCAACACACAACCCCACAATTCCTCCATTCACTCCGAAGAAGGGCTAACGCTTGAAACGTCAGTTTTTTAACTCTTTATGGTGGCCAATTTACAGTTTCAACTTAGTTGATATAACCAATTTACCTTGTTACCCCCACCGACGCAGCATCACAGTTTCTTTAGAAACTTACCCTCTTTATCAATAAAGATAAGCACCCACACCGTCTGAATGAAATGATTTGAACTTCGAATCGAAAGATACCAAAAGGTTTAATAACATAAAATCATTGTTAAGGAAAGAACCGTGGCTGATCGCGTTGAAAGTGACGAAAACTTGCCCGATTTGGCAGCCCGAGAACATGTTGAGAAGTTGATTCGCTCATCGTAATTTGTGAAGTTTTGCTGGTTAGTAAAGTTTTGCTGTCCCGTTCTGAATAAAAAAAAGTTAACGAAAATCATTGCCAATGTCACCAGAATGTTGGTAATAATATGTCCGAGACTAGACTCCCACTGGTAAAGTAGTAAATGATAGCGGAATTCAACTGATGTGATCAAAATTTCCGCCGGTAAGACAAAGAATAGTCCCAACATGTTAGCGGACCCCAACAAGGGATTAGTAAATAAGACTGATAGGGACTCCGCCACTTTGCCAGAAAAGCCCTGAATACTCAGTTTAATATCTAGAACATAGTTGAAAAACTAACAAATGCAGACTAGCTAGTATTGATTACCATATAATCGGGTAATAAACAGTTGTACTTAAACTGTTACGTGCTACCCTCTTAAAATAAAGTCATTATCTTATCTTATCTTATCTAATGGTAGAAAATCCAAATAACTTGATACAAGTAGCTGCGACAGAGATCAAAGGGGTGGGTCCAAATTTTCTACACAAAGTGTCCAGGATCAAACGGGTGGGTCCAAAGTTTCTAAACAAAGTGTGTAGGATTATTTATTTTTTCTTACACGGTATAAATCCTTTTAAAAATAATTTATCTGATATCATACTTTCTAAAATGTGCGCTAGCCTATTTCTATTTAAGGTGGCTCAATAGGGTTATGCAAGATCACGAAGCGCGCGCCAGTGACATCAATCGAAAGTTAATATTCTCGTTGTTTTTGCTATTTTTCACATCAAAGCTACTGAAACATAAAAAACAAGGGCCTAAATTTGCTGTACAACAGTCACCTCTGAAGTCAAGGCTTTTAGTCCCAAATTAAAACTACTCAAATATCGCCATTTTTTGACGTCTGTTAGACTTTGATTTCAATTTTCTTCAATTTCCTTCGGTAAAATTTTCTATTATTCTCCGACCGGGTAGAGTCTGACAAGACGAAACTTTTAAAATCGAAAATAATAGGGGTTGTCAAGGTAGTTTTTTCGCTTTTAACATTTTTGTTGTTTTTTGGCTGAGCGAAAAACTTGTTATATAAATTTTTCTGATAAATTCACAGCAAGGAAAGCTAAAAGGGTATAACATCTCTGCCAAATTTTAAGGAATTTCACCGAAGGAAATACGAGAAATCTGAGGGGGAACTTTCTATTTTCTCACCTCAATGACAATCACGTCATCAGAATAGGAACTCGCCAAGATCGCTATTTGAGCATGCGCGAACTTTCGAACCACGCGGTTTTGTCGAGGACGAATAAATAATGTGTAAACACGGGCGGACATTACCTTTGACGTTTTTGTACAAACTGCTTTTGACCTGAAAGTCAGTTGAGAACATACCTTAATTTTACTATGCCGCAGAATCCTTGGAAATCTCTTCGAAGTGTTTCAAAATTGTGGAGACTGTTCTCGTCGCGTTTGTGACCCTTGGAAGCGATGAGCGACTGGACAATGGCCGTCTCGTCAAAATACACACAAGACCTTTCCGTCCAAATCGTTGGTACAAATTATTTAAATCCTCATATCTTAGGCCACTGCCAGCAATTTTTTCGGCAATGCTTTGCTTTATTGGGCTATCCGCATGACCTGGGTTGTACAGCTTTCCTCGAAAAGACAAGAGTCTCTAATGACGGTTGTCAAGATATTTCAGGTCTTCGGCGGCGTCCTTGACAGAGATTACAGAACTTCTGTTCACCAGCATTTCATCGGACAAAGCCAGCCTAGGCGAAAGCAAGATTCTTCGAAGAGCGATCACGTCCTCTAGGGCGTCGTGGGCATCAAAGGTGGTTTGAAATAAATGTTCGTATTAAACAGAACTCTGCCCAGGCTTTGGAAATTTACCTTCTGCGTTTTGGATGGAAGAGTTCTTGCTTTTGATGTGTGATTTCATCAGTGTCAGAGTGCCTGCAAACCGGATGGAACTGATGGAACTGAGCTCCGCGATAAAATTTTCGCCACCGTTTCGAAGAAGTATTGGAATATCAAATGTGGCGGCGTTGTGTCCAGCCAAGATTGTGCAAACAGGCTTTTTGTGGATCGTGTTGAAGCTGAATCTATTCTGGCCCTCAAAAAAGCTAAGAACTGCCTAAGTACTTGCGATAACTCAAAGGCTTCTACTAGTCGATTATCTTTGAAAAGTCGGCGGATTCCATTGACAGTTTTAACTGTAAGTTTGTTGACCTTTGACGCGTGAGAATCTGTCTCTGGTTGGTAGAATATAGCATGAGAATTGTTTACCTGACCTATCCACGGCAGCGAGCTGACATACTTCTGCTTATTTTCCCGTTGAATTTGTCTTGATGTCAAATAAAACAAAGTGATAAAATTTACTGTCATCAAATTTTTCCTTTTGAACTGTGGGTCTCGAAGTGTATTTCGGAATTGCATTTTCGTACTGTTCTTGTTGTTTCGTGACAGCAGCGGTTATATCATAAAGATCAGTGATTGAAAGTTCAGAATTGTTCAACTCCAATGTTGTCGCAGAAGAGTTTAGGTTCAGGCCAATGCCACTTTCATACATGGTACCTTCTTTGCCCTCGTTTTTCGAGGTTTCTGAAATCTGGTGTTTGTGTAATTGTGATCGACGTGGTTTGAATGCAACAGTTGATTTCCTTTGTTTGTCCTTCGAACTTTTCACGTCCATTTTCGTATTATGGTCTACACAGAAAAGACCTGGCTCTATGTTAAGTGACGCTAGAGTTTGAGGAATGTACCTGTAACCTAAATTTACTTGAGAGACACTGCAGGACACTATAATCATTGCTTTCACTTCCCCCGTAAAAGCGAATTTTGGGGTTCTTCGAGCCCACCACACTGTTCAGAGACTTGTTACGTTGAGAATTTGCTGCAGGTGCAAGGTTGTTTATAACAATGTCTGTGCTATATTCATCAAAGAGAGATTTCAGGGCTGATTGAAGGCTATCTCCTTGGAGGTCTTTGCCATAGGGAAGATCTCTGTGACAATAATGAGAAGGGTCTTTCTTGTATCTACACCATGTTTCTCTACAACCAGTGTGGTCACCAAATGCATGAGGCACAATGCTTTGAATTGCAGATTTCATGTTTGTAGCATACCCCTTATTTTGTGCAATACAGTATGTAAAGGATTTGACAAGGTAATTGATGACTTTCTGTGACAACACTGAACTATTGGGGAACTTACTTCGTTGGCTCAAGTTGTATAGGTGTGTTGTAAGGGATCTTTTTATGTGAACTGTATCACTTCATTTTTCCACACCATAGGGTACCTTTTGCTCTAGGTGAGATTCAGTCATTGAATCATCATCCCCGGTTTAAATTGAAAATTTGACATTTGATTTAGTTACCTTATTGAAAAGTTCAACTGCAGCTAAAGGCTCCATTGACTTTGAAGAGCCTGAATGATTTTTTCTACAGTTATGGTCATTTGGTTGTTTTCCTGCCTTTTTAGCTTCATCACAGGAGTGGCACATTTTATTTTTTGTTGTGTAATCAAGGACCTTACCAGTTGAAAGGCCCATGACTGCAGCATGTCCGGTCTTAGAGTTGAAACCTTGCCCCCGTTTCTGCCACCCCATGTCGTAAGAACAGGCAATAGGTACCAAATTGTTCTGGTCAGGCTTGTTACCATTTTCAATTGCCTTCTCTCGTTCAAGGTTTAGGAATTGCTGGAAACTATTTTTTGCTACTAGCTCTATTGCCTTTCCAGCTTCCCTTTCCCTATTTTTAGAAGTTGATGAGTTCAGTGCAGGCACATTTAGGATTGAAAGTAAATTGTTTAAATGGGTGTTGCCCACTCCTGTGTGTAAACAGCCAAGGGCAGCTCTCGTGTTCACATCAAAGGTCAGTGGACCGCGTGCACCAGATGTGGGCTCTTTTGATGTTTTAATGGTGTTTCCCCCATTGCAGTGGCTGCATATAACAGTAAACGTGCTTGCCAAGCCACTGTGCTGTTCTTCAAAAACATTGCCAAGAGACAAAGGGCCTAGAAATATTGTAAAATACACTGTAAACTAACAGGGAAAAAAGACTCCACAATATTTGTTATGTTGTTTTATATGATAATGGTGTAAAATATGCTATAGTGCAGTTAAAAATAGTGAGAATTTACCGTAATGACAAAATAAGCATTCCTTCAGACCATCTGTAAGGGTTTCTAAGTCCACCAGTCTGGATCCTTGTGGCAGGTTCGCCTTCCTCTTAGCTTTATTCTGCTGATGGGAATCAGGGTTGGAGTCAACAGAACAGGTAGGCCGATAATTAGGACAAGCTTGACAGGAAAATCTTACCAAAAATTAAGACTTCCGAATAAATAAAAATGTACTGACCTCACGTGCTCGTATCATTCGTTTTGCTGGGGGTTCGTTTCCCATGGATATGTCATCATATTGGAGCTTCCTTTTGGCATTCCATGTTTTGAACCCTCCGTGTAACCTTTTTATTTTTGTTTCTTTTCTGGTTTCGATCGCTTCCACTTTCCGAAAGCGACCCGACGCATTACGGATGTTGTGTAGGCGTTGTGTAAACTTTTGGTCTTTCACCGTCAATATTGTGCTCATTACTGGAAAGTATCGATGCCGTTTCACTCTCGTCAAGTAAACTTCGCGATTATGTGACAAAAATTGTGCACTCGCGTGAAGCCGCCATGTTTGTTTACATATTTGATGCCATTTAAAAGCGCGCTATTTTCGTACCCATTCTTCGCCCGGCCAAAAAACCCCATTGAGCCACCTTAAGCTTGTTTCTACTTTTAACAAAATTGCTATTTCCGATTATAAAAGCACGTCACTTTACTAGTGACTAACAAACGCCTTTCTCATGATAAAATGGCATTGATTTTGAAGCTTATCATGTTGTAAAACCAACGAACATATGAGAGACCCGTTACAAAACAAGAGTTACTTTTCAACCCTAGAGCAGAGCAGTAAACTCGTTCAAGCTTCCAGTGAATAGCCAGTTTTAGTATATACTAAAACAGTGGATAGCGTTGAAGGCGCGCTCCGATTGGCTAGTCAAACTCCGAATATCCTTTGCTATTTACTTCCGAGCAACTCGGGAAAAGATGGCGTCCCGGTTTGCATCCATGACAAGCGAAGAAATCACTCAAATCAATTTTTGGTGGTGAATATTATCTCACAGTTTTAGTATTTACTAAAACAACTATTCACCTCAGTGTCGGTGGTTAGCGGTGGATATTTACCTCGCCGCTTCGTGGCTCGGTAAATATCCTCCACTAACCACCTCTAGTTGTTAAATATAAGAAATCTTTATTAATCGCCTTTTACTTAAATAGCTCATCTTCTGGAGTCTTCTGGGCGTTTGCATTGTAGTTTTTGGTGTAAATATTTATACTTCATAACTGACTTGTATATTTTCCAACCTGCACGTGGCTTATCCTAATAGAAATAAACAGCAGAGCAGTTACTATTTACACCGAAAATAATCGGACCACAAATCTGATGGTTGTTGATAATGCCATAGCTTTGAGCGGATAGCTTGTTTGCTCCACCATATGCACAGCGATCGACGTTTAGGTAGTAATAGTGCTTTCCAGGCACTCCTGAAATTCATAAAAATAATTGGAAAATAAGTCCTGCTTCTTGTCCACTCAACCTAGATACTTTAACACTATATTACAAACGTTCTTACTGACCTTCTCATTTATTTATTTAATTACTTGTGTTTGTAAGGAATTCACTATGACATATTTGTTTGAAGGTCATCATTGATCACCAGCATTCACTTCAGTGGGGAGCCCGAACATCCGGTTACAGAGAGAGAATGTTGTGAAAGCATAACAAGTGTGGTGCCTTAATTCAATTTAATCGTGTACTAAATTTGATAAAAACGGGCTAGTTTCATTAATTTTATGTAGGACCTGTTTAAATTGACCCCATGTTGCCCATTTTTTCCCGTCTGTTGACTTTCCAGTGTTTCTTTATGGTTTTTATCTAGAAATCCATTTTTGTCATGCTTATCTAGGATCAGTTGTAATGGCCTTTGCTTTGATTCTTTCATTCTCGACTTCAGAGAAGTAATTTTTCCTCCAGTTGCTACATAATTCGTGGTAAATTAGCCCAGAGAATTTTTTGTGTAATCGAGCTGACACCAGATAAGTTTGTCTACTCGTGTCACCAATCTACCGGATTATGCTAATCATGTCGAAGAGTTGAGAGCCCAGTTCTTGGGAAGACTTAATAACAAAGGCTGCTGAAACACTGAGCTAGAGCATAAGATCGCATGCTCAGTTGTCGCTTTAATAGGATGGGTGGCTTTCCAAACATGTAAAATTGTTACTTACTGCTTGAATTCATTTCGGGAATGTCATTTAAAAATGGCGACATTTTCTCTGTCAGTCCATTCCACGTAAATTCAATGCCATGCGTTGTGCAACGCTGTTATAAAAAGTTCAACAAACGTCTCAATAATTTTGCAATTACAGTTGTTCGCATGTTTTTATTTTGTCGTGAAATTCTTTGCTTAGCAAATGCCCATCATTAGAACTCAGCCGAGAAGAAAGACTGTTTAATTTTATTGAAAAAAGGGGATGGGCATCTAAGAAAGTTATTGTGCTCCCGGCGTTGTTGGGAGGTATTACAAACTTAATTTTATCTAATAAGTTGATAATCTGATGATATTTACCGAGCTGGGAAGCGGCAAGGTAAATATCCACCTTCTGCCACCGACACTAAGGTGACAAGTTATTTAGTGTATACTAAAATAGTTGGATAATATAGCACAAAAAGATGAATTTAATTTATTTATTCCTGAAACGATTGCAATATTTTCGGGCGCGCGTTGCTCGGAGGTGAATGGCAAAGGACATTTGGGGTTTGAGTAGTCAAGCAGGGCACGCCTTTAACGCTATATGCATATGCCGTTTTAGTAAATGCTAATACAGCATATTCCATTGTGAAATGCTGTATCGCTTCGGTGTTGTGTAAAGCCCCAGAGTTTGTCTCTAGTCAAGCAAAATTTAAGCAATGAAAAAATTGCTGTAAAAACATTTGCCTTTCACTTTTGGTCCGATCTTCAAAAACAACTCAATAGAATAGACTGACTTTGTACCTATTCCCCTTAAACGTATCAAGTTACCATGTAAATACGTGCGTGTCGGATCGGGCGTTCATCATACATGTCCAAAACACACAACGTGGTTTTCCCATAGAATAGGCAAAATTCTACCTGTACCACTTTCCAGGATTACCGGAAGTCATGAGACAAAAGGGTACCGGAATTCAGACAAACTTCAGGGAGGGTACAAGTGTTGAAACGCAAAAGATAAAACGTGAGAAGAGAATTAGGCTGATATCCACACATCTTTTCCTAACAAGTTTGGTGAATAAAGGATTTATTATATAGCAAAAAAACGCTCAGGTCATATACAAATCCACACGTCTTTGGCGGCAGACCTACTGTAAAAGATGTCGAGCGTTTTTGGAAAGGGTCGTTCCGCGAACTCATAGTGCACCAAGTCGCCACATTGAATGAAGCAAAAGATAGTCTACGAAACAACTGGAAAAGTGCTTATTTCTTGTATATAGCTCTCTCATTGAATATCCTGATTTCTTTGCTTCTTTCTGTCGCCATATGGGATGAAGCCAAAGATAATCTACGAAACAACTGGAAACTGAGTACTTATTTCGTGTACGTTGCTTTCTCGCTGATTATCTTGATTTCTTTGCTTCTTTTTGTCGTGTTAAATGCTTGTAAAGTAAATTCGATATTGCGTTTAAAATCACAGTAAGCATTTTACACGTGTTCGTTAATATTGGTGCAAGCTAATATTTGAAGAGTTCTTTATACTCTTTAGAAAGTATTTTAAGCTTAAATGGTCTTGAGGAATGTAACATACTCGACAAAGTTATCGATCAAACAGTAATGTACACAAGCATAATGATGCTATGGTGACAATAAAAGTGGAAGAATTCAGATCCATTATACAAACACGTGTATTATAAGTGTAATCGTGTTGCATGTGAATGCCACGGTTTTTCGACGAACTCGTGAACCAGATAGTACACCACTGAAAAAATTTGGACGTCTATCTAAGAAAAGCAAAGTTTTGTGGGACCTGTATAAGTAAAAACACACCAACGGGTTCCAAAGTATATCGCTTTAGGAAATATGCAAGAATTCGCAAGAAAAGGAATAAACTCCATGCTAGGATTGTAGCTAGCCGGCGGGAAAAGTGAGAAAGAAATTTAACCCATTTGAAAACGGTAGTATTTAATAAAGTTCAGTCACAAAAGAAAGGGGACCACAACTGTCCATGCAAAGAAGAATGTCAACTACTTGCATGTTTTTTCATGCAATTTGCCAATAAGAGAATACACGAATGCATCTCACATAGGTAATTGTACCAGGTACAACTAAAAGGCTCTTAGGCCTTTATAGATTATGCTGATAAAAGTAACATATTATGCTAGTAGCATTGCTTTTTCTTGGCGAAATTGTGCTAAAATTATGCTCTTTTTTCCAAATTATGCCCCTTTTTTTAAGATTATGCTCTTTGAAAAAATTGCAAATAAGTCCAAAAAATGCATTTTTTATTAGAAGCCGTTGGTCTACCAGAGAGAAACGCCACAAATCCACAATGAAATTCAAATAAACATGTGGTTCATGTTAACATGCATACTAGTACTAGACTATACATGGCCTTCAATGTGACTTCCGATTCCGGTGCACCCCAGACCCGGGCTCAGACCGTTTCCGACGCTGCTCAGTGATTCACAGTGAACTACAAATGCTACAACTTGAACTAAAACTTAAAACATCGAATAACGTTACGAAGTGCCTGGGAGTAGAGATGAACAATGATCAAATTGTAGCATCAAAACTGATCCGATAATTATCAAAATATACGAATTATGCCACCATTGCTACTTGGCGGAAATTATGCCAGTTTGCTCAAATTATGCTAGCATAATCTATAAAGGCCTGCAAGGTCTGCACTGCACTGATATACACAAAAACCTGGTTTTGATAAGCACAATGTTGACCCTAATGTTGCTGTATTCGAAAAAATGCTGGACAACATTGTGTTATAATGAGTTTGTGTGCTTTAATATACTACGATATGAAGGGAATAAGCTGTCCTGATGACTTAATACAAGTTATGAATAATGTTGAATGTTGGAAATAAATTGTATTCTAGTTTGTCACAATTAGCCAGACAGTCTTTTTTGATGCTAACGGAACTGCCAACAATGACAACAATGTTTATAGTGTTGAAAGAAAATTACAACTTTGAATATTGTGAAAGCTAAACTGGTAATGTACACGATGAAGCTCCGATTGAGGGATGTCAGTACTGTGTTTCCCTGGAGAGAGAAGTTTTGAATAACTGATATCACAACAGTACACAACATTCATTTTAACTGTACGATGTAATGCTGTTGTTATTATTTACTGAGCTGATAATGGTAATTTCAAAGTGTTTGACTCTCAAGCAACAACAATCTTCAAGGGATGTGTGTACTATTAGATTTGCCATCCATGCAAAACTTAGTTCAATACTTTCAGAATTTATATCAATCTACTGCTGTGTTTGAATTCAAAGGGGTACATATTACCAAATCTGACATAACAAGGGACAATGAGAAAGAAAGTAACACTATATATAGCATTTGATATAACTGTGACAATAGGCTATGTTCTACAATAGCACTTTATTCATTACGTTACTCTGTCATCTCACCATGGAGTTACTGGAATTCAAATATTTTATAAGCAGTCATACAAATTGAAATCATCTTTATGATAAATTGGGTATCCAATTTATCAAAAATTGTTGGAACTTTTCTGCTCGCTGAGCCCGAGTTATCGTTCCTCAAAGCCTCCAGTTTTATATAAGTTGTGATGCAGATATGCGTTCTGCACAAAGAAGCGTTCTACTCATGTAACATAACTGTTTTCTTGAATAGGTCATGAGTAGGTGTTTCTCGTTTGAATGTGCGATACCGATTAGTATAACAACCACTTACAAAAAGATAGCTCTGGGATTTAGCAATGAAGCGAGAACCATCCATACGCATTAACTGCCTCAATCTTCTCATCACAAAACAAAAGTTTAACTACAAAGTTGAAAGCATGATTTCCTGTTATTTACATCAGTTATGCTCTGAGACTAGTGTGTTATTATTTGTAATCAAGCGGCGAGTAGTGCGTGGTAAGCATATGGAAATACTGAAAGTGTTTTTAGTTGGTGACGTTCATTCCATTCGTATTTCTCTCACCTATCGATTGAGATATCTAACAGTGCATTGACTTATCATTGAATGGAAACGAGTTCGTAGACCAGCATGTTAGCTACTCCAAACTCTTGCAAATGTCTCCAAGAAAACAGCTGCACTGGAATGAGTACTACTGCAATAAACTTGAGAAAATTCATAACTATAACTTCCCGTCAAAAACTATTTGTAATTGGCAACCTCGGTTTTTGAAACTTTCAAGACTTTTCGCTTAACTAATTTTATTATGAAAGGTTGGGTGAAATGACCTCTTAGGTCAGTAATCAAGTTTGCACTGAATTGAAATTGCTCAGAATTGTTCACAAAAATACTATCGGTAGACGTGGCTCAATTATACTGAAACGATCGACTTAGCTTATCAATAGAAAGAATGAGACAGTAGCTTTGAATTTAGAGAGCCACCCAGAAACCGTGGCGAGAGGACGCATATTTTAATGTGTCGTTGTTAAAATCTCCTAGCATACAGAGTTGTTTTCTGATTGACGAAAATTTTCCAGTACTTTCTTTAAAATAGATGTGACATGGTCTAGAGATTTATATTGTCTGTACACGAAAACAATTACTTTTTTGTTTTTTCAAAGAAAATCCAACCCACATAGTTTGGAATGCATCATTAGCGGTTTTTCCTTAGAATATTTAATGGAAGCGTTTCATCGAAAAACATTCCTACACCTCCAAAGGGCGTTAGGAACTTATTCATTTCCCCTTTTTAGACGATCTTTAAATTCTCTCTTATTTTGGAAAAATGTTCACAATTTACAGTGGTTTACCCAAGATTTTGGGTGAATTTAAGTGATTTGACCTCAGAACTACAAGACTGCATTGGCACGACCACGCGTCGTACATCTTCTTGAAAGTAAGTTCCCAAAAGAAAAACGTTTATACGGCTGCTAATGAGTTTAAGGACAAGATGGCACCCAACTTCTCAAAGAAGTATTGACAAGCTCGATGCTTACTGAGGGCTCTACAAAGAATTAAGTAGGATGGAAACTTCGGTGGGAACAGTGAGACTTAAAATTATCTCAGAAATCTTATTGTTGTAGAAGCTAAAATACAATCAATTCAAACCAATTTACAGCGGATGCTCTTGGCTAACCCACTTCGATTCAATTATGTCTTCTCTCCGCCTGCTGTAACTGCTATATTTAGCAAAAGAAACGTAATATGAACTACATTTACTAGTAGTTTGGGCAGTGGAATCTGCAATCCTTCTGCGTCTGAAAGGAAGGCTCTAATGAAATGACTGTAAAAAAAGATATGGATAACCTGAGGATGAATGAATCTACCATCCCTCCTGCTCCAAATGACAACTAACCGCCGGAATGGATAAGTACGTTGCTTAATTTATAGCAAGAATGTAGTGCTCTTCTAAATGACTCAGTGTAAAGAAATATTTATGTCAAAATTCATATAACACAATAGTAATCAATGGCACTAAACCCAACATGCGAGTAATAACAGAGCAAAACTATTCAGAGAAATATGGTCAAACGCCTAATGTGATGTGTTTCTACAGACGTACAGGAAACGTTCGATTCAGTAGATCATGCTATCCTATTTGACAAACTTCACCATTATGAACCATGGTTTTTGCTGGATAATAAACAAGTGGCTTTCGTCCTACCTGCAATACCGGACCCAAACAACACTAATTGGTCCGCATGTTTCTAGAATAACTTTGAGGACTTTAGTGTATCACAAGGTTCCGATAAATTATCCACCTTATACGACTTCGATTTACTAAGCTTGAATGCAAGACATGATGATGATCTTTACTTTAAACATCAATTCATTGAATAGCTGATACAAAAGCAAGTTATCAGAGGTCGTATCGGAATATATGATTAAAAATTTTTGAAAACATTCAAACTTACTCGTTTGGATGAACCAAACTTCCATTTTAACATTATTAGAGTAGTGTGAATTATCAATTCATATCCTGTCAATTGCTATTAAGAATACCAGGTTTTAAATTTGAATACGCCCTCTGGAGTTGTAGGAATGTTTATCTATAAAATACCTCCTCAGACCATCTTTCTGACAGAAGCATTCCAATGTTTGTGGGTTGACATATCTCATGTTAAGAGGATTATATATAATAGGTTTTGGTTTAATGTGCAGAAACGCGACTCTCTGGACCGTTTTAAAACGACTTTGAAGGAAACATTGAAAAGTTTAGTCAAACTTAATCAACCCTGTATATTCAGTTTAAGAAATTCTATCGTCGACCTGTTAAAATGTGAGGCCTCGTTAAAGCTCGGATTTCTTGGTGGCTCGCCAAAGCTACCACATCATTTCTACCGATGATTAGCCACTACGTGCGGCCACTCATGTCGATGGTATTTTTGTAAACAATCCTGAGCAAGTGAAATCCAGTTAACCTGATCAATCAACTCGTCCAGTTTTGCATTATCAATATACGTAGCGAACAGTTTACAAAGTTTTAATAAACGGAAATGCGCCACAACCCACAGTTTTCAACGGAAATTTTAAGTTTGACTTTTTTCAATCTACCTACGCTCTTAGGGATTTAAAAAATAATGACTTTACCCATTAGTCTCGGTGCACCCTTTTGGAAACTGTGGGACAAAAATAAACAAAATGAGTACCTCCAACTCCAAACTCTTTCGATGAATTCTTAACCGGCAAATGTAAAGCACCCAACTCATTCTTCTCAGTTTCTTTTAAACCCATTATTCTAGTTTCAAGTCGTATGAAACTTTTTGTTCTTTCCAACAATACGTCGGCGCACAGACTCTAAAATTGTCTTTACTTTATCAATAAAGAGGATGAATTAATCCCTTTTAACGGGAGTTTCGAGAAGAACACTCAAATCAAGCAGCAATTGTTTCCATAGAAAAGACCATTCAGAGAAATATGAAGAAACTTGTAATTTGTTTGGCTGTTTTTAATAGACGTAAAGAATACTTTTGTTTCAGTTCATCATGCTATCCACCTTGACAAAATTAACCATTATGTATTATGGTTATTGCGGAATAACAAACAAATGAAGTTCGTCCTACCTACAAGACCAGACTCAAACAACACGGTTTGGTTCATATATTTCTGGAAAGACCATGACGACTTGTGGTGTATCACAAGGTTCTGCATTAAACCCTTTGTTGTTATTATTGTTAAAGTAGACAAATATTATAATTTACATTTTATATATAATTTCAGAAGTTCAACTTTCTGAAGTTTTATGTGCATTTCTTTACAAGGATTTTGACCGTGCTTTGATTTTTTCGAGGTTAGAATTTTCCACGCCACCACTTCAACGACGTCCTCTCGCTGAAAAGGAACGACGTTTCTTAGACTGTCGTCTTTGTAATCTTGATCTTTGACAAACTCCTTGAATCAAATGCGCCCTAATTGTTGATTTTTTACGACGTTCGAAAAAACAGTACCCACAAGCCCATGCATAGTTTTCAACAAGTAAAGACTTGTTTCTCTTGGTTTTCTTTTCTTGTTTAGTGGCTGCGTTCTCTCCGATGGTTCGCTTTCTCACCAGCTTTAGTAAACCAAGAAGCTCAGGTTGCTCCACAACGCAACTAATCTCTGATTTCTGATTGAAATATGATGCAAGCTGAAAGTGCAATAAACACATTCGATCATTGACTTTTGTTTACTCATTGTACGGCTTAAAGTGAGGGAGTTATTTTCTCAATTTATTTATGAAAAAGAAATCTTACAAAGCCAAAAGTTTTCAAATTTTTGTTATTGTTTTCCGTCAGCACAACAACTATAGTGTTTTCCCTCCCCAAAGACGAACCAAAGAAATAATAAAAACACCCAAAGAAAAAAATTTTAGGGGGTGTTTTTTAGAAATATATGACAAAATTTTATCGATTTTAAATTGTACACATCTTCTGGACCAAAGTTTGTCTTCCCTCGTCGCAGAGTGTCCACCGATATAGGGAATCAAAATAGGGATTGTCAATAGAAATCTCACGAGTCTGATCAAGGGTTTGGGAAGCATCTTTAGATTTATTTATGACTCCTCACCGATGTTTTAGTTATGAATTTTAGCTGAAAGGACAGTAGTCATCTTTTCTTTTGGCAACAAAAGATGGAACTTTTGATTTGTAGGTGAAAAGTGTCTCTGGCTCCACTAGGTTTCCCTTTTAAGTTTCAATTTTTAATTCAGAAGTAATTCAAGACAGAGGTGTTTTGGTAAACTTGGTCCCTTGCGTTTTTTAAGCTGAAATAATTATGAAATCAAGGCTTACATTTGGAACAGCTCAATTTTTTTTATGTTTTTCAAACCATCCGTTAAACCATGGTTTATTTGGTGCGAAATTTCCGCCAAAATAATAATGATAGCATATAAAAATTCACATTGAAATTTTCGTGAGCCATAAAGTAGCCACCTTTGGTAAAGGAAACCCTGTTGATATCTTACACTCCTTACCGTGGGTCTCTGCAGAATTGTATTTGGTTGCAGTATGATTCTCTCTTGTGTTAGAGGGATTGATACTGAGCCTGAATCATTCTCGGTGTTCGAAGAATCTATCGACAACCAGTCCTCTGCTTCATCGAGTTTAAAACACAATAGATTTTGAGTCAACTGATCATCGTCTTTATCATCCTTCATTGCCCCTGTGTCTTCGATTTACCCGAAATTTTCTGAAAAAGTGCATGAATAGGAGAGATTGATGCAGGTAGTTATGCTCTTACTTAGATCAACCTCCCAACCATAGTATTGCCAACTCACTATTATGAACGAAATTGACATTTCTTTTCAAGCTATCCAAAGAGTACCTCCTACACATCGCGATCTCCTGGAAATAGGGAATGTTTACAAGGAAATTCATTTTTCATCTCTTAATGAGACCTAAGAGGCACAGTTAAGTTCAAACTGAAGGAGTTCGGATTTGCTGTGTCTTTGGCTAAGGCCTCTCTTTCTGGCTACATCAAAAGTCAGTTGAAATTTCTTCCCGGTCGTTTTCTTTTCAGGTATGGTATAATAGTATTAGATCAATGTGAATTATGAGTAAAACTGGTTTTCTACATGCAAATGAAAAAAAATCCTCCCTTCAACTTACTCTTCTCCATTTCATTGCTTCCAAGAAATACATCATCACCAAAATGATCATTGTCTAACGAAGCCTGGTTCGATCTAATGACAATACAACTGAGGTTTTGCACTTTACTGACACAGGTATAATCTGACAAATGAAAAGAAAATGTACCGATTAATATTTTTCTGAAGTTTACTGAAATGCATTACCATTAGTTAGAAAGCATGATGGCGTTTTTATCCAATAATTTAAAAGAGAATGTTGTCAGAAACATCAATTATGAAATTGAAATTTTGAAACGTCTTATCCTGTAGTCATAATTTCTTTAATGCTCTAGCTGATATACTTTGGAAAACACTTCTCCAGAGTACTTGACTTCCCCACTCCTTCTATTTGAATAAAGGCTTGGCCCAGAATTGCCATGAATAAACCCTATAAAAACCAGTTAGGAGTTCTAATAAAGAAAGGAGCAATGACATTAACCAACTGGAGCTGCGCTTTTAGCTATAGACTCTTTTTAATCATGGATTGCACATAATAGGCTTTATCCGAAAGAATCAGTACTTATTTTATGATAGATGTACAAGTGTAAAGATTTGAACTGATAAGATAAAGGAAGCGTATATACCTTTACATATTTTATCGAGTTCTCATGGTATATTCAAGATGTCGCTTTTGTGGTGGCAAAAGACACCGTGTCTTTAGCCACCACGAGATGTTTGAGAGACATAGCTTATCCACATTGTTGGTGTATCAAAGTATCACATCTTGACTCAAACAGCAGCACTGAGAGATATAATACTTACTAGATTGACACTTTATTATCGATAAATAGGAATAGAGAACGCCAAATAGTTCAGTTACCTTTGATGTTTCTCTTGTAGTTCACTTTCGTCGTTACTCGAAATGGTGTGGATGTCACACTGGCTGTCAGTCCAGAAATTAAATCTATCTTGAGAGTTACTTCCCATTTGTTCCGCTCAGTGACATCCGCCTTCTCCAACCAATAGAAGCTGTCTTCCGCTTGGTTATTGTAAACTGAACCGAGATCTACAGAAATAATTTGACGCTTCTTCTCCTTTTCCAAAATACTGACTGTAAGTTCAACGGCACCTGATTTTCATATGAAGTTAAACAAGGACGTAATACGCAGTGAACAAGGTATTTTTTGGCATGATCAAAAAACTACACACAAAAAAAAACGACGTGTCTCCTGGAATACTTATCAAATAGCAATCATTCAGATCCACTTTCCAACAAATGCAAAAAATATAAGGATTCTTACTTCTGATTAATAAATCATTTATTACAGTGGTCTTCCAAAACTAGAACTGCTGAGGCATTGAATACAAGTCTCAGGGAGCAATCAGTCTGAAATCATTTCTTTCCTACATAAGAAATCTATCTTCGAAAATGAGTTTTTGGTAAATAATCGCATAAAATTGTTCTATAATCTTGTAACCTACGCTTTCTATGCTTTCAACCATATTTAACTGTTCATGCAGACATATTTTAATAAGTACTGATTATCATGCTCTAACAAGTAATTATGTCTAGAGGAATAAAAGGAATGTATTCCTTGCCAAAATATCGAAGTATGTAGGTGAACCAATCCTCAGCGATGTTTAGTGTAACGTGACAAAGTAAGTCAATGAAAAACTGATTGATTTATCGGCAGATCGAGTGACAATTTCTTTATATACTTTTTCAACGAGAAAGGAATGAATTCAAGAATTACTGTTCTTGTCTGGTTGAATAAAACATCACAATAATTTAGATAGATCATGCAAAACTTAACTTAACTTAAGAGCGGTAAATTTCCTTGCATCAGATTTATCCTTTATATCAAGACATAAGTTGCTGTTCCAAATCATCGAGTCAGCATGTTTCTTCTCCAATGGTTGTTGTTCAAATGCAAACAGTATTCATTTTTCTAAAGCATATACAAATTGGAGTGGGCGAGGGATAATAGATGTTCAAAATCTTGCAAGATAGCCATAACATTTAACTTACCTCTATTGTCGTGTGTTCTCATGGCAGCTCTGGCGCTCCTCTTTACATATGCAAATACTTTAGTGATTTCCAGGTCGGCATGCACCTTTACCGTTACTTTGGAGTTTTCAAGGCGATATTCCAGGCCTTTGGGTCCTTTCTTAGTTTTCTTTTCATAAACATCCCTGAGACCCACAATTTCCACTTCCACTCTTTCTTCATAGTTGTTGTTCACAGTTCTAGAGTCCTTTGCTGCAGTGGACTTCAGAGACGCATAAACTACTTTATTCACATTTCCTAAAGATATTAAAAGAGATAAACAACGTTTTTAATGCGCTGATGGCTATTACCAGAGATGGTTGTTTTAAAAGGTGAAAAATTTGACATTGCTTTCAACTGAATTGGTAGACCAATGCAAATGAAGTAGGCTCTCCGGCTGAGAAGTAATCTGTAAAGTACTTTAGATTCAGAGCTTGGTGGACACTACTTTTTCTGTCTAAAATATAGAGTTCCATTTGGCCTTCTCATAGCTATAGGTTCCCACTTTCGGACAGAGGAACCTTAAGTAATGGATGAACATGGATTTGTGAATCTTGAGTACATTCTTATAGATAAGAAGAACTCAAGAGATGAATTCAATACATCGAAACACTTGTAGGGATGCCTTTGTGGTAAATTAATGGTTATAATAAAAGAATTAGTCGATTTGAGCCCTTCTTCTCTTTGAAATTAGCGATCTTGAATCAATGTGGTGGTTGGGGAAAGAAATATAGCTCCTATCTTTACTGAAAGGTTCAACAAAAATAAGGTGAGATTTTCAGCAGTTAAGTATCTGTTGCAATCAATTTTGAATTTTGGCAGAGTCGAATGATTAATCGAGAGAACGAGCTGTGGAGTATGTTCGTCATAAATCCTATTTGGACTTCAGACACAGAGGAAGATCATGGCGGATAATGATACGTATAGGTATCGGGCCAAATAAGAAACCCTGGTGAACACCAGAGTTGGCGATGTGATTGAACATATGACACGAAGGAGAATGTCTTTATGTTAAATAGACACAGTAGATAGATTAATGATCTTCTTTTTTTAAAGCTTGTTGATCTTTAGATCAAAGTACGATGTAAGAGTTAGATGTGAGTAATCTAGCCGTGTTTATTGTTCAATTTTATTCCATTTAAGGGGAACGGTTTGTGATCTAAAGCACTGAGTTATTAAAGGGCCGGAAACGATGTTTTGAGATGTTTATTTTGTTGACAACCTGGATGTAGAAGTAGCTAGATTTTGCATTTGGAGTTGGAGAGGTAAACGTAAATAAGAATTTGGACATAATCATACTGAGGTAGTAGTCACCGACGCGGTAATTACTAATGTCCTTTTTTTATACTTTTATACGTGACAACTTCGTGATATGAATAATTTATGCTGTCTATAAATATACCCCTTATGAATGAGAAGCGGCGTTCGAAAGTCTACGGCCGAGCTAGGATTACTTTCACTGAACTAAACCTTGAAGAATCAACAAATATGATTATGACTCATGCGAAACACAGCAGTGCAAGCATTAGTTTTGAGTCTGATTTAGGGAGCTCCACTTCACTTAATGGCGTGAGCACTTTCAAAAATTTACTTTTTATCGGAAACTTGTAACACTCGCACGTTGTTGTGTAATTTTGTGATATAGATATACTGTCACTTATCGCAATAAAGATTGCTTCCTGGAAGACAACCCTAGGATCTAATCTGATGTTACCATTCGAAGGTGTCTAGGCTTCCATGGAGGTCAGTCGCTGCATTTGTGACCATGTCTACTACGAGAACATCAACAAAAAATACCCTACAGCAATCGGCTGATTTTTACTATCCACTCTTCCTAATAACACTTCCTTATAGCAAACAACTCACCCTTAACTTTCTTTTGCGACGGTTACTTGCAATTTTCCTTTGCTTTGAAATTATATTGCTACTGGAAGTTTGTCTCATATATGATTGAAGCGGAAAACGTTGAGTTCATCTGCTATGTAAGGTGATAAACGAAGAGAGACACCAAATGTAGTTCTTCGATTACCCTTTACAGCGTGTGGTTCTCGGTCAAATCAAGCAATAGTTTATCTCTGATCACATTTGTAGGACCGTCCAGCAACATTTAAGTCGATCGTACCGTCATAGAGTTCATTTATATTGTAATTTAAAGTAAGGAAAACAATTAGACGGCTCCCCCATGTGCTAACGAATGATAAAGGTGTATTCATATGATTTATATAAACTTGTGCAAGTTCTATCTTCAGGAAATTATTTTAAAGGAGATTCATGGAATTTTTTCGGTCAATGTAGCAATGATTAGTCAGCTTAGAACTAATGGCCTACAATCTTACGAGGTTGCGTTGACTTATTTTGCCGATGAGGCAGAACGTACTGTTTCCTTAATGTATCAATGATTTTTAAAATGATAAGCTTACCTGAGAGATTCCATTTCAAGAGTTCACTCGAGCTCGTCTTGGTCTCACACTGTATTTCTTGTTTTTAGCAACTCAACACTTGAGCAATAGTATTTAATTACCTCGTGAGTGTGTTTCATTGTGTGCGATAAACAGTCCGAAATAATTGTTCACAATTACGGTAGGTGGAACCGAAAACTGCGCACCGTTTTTACGTGTTATTCAATTGATACCCTGAGACTTTGATTAACCCCCCGTAAATTTTTGCTCATCCCAATTAGTCAGTGATGTGGATCACTGCTTAGACGGGCTAATTTAAACCATAATTCTGTCTTTGGTGTGATTTTTATCTGTTGTCTATTTATTTATCGTGGGAAGGTAACTTGCAAATCGACTTGGTTACAATACTCGGAGTCTCAAACAGGCTTGTCGGGAAGCAACTTAGATAATGTGTTTTTAGTTTACAACACAAAACTGACGCCAGCCTGATGTAAATTTAATATTCCAGAAAGCCACAAGGTGACTTCTATTGTAAAACCACTGATGGCATTTTTGACCCCTTTTGTAAATGATCTATATATTATTTACAATCACGCAACCGCATGTGTAGGGTCTCAAGTATGGACCCTCTTTGGAAGATTTCCGAATGAGTGTTTTATTTTTAGACCCTGATAAGTTTTGCTGCACGCAAAGTGCCATTTGTTGGAACCTTCCTCAGATGAAAACTCGGAATAAAATTGACAAACCACTACGTATGACGCTTGAATAAAACTAAATCAACAGTGAAACTATTAATAGCACTCATACTGGCCTATTTCATGAATTTAAGCTACCCACGTAACATGCATTGGCCTTTGACACATTCAGCTATAATTAATCTTTCATCTATCCTTCTCTTAAAAATCAATACGTCAAAAAATTGCGCAAGATGTATCCATTTTTAGTCTTCTTCAAAGGATATTTTCATTAAGTCTGCATGTGATCCTTTTATCAAGGCCTTGTTACACTGCAGTTTGAGCAAGAAAAAAAAAAAAAACAAAAAAACAAAACAGAAAAACATACCAAATGAAAACAAATTCCCTCAGGTGAAACCTTTCGCCGAGAGGCCACGGGTAGACGAAATCATGAAATGATCCTTTGTAGCATGGAATACGTTTTTTAGGTTTACAACTTACGATGAGAGAGACCATTTACACTTGCGCGCTGCTTGGAACCATTACTTCTGTCACGTTATTTCCAAACTCTTTACCCTTGCGTATAGCGCGTCCCTTGAAGAATTTTTCTGTTTTTCTTTAGTTCAAGTTAGTGACTTTATAGGTGTAACAGTAAATGGTGTACTTCTGAGATGAGTGTAAACCACAAGTTTGTAAAAGGTGAGTGATTTGAGCATATTTTGTAATTATCCTGCACAAAGTCCAGTTTCACAAGAAAGCTTTTGAGTTTTCGAATTCCCTGAAAAAGACTATTCAGCTTTGTACCTCGTACTTTTGACTGAAGTGATAGGAATTGTGTTTGGCTCAGTCAAAGTCGTTTTTCTAGTACGTGATGTTCTAATACTAGAAATGAAGGCCGATTAGGAGATGGGTTATGCTAAGTAATCCCTGTGAGGTAAGCACAAAAGAATTTTCTTCAATTCTTAAAAAAAGGTTAGACATTACCTAAAAAAAAAGAAATAAATAATTAAACAAAAATGAAATAATCGAGTAAGCGAACAACAGCTTCAATAGATTATAACTCAGTCAACGTTTTGCCCTTACTTTATGAGAATAGATCGACATGATGGAATGTTTCTTGAGTTGTTTGTTGTTTATTGTCTTAACAGTATCCAGTCTTTATTGACCGATAACAATGTACAAAAGAGAGTGGACAGAGAGTAGCGATCAAGACTTTGGCTGCGATATATTGGATTTAACTTAAATTTTACTTTATTAGCTTTAGTCTTATTCCCCTGACGCTCACACAAAGTTTTTTATCAAAAACATTTTTCAGTTATATTTGGAAGTCACGCACGTCGCGAAGGTGTTCACGAAATCAGTCACTTAGTCGTCTTCCTGATTCGCCGATGTTATCATTTTGCAGTAAGTGCAAGTTATGTGATAGATGACGTTGGCGGAGATGCACGTGAAATGATCAGTGATCATAATGGATCGTTTGGGTCCCGATATTTTTTCAGCGTTAAGGGAAAGGACAAGTTTCGCATCGTGTGTGAGCGCATTTAAAAGTGCCGGGTCGGTCATTAGTTTGGAATGAACTTTTGACCAAAAAATTGCCCATGTTTGTATCGCGTCTTAACGAAGTTAGTGGAGATTGCGAAAAGATAGTATCTATATATATCTATACTATATAACAGTTAGAAGTTTGCTTCATGTTTCATCGTTTTACACTTACTTATCTATACTATATGTATATCTATACGATAGTATAGATATATATAGATACAATTTTTTTGCAACCTTCACTCTCATTTGATTCAAAACTAATGACCGACGCAGCACTTTTAAAAGCGCTCGCGCACGATGCAAAACTTTTCCTTTCATTCACAATGCTGAGAAAATATCGGGATCCAAACGATCCATTATAATCACTGATCACTTCACGTGCACCTCCGTCACGTAATCTATTACATAACTTGCACTTATTGCGAAGTGATATGATATAATCGGCAAAACAGGAAGACGACTACGTGACCACCTCCGAGAACTGACCTTCGCGACGTAGAAAGCAGTGACATGGACGCATCAAAACCAGTCGCTAGACACTTTAATCTACCTAATCATTCTAAGCAGCATATTGCAATTTGCGACCTCTCCTTATATTTAGGTAGCTCGGAAAGCTGCAATACTCTTGAACAAAAGTTTATCTTTCAGATCGGCACTCTTAACCCAAAAGGTATCAACGAACGGTTTTTTTTTAATTTTTTAATTAATTTTTTAATAATTTTTTAAACAATTTTTAACAATTTTTTACAATTTTTAACTTTAGACTTGTGAGCAGCACTTCTGTGAACAGTAGTTGTAAAACTTCTTGTATTTTCCTACGCGTTTCGTCTAACTGTCGTACACTTCTTCAGGGAGTTTTACAAGTATGACTAAACGCCTCTATTTATAAGCCAAAGTTACAGGGGCCGATGACCGTAAAGGCTTGGCCGGACTTACGAACAGGAACAGGCGAAGTTGTGACAAATTTGTGAAAAATTTAACACGTGTAAGGCAAGGTGAGAAAAATATTTTGGGGGCCACTGTTTTAGCCAAAACCGTTCTTTTGGGGGAGCGTTGCGTGACATCCAAAAAAAACGGCTGCGAGGGAGACTATGCTTATCTAGGATTAGTTGTAATGGCCTTTGCTTTGATTCTTTCATTCTCGACTTCAGGGAACTAATTTTTCCTCCAGTTGCTACATAATTCGTGGTAAATTAACGGAGAGAATTTTTTGTTTAATCGAACTGACACCAGGTAAGTTTGTCTACTCGTGTCACCAATCTACCGGATTATGCTAATCATGTCGAAGAGTTGAGGGCCCAGTTCATGGGAAGACTTAATAACAAAGGCTGCTGAAACACTGAGCTAGAGCATAAGATCGCATGCGCAGTTGTTGCTTTAATAGGATGGGTGGCTTTCTAAACATGTAAAATTCTTACTTACTGCTTGAATTCATTGTGAATTCAAGGAGGCAAGGTAAATATCCACCTTCTGCCACCGACACTAAGGTGACAAGTTATTTAGTGTATACTAAAATAGTAGGATAATATAGCACAAAAAGATGAATTTAATTTATTTATTCCTGAAACGATTGCAATATTTTCGGGCGCGCGTTGCTCGGAGGTGAATGGCAAAGGATATTTGGGGTTTGAGTAGCCAATCAGGGCACGCCTTCAACGCTATATGCATATGTCGTTTTAGTAAATGCTAATACAGCATATTCCATCATGAAATGCTGTATCGCTTCGGTGTTGTGTAAAGCCCCAGAGTTTGTCTCTAGTCAAGCAAAATTTAAACAATGAAGCAATTGCGGTAAAAACATTTGCCTTTCACTTTTGACCCGATCTTCAAAAACAACTGAATAGAATAGATTGACTTTGTACCTATTCCCCTTGAAAGTATTTACCATGTAAATACGTGCATGTCGGATCGAGCGTTCATCATACACGTCCAAAACACACAACGTGGTTTTCCCATAGAATAGGAGAAATTCTACCCGTACCACTTTCCAAGATTACCGGAAGTCATGAGACAAAAGAGTACCGGAATTCAGACAAACTTCAGGGTGGGTACAAGTGTTGAAACGCAAAGGATAAAACGTGAGAAGAGAATGAGGTTGATATCCAGAAATCTTGTCCAAACAAGTTTGACGAATAAAGGATTTATTATTTAGCAAAAATACGCTCAGGTCATATACAGATCCACACGTCTTTGGCGGCAAACCTACTGTAAAAGATGTCGAGCGTTTTCGGAAAGGGTCGTTCCTCGAACTCATAGTGCACTAAGTCGCCACATTGAATGAAGCAAAAGATAGTCTACGAAACAACTGGAAAAGTACTTATTTCTTGTACAGAGCTCTCTCATTGAATATCCTGATTTGCTTGCTTCTTTCTGTCGCCATATGGGAGGAAGCCAAAGATAGTCTACGAAACAACTGGAAACTGAGTTCTTATTTCGTGTACGTTGCTTTCTCGCTGATTATCCTGATTTCTTTGCTTCTTTTTGTCGTGTTAGATGCTTGTAAAGTAAATTCGATATTGCGTTTAAAATCACAGTAAGCATTTTACACGTGTTCGTTAATATTGGTGCAAGCTAATATTTGATGAGTTCTTTATACTCTTAAGGACGTATTTTAAGCTTAAATGGTCTTGAGGAATGTAACATACTCGACAAAGTTATCGACCAAACAGTAATGTACACAAACATAATGATGCTATGGTGACGATAAAAGTGCAAGAATTCGGATCCCATTATACAAACACGTGTATTATAAGTGTAATCGTGTTGCATGTGAATGCCACGGTTTTTCGACGAACTCGTGAACCAGATAATACACCACTGAAAAGATTTGGACGTCTATCTAAGAAAAGCAAAGTTTTGTGGCACCTGTAGGAGTAAAAACACAACAACGGGGTCCAAAGTACATCGCTTTTGGAAATATGCAAGAATTCGCAAGAAAATGAATAAACTCCATGCTAGGATTTTAGCCGGCGGGAAAAGTAAGAAAGAAATTTAACCCATTTGAAAACGGTAGTATTTCATGAAGTTCAGTCACAAAAGAAAGGGGACCACAACTGTCCATGCAAAGAAGAGTGTCAAATACTTGCATGTTTTTTCATGCAATTTGCCAATAAGAGAATACATGAATGCATCTCACATAGGTAATTGTACCAGGTACAACTAAAAGGCTCTTAGGCCTTTATAGATTATGCTAATAAAAGTAGCATATTATGCTAGTAGCAGTGCTTTTTTCTTGGCGAAATTGTGCTAAAATTATGCTCTTTTTTCCAAATTATGCCCCTTCTTTTAAAATTATGCTCTTTGAAAAAATTGCAAATAAGTCCAAAAAATACATTTTTTATTAGAAGCCGTTGGTCTACCAGAGATAAACGCAACAAATCCACAATGAAATTCAAATAAACATGTGGTTCATGTTAACATGCATACTAGCACTAGACTATACATGGCCTTTAATGTGACTTCCGATTCCGGTGCACCCCAGACCCGGGCTCAGACCGTTTCAGACGCTGCTCAGTGATTCACAGTGAACTACAAATGCTAAAACTTGAACTAAAACTTAAAACATCGGATAACGTTACGAAGTGCCTGGGAGTAGAGATGAACAATGATCAAATTGTAGCATCAAAACTGATCCGATAATTATCAAAATATACGAATTATGCCACCATTGCTACTTGGCGGAAATTATGCCAGTTTGCTCAAATAATGCCAAAAATCACGCTAGCATAATCTATAAAGCCTGCAAGCTCTGCACTGCACTGATATACACAAAAACCCTGGTCATGATCAGCACAATGTTGACCCTAATGTTGCTGTATGCGGACAAAAGCTGGACAAAAATGTGTTACAATGAGTTTGTGTGCCTTAATATACTTTGAAATGAAGGGAATAAGCTGTCCTGATGACTTAATACAAGTTATGAATAATGTTGAATGTTGGAAATCAATTGTATTCTAGTTTGTCACAATTAGCCAGACAGTCTTTTTTGATGCTAACGGAACTGCCAACAATGACAACAATGTTTACAGTGTTGAAAGAAAATTACAACTTTGAATATTGTGAAAGCTAAACTGGTAATGTACACGATGAGGCTGCGATTGAGGGATGTCAGTACTGTGTTTCCCTGGAGAGAGAAGTTTTGAATAACTGATATCACAACAGTACACATCATTCATTTTAACTGTACGATGTAATGCTGTTGGTTTTATTTACTGTGCTGATAATGGTAATTTCAAAGTGTTTGACTCTCAGGCAACAACAATCTTCAAGGGATGTGTATACTATTAGATATGCCATCCATGCAAAACCTAGTTCAATACTTCAAGTCAGAATTTATATCAATCTGCTGCTTTGTTTGAATTCAAAGGGCTACATATTACCAAATCTGACATAACAAGGGACAATGAGAAAGAAAGTAACACTATATATAGCATTTAATATAACTGTGACAATAGGCTATGTTCTACAATAGCACTTTATTCATTACGTTACTCTGTCATTTCACCATGGAGTTACTGGAATTCAAATATTTTATAAGCAGTCATACAAATTGAAATCATCTTTATGACAAATTGGGTATCAAGACCCATGTCACACCTTCTAATGTACCTAACAGTGATGCTATTTGTGGTGCTGAGGTTTATGTATTAATGAATAGCATATCTAAAGGCAAATTATCAGGTAACTCAGCTCAAAGTAGGAAAGCTTACAAAACTTAATTTTTCAAAACCATGATCAATATATTGGATTTTTGATGTGGCTTTCCAGGCACTATTGCTTGAAATCGTCAACAAAGTACCAGAATAAAGCATTTGTTTTCTCTACTGATATACAGTTGTATACCTGCACTAAAACATATTAAACACGTCATTGGTATACTCGTAGATACAATTATTAATTTTATTCAGAATACAATACAGAGTGAGTCTATTTATGACATACAATTTGTATGCTGTTCAAGTGAAATGTCTGAAATGTAAGGAGAAAGATAATACAAAACCATAGGAAAAAATATAACTATGACACTATGGAATTAATTACAAAGAAACTGTACAAAATTTTCGAAAATGGATGCATCAAAAGACAGACAAAATAAAAAAAAAAAAAATAAAAAACATACCAAGAAACAAAAAATAACCTAGATGCATGCATTAAACAGTTTAATTGCAAAATAAGGGAAGGTCCTTATTTCATTTGTTGTGTCTGTAGTCGAATACTTTATAGAAAATCAGTCATAAAGTGTTTAACAATAAAATATTATTTGATGGTAATGAATATATATGCAAGACATATCACTCAAAAGTCCTGACAGGAAAACTCCCCTGTCAAGCCGTAATTAATGACATGTATGTTGATAAATTCCCACACAACTAGCTTTATTAGAAAAATTAGGAGAGGTACTAATAGCTCAAAGAATAGTATTTGAAAAGATTGTTGTTATGGCTAAAGGGCAGCAGAGAAAATTAAAGGTGCAATCTGCAATGTACCAGTAGCATGTGATCCACGCCCCCCTGAAAGATATGGTATAAAATTAAATGCTAAAACTTCAGAGAAAATTACAGTTTAGAGGAAATGCGTACTTTTAAGCAGTACGGCCACAAATGATACAGCAAGCTCTTGACTGGCTGAAGAAGTATAATCCATTGTACAAAGAAACTGTCATAAATATTAATGACATTGATAGCAGTCTTGCAAATTTATAGGAAGAAGATTTCAACCATAATGATAAGAACCAACAAGACACATCAGTCAAACATTAACGAAATTACTGTAAGTGATACTGTACTTGAAGGCAATTTGAAATATGACCAAGCAAGTAGAGATGACGAAGAAGATGATGAACCTTTCAATGAATATAGAACTCCAGTACATGAGACATGCTTACAGTCCGTAATACCTAACTATGATGGGAGGAGTTTTACTGCCAGATTTATAAAGTAACCGTTCCATTTAATTTTTGCTCTGGGTAGTTTTACAGATTTTCAAGAAAGTTCCATAAAGATTGACATTACTAAAACCTGGATTTCATATAACTCTCTTAAAACCCCGTTTACACAACCAATTTCGTCCTGCTACTTGAGATGTGATAATCATAGGCGGATCCAGGGGAGGGGTTGAGCGGGTTGCAACCCTTCCCCCCTTTCAGCAGCATTTGTTTCTTGTTATTTGATCTTTTTTACTCTTCCTAAAATAATAAATGAAATTGGCCTTTTTTTACGAAGTTGTTTCACTTCCACCGGACCCCTTTAACAGCTCGCGCCAAAGGCACACGCCTTCCATACCACTGGCGTTAAAGGCTATAATCAATAGTGTACAACCCCCCTTTCAAAAAATTCCTGGATCTACCCCTGATAATACATATATAGTATAAATTTATATGAAAATGTCGCCGCAAACTCGAACATGCTCGAGGTTTGGTGCAACTCGCTGAGATT
Source organism: Stylophora pistillata (assembly GCF_964205215.1). NCBI lineage: Eukaryota > Metazoa > Cnidaria > Anthozoa > Scleractinia > Pocilloporidae > Stylophora > Stylophora pistillata. Next base: position 19,154,443 of record NC_142522.1, on the reverse strand, counting down.
TTATACGATGCTTCCCAAAAATATCGACTTCCTTACTCCCGTTGGGAGAAAAAATGTCCAGAACGTTGCAATCCCTACCCTATACCAAGAAAATTGATTCTTGATGATGACAAGTGATAAACATGGCAGATTAATAAGAATACAACAATGTCATGAGTTATGCTGAAATTCAATCTATATTGGCTTTTCTACAGCTCTTTCATGGAAGATAAACGGCTTCATCGAATTCTCGCTTAAAAACGTTCGCACGCATTGTTCTAACTTAAGTCTCAGGTTAGCATTGCTCACGTCCAAGCGCGCGACTTCTGGACTTTGTTGGAACTTTTCTGCCCGCTGAGCCCGAGTTATCGTTCCTCAAAGCCTCCAGTTTTATATAAGTTGTGATGCAGATATGCGTTCTGCACAAAGAAGCGTTCTACTCATGTAACATAACTGTTTTCTTGAATAGGTCATGAGTAGCTGTTTCTCGTTTGAATGTGCTATACCGATTAGTATAACAACCACTTACAAAAAGATAGCTCTGGGATTTAGCAATGAAGCGAGAACCATCCATACGCATTAACTGCCTCAATCTTCTCATCACAAAACAAAAGTTTAACTACAAAGTTGTAAGCATGATTTCCTGTTATTTACATCAGTTATGCTCTGAGACTAGTGTGTTATTATTTGTAATCAAGCGGCGAGTAGTGCGTGGTAAGCATATGGAAATACTGCAAGTGTTTTTAGTTGGTGATGTTCATTCCATTCGTATTTCTCTCACCTATCGATTGAGATATCTAACAGTGCATTGACTTATCATTGAATGGAAACGAGTTCGTAGACCAGCATGTTAGCTACTCCAAACTCTTGCAAATGTCTCCAAGAAAACAGCTGCTCTGGAAAGAGTACTACTCCAATAAACTTGAGAAAATTCATAACTATAACTTCTCGTCAAAAATTATTTGTAATTGGCAACTTCGGTTTTTGAAACTTTCAAGACTTTTCGCTTAACTAATTTTATTATGAATGATTGGGTGAAATGACCTCTTAGGTCAGTAATCAAGTTTGCACTGAATTGAAATTGCTCAGAATTGTTCACAAAAATACCATCGGTAGACGTGGCTCAATTATACTGAAACGATCGACTTAGCTTATCAATAGAAAGAATGAGACAGTAGCTTTGAATTTAGAAAGCCACCCAGAAACCGTGGCGAGAGGACGCATATTTTAATGTGTCGTTGTTAAAATCTCCTAGCATACAGAGTTGTTTTCTGATTGACGAAAATTTTCCAGTACTTTCTTTAAAATAGATGTGACATGGTCTAGAGATTTATATTGTCTGTACACGAAAACAATTACTTTTTTGTTTTTTCAAAGAAAATCCAACCCACATAGTTTGGAATGCATCATTAGCGGTTTTTCCTTAGAATATTTAATGGAAGCGTCTCATCGAAAAACATTCCTACACCTCCAAAGGGCGTTAGGAACTTATTCATTTCCCCTTTTTAGACGATCTTTAAATTCTCTCTTATTTTGAAAAAATGTTCACAATTTACAGTGGTTTACCCAAGATTTTGGGTGAATTTAAGTGATTTGACCTCAGAACTACAAGACTGCATTGGCACGACCACGCGTCGTACATCTTCTTGAAAGTAAGTTCCCAAAAGAAAAACGTTTATACGGCTGCTAATGAGTTTAAGGACAAGATGGCACCCAACTTCTCAAAGAAGTATTGACAAGCCCGATGCTTACTGAGGGCTCTAAAAAGAATTAAGTAGGATGGAAACTTCGGTGGGAACAGTGAGACTTAAAATTGTTTCAGAAATCTTATTGTTGTAGAAGCTAAAATACAATCAATTCAAACCAACTTACAGCGGATGCTCTTGGCTAACCCACTTCGATTCAATTATGTCTTCTCTCCGCCTGCTGTAACTGCTATATTTAGCAAAAGAAACGTAATATAAACTACATTTCCTAGTAGTTTGGGCAGTGGAATCTGCAATCCTTCTGCGTCTGAAAGGAAGGCTCTAATGAAATGACTGTAAAAAAAGATATGGATAACCTGAGGATGAAAGAATCTACCATCTCTCCTGCTCCAAATGACAAGTAACCGCCGGAATGGATAAGTATGTTGCTTAATTTATAGCTAGAATGTAGTGCTCTTCTAAATGACTCAGTGTAAAGAAATATTTATGTCAAAATTCATATAACACAATAGTAATGAATAGCACTAAACCCAACATGCGAGTAATAACAGAGCAAAACTATTCAGAGAAATATGGTCAAACGCCTAATGTGATGTGTTTCTACAGACGTACAGGAAACGTTCGATTCAGTAGATCATGCTATCCTATTTGACAAACTTCACCATTATGAACCATGGTTTTTGCTGGATAATAAACAAGTGGCTTTCGTCCTACCTGCAATACCGGACCCAAACAACACTAATTGGTCCGCATGTTTCTAGAATAACTTTGAGGACTTTGGTGTATCACAAGGTTCCGATAAATTATCCACCTTATACGACTTCGATTTACTAAGCTTGAATGCAAGACATGATGATGATCTTTACTTTAAACATCAATTCATTGAATAGCTGATACAAAAGCAAGTTATCATAGGTCGTATCGGAATATATGATTAAAAATTTTTGAAAACATTCAAACTTACTCGTTTGGATGAACCAAACTTCCATTTTAACATTATTAGAGTAGGTAAATTATCAATTCATATCCCTTCAATTGCTATTAACAATACCAGGTTTTAAATTTGAATACGCCCTCTGGAGTTGTAGGAATGTTTATCTATGAAATACCTCCTCAGACCATCTTTCTGACAGAAGCATTCCAATGTCTGTGGGTTGAAATATCTGATGTTAAGAGGATTATATATAATAGTTTTTGGTTTAATGTGCAGAAACTCGACTCTCTGGATTGTTTAAAACGACTTTGAAGGAAACATTGAAAAGTTTAGTCAAACTTAATCAGCCCTGTATATTTTAAGAAATTCTATCGTCGACCTGTTAAAATGTGAGGCCTCGTTAAAGCCCGGATTTCTTGGTGGCTCGGCAAAGCTACCACATCATTTCTACCGATGATTAGCCACTACGTGCGGCCACTCATGTCGATGGTATTTTTGTAAACAATCCTGAGCAAGTGAAATCCAGTTAACCTGATCAATCAACTCGTCCAGTTTTGCATTATTAATATACGTAGCGAACAGTTTACAAAGTTTTAATAAACGGAAATGCGCCACAACCCACAGTTTTCAACGGAAATTTTAAGTTTGACTTTTTTCAATCTACCTCCGCTCTTAGGGATTTCAAAAACAATGACTTTACCCATTATTCTTGGTGCACCCTTTCGGAAACTGTGGGACAAAAATAAACAAAACGAGTACCTCCAACTCCAAACTATTTCGATGAGTTCTTAACCAAATGTAAAGCACACAACTCATTCTTCTCAGTTCCTTTTAAACCCATTATTCTAGGTTCAAGTCATATGAAACTTTTTGTTCTTTCCAACAATACGTCGGCGCACAGACTCTAAAATTGTCTTTACTTTATCAATAAAGAGGATGAATTAATCCCTTTTAACGGGAGTTTCGAGAAGAACACTCAAATCAAACATGCAATAGTTTACATAGAAAAGACCATTCAGAGAAATATGAAGAAACTTGTAATTTGTTTGGCTGTTTTTAATTGACGCAAAGAATACTTTTGTTTCAGTTCATCATGCTATCCACCTTGACAAAATTAACCATTGTGCATTATGGTTATTGCGGAATAACAAACAAATGAAGTTCGTCCTACCTACAAGACCAGACTCAAACAACACGGTTTGGTTCATATATTTCTGGAAAGACCATGACGACTTGTGGTGTATCACAAGGTTCTGCATTAAACCCTTTGTTGTTATCATTGTTAAAGTAGACAAATATTATAATTTACATTTTATATATAATTTCAGAAGTTCAACTTTCTGAAGTTTTATGTGCATTTCTTTACAAGGATTTTGACCGTGCTTTGATTTTTTCGAGGTTAGAATTTTCCACGCCACCGCTTGAACGACGTCCTCTAGCTGAAAAGGAACGACGTTTCTTAGACTGTCGTCTTTGTAATCTTGATCTTTGACAAACTCCTTGATTCAAATGCGCCCTAATTGTTGATTTTTTACGACGTTCGAAAAAACAGTACCCACAAGCCCATGCATAGTTTTCAACAAGTAAAGACTTGTTTCTCTTGGTTTTCTTTTCTTGTTTAGTGGCTGTGTTCTCTTCGATGGTTCGCTTTCTCACCAGCTTTAGCAAACCACGAAGCTCAGGTTGTTCCACAACGCAACTAATCTCTGATTTCTGATTGAAATATGATGCAAGCTGAAAATGCAATAAACACATTCGATCATTGACTTTTGTTTACTCATTGTACGGCTGAAAGTGAGGGAGTTATTTTCTCAATTTATTTATGAAAAAGAAATCTTACAAAGCCAAAAGTTTTCAAATTTTTGTTATTGTTTTCCGTCAGCACAACAACTATAGTGTTTTCCCTCCCTAAAGACGAACCAAAGAAATAATAAAAACACCCAAACAATAAAATTTGAAGGGGGTGTTTTTTAGAATTAGATGACAAAATTCTATCAATTTTGAATTGTACACATCTTCTGGACCAAAGTTTGTCTTCCCTCGTCGCAGAGTGTCCGCCGATATAGGGAATCAAAATAGGGATTGTCAATAGAAATCTCACGAGTCTGATGAAGGGTGCGGGAAGCATCTTTAGATTTATTTATGACTCCTCACCGATGTTTTAGTTATGAATTTTAGCTGTAAGGACAGTAGTCATCTTTTCTTTTGGCAACAAAAGATGGAACTTTTGATTTGTAGGTGAAACGTGTCTCTGGCTCCACTAGGTTTCCCTTTTAAGTTTCCATTTTTAATTCAGAAGTAATTTAAGACAGGTGTTTTGGTAAACTTGGTCCCTTGCATTTTTTAAGCTGAAATAATTATGAAATCAAGGCTTACATTTGGAACAGCTCAATTTTTTTATGTTTTTCAAACCATCCGTTAAATCATGGTTCATTTGGTTAGAAATTTCCGCCAAAATAATAATGATAGCATGTAAAAATTCACATTGAAATTTTCGTGAGCCATAAAGTAGCCACCTTTGGTAAAGGAAACCCTGTTGATATCTTACACTCCTTACCGTGGGTCTCTGCAGAATTGTGTTTGGTTGCAGTATGATTCTCTCTTGTGTTAGAGGGATTGATACATTCTTGGTGTTCGAAGAATCTATCGACAACCAGTCCTCTGCTTCATCGAGTCTAAAACACAATAGATTTCGAGTCAACTGATCATCGTCTTTATCATCCTCCATTGACCCGGTGTCTTCGATTTGCCCGAAATTTTCTGAAAAAGTGCAAGGATAGGAGAGATTGATGCAGGTAGTTATGCTGTTACTTAGATCAACCTCCCAACCATAGTATTGCCGACTCAATATTATGAACGAAATTGACATTTCTTTTTAAGCTATCCAAAGAGTACCTCCCACACATCGCGATCTCCTAGAAATAGGGAATGTTTACAAGGAAAATCATTTTTCACCTCTAAAGGAGACCTAAAAAGCATAGTTAAGTTCAAACTGAAGGAGTTCGGATTTGCTGTGTCTTTGGCTAAGGCCTCTCTTTCTGGCTGCAATAAAAGTCAATTGAAATTTCTTCCCTGTCGTTTTCTTTTCAGGTATGGTATAATAGTATTAGATCAATGTGAATTATGAGTAAAACTGGTTTTCTACATGCAAATGAAAAAAATCCTCCCTTCAACTTACTCTTTTCCATTTCATTGCTTCCAAGATATACATCATCACCAAAATGATCATTGTCGAACGAAGGCTGGTTCGATCTAATGACAATAGAACTGAGGTTTTGCACTTTACCGACACAGGTATAATCTGACAAATGAAAAGAAAATGTACCGATTAATATTTTTCTGAAGTTTACTGAAATGCATTACCATTAGTTAGAAAGCATGATGGCGTTTTTATCCAATAATTTAAAAGAGAATGTTGTCAGAAACATCAATTATGAAATTGAAATTTTGAAACGTCTTATCCTGTAGTCATAATTTCTTTAATGCTCTAGCTGATATACTTTGCAAAACACTTGTCCGGAGTATTTGACTTCCCCACTCCTACATGAATAAAGGCTTGGCCCAGAATTGCCATGAATAAACCCTATAAAAACCAGTTAGGAGTTCTAATAAAGAAAGGAGCAATGACATTAACCAACTAGAGTTGCGCTTTTAGCTATAGACTTTTTTTAATCATGGATTGCACATAATAGGCTTTATCCGAAAGAATCAGTACTTGTCTTATGATAGATGTACAAGTGTAAAGATTTGAACTCATGAGATAAAGGAAGCGTATATACCTTTACATATTTTATCGAGTTCTCATGGTATATTCAAGATGTCGCTTTTGTGGTGGCAAAAGACACGGTGTCTTTTGCCACCACAAGATATTTGAGAGACATAGCTTATCCACATTGTTGGTGTATCAAAGAATCACATCTTGACTCAAACAGCAGCACTGAGAGATATAATACTTACTAGATTGACACTTTATTATCGATAAATAGGAATAGAGAACGCCAAATAGTTCAGTTACCTTTGATGTTTCTCTTGTAGTTCACTTTCGTCGTTACTCGAAATGGTCTGGATGTCACACTGGCTGTCAGTCCAGAAATTAAATCTATCTTGAATGTTACTTCCCATTTGTTCCGCTCAGTGACATCCGCCTTCTCCAACCAATAGAAGTTGTCTCCTGCTTGGTTATTGTAAACTGAACCGAGATCTACAGAAATAATTTGTCGCTTCTTCTTCTTTTCCAAAATACTGACTGTAAGTTCAACGGCACCTGATTTTCATATGAAGTTAAACAAGGATGTAATACGCAGTGAACAAGGTATTTTTTGGCATGATCAAAGAACTACACACACAAAAAAGGACGTGTCTCCTGGAATACTTATCAAATAGCAGTCATTCAGATCCACTTTCCAACAAATGCAAAAAATATAAGGATTCTTACTTTTGACCAATAAATCATTTATTACAGAGGTCTTCCAAAACTAGAACTGCTGAGGCATTGAATACAAGTCTCAGGGAGCAATCAGTCTGAAATCATTTCTTTCCCACATAAGAAATCTATCTTCGAAAATGAGTTTTTGGTAAATAATCGCATAAAATTGTTCTATAATCTTGTAACCTACACTTTCTATGCTTTCAACCATATTTAACTGTTCATGCAGACATATTTTAATAAGTACTGATTATCATGCTCTCACAAGTAATTATGTCTAGAGGAATAAAAGGAATGTATTCCTTGCCAAAATATCGAAGTATGTAGGTGAACCAATCCTCAGCGATGTTTAGTGTAACGTGACAAAGTAAGTGAATTAAAAACTGATTGATTTATCGGCAGATCGAGTGACAATTTCTTTATCTACTTTTTCAACGAGAAAGGAATGAATTCAAGAATTATTTTTCTTCTCTGGTTGAATAAAACATCACAATAATTTGGATAGATCATTCAAAACTTAACTTAAGAGCGGTAAATTTTCTTCCATCAGCCGTGCTTTATCCTTTATATCAAAACATAAGCTGCTGTTCCAAATCATCGAGTCAGCATGTTTCTTCTGCAATGGTTGTTGTTCAAATGCAAACAATATTCATTTTTCTAAAGCGTATACAAATTGGAGTGGGCAAGGCATAATAGATGTCCAAAATCTTGCATGATAGCCATGAAATTTAACTTACCTCTATTGTCGTGGGTTCTCATGGCAGCTCTGGCGCTCCTCTTTACATATGCACATACTTTAGTGATTTCCAGGTCGGCATGCACCTTTACCGTTACTTTGGAGTTTTCAAGGCGATATTCCAGGCCTTTGGGTCCTTTCTTAGTTTTCTTTTCATAAACATCCCTGAGATCCACAATTTCCACTTCTACTCTTTCTTCATAGTTGTTGTTCACAGTTCTAGAGTCCTTTGCTGCAGTGGACTTCAGAGACGCATAAACTACTTTATTCACATTCCCTAAAGATATTAAAAGAAATAAACAACGTTTTTAATGCGCTGATGGCTATTACCAGAGATGGTTGTCTTAAAGGTGAAAAATTTGACATTGCTTTCAACTGAATTGGTAGACCAATGCAAATGAAGTAGGCTCTTCGGCTGAGAAGTAATCTGTATAGTACTTTAGATTCAGAGCTTGGTGGACACTACTTTTTCTGCCTAAAATATAGAGTTCCATTTGGCCTTCTCATAGCTATAGGTTCCCACTTTCGGACAGAGGAACCTTAAGTAATGGATGAACATGGATTTGTGAATCTTGAGTACATTCTTATAGATAAGAAGAACTCAAGAGATGAATTCAATACATGGAAACACTTGTAGGGATGCGTTTGTGGTAAATTAATGCTTATAATATAAGAATTAGTCGATTTGAGCCCTTCTTCTCTTTGAAATTAGCGATCTTGAATCAATGTGGTGGTTGGGGAAACAAATATAGCTCCTATCTTTACTGAAAGGTTCAACAAAAATAAGGTGAGATTTTCAGCAGTTAAGTATCTGTTGCAATCAATTTTGAATTTTGGCAGAGTCGAATGATTAATCGACAGAACGAGCTGTGGAATATGTTCGTCATAAATCCTATTTGGACTTCAGACACAGAGGAAGATCATGGCGGATAATGATACGTGTAGGTATCGGGCCAAATAAGAAACCCTGGTGAACACCAGAGTTGGCGATGTGATTGAACATATGACACGAAGGAGAATGTCTTCATGTTTAATAGACACAGTAGATAGATTAATGTTCTTCTTTTTTTAAAGCTTGTTGATCTCTAGATCAAAGTACGATATAAGAGTTAGATGTGAGTAATCTAGCCGTGTTTATTGTTCAATTTCATTCAATTTAAGGGGAACGGTTTGTGATCTAAAGCACTGAGTTATTAAAGGGCCGGAAACGATGTTTTGAGATGTTTATTTTGTTGACAACCTGGATGTAGAAGTAGCTAGATTTTGCATTTGGAGTTGGAGAGGCAAACGTAAATAAGAATTTGGACATAATCCTACTGAGGTAGTAGTCACCGACGCGGTAATTACTAATGTCCTTTTTTTTATACTTTTATACGTGACAACTTCGTGATATGAATAACTTAGGGTGTCTATAAATATACCCCTTATGAATGAGAAGCGGCGTTCGAAAGTCTACGGCCGAGCTAGGATTACTTTCACTCAACTAAGCCTTGAAGAATCAACAAAAATGACTATGACTCATGCGAAACACAGCAGTGCAAGCATTAGTTTTGAGTCTGATTTAGGGAGCTCCACTTCACTTAATGGCGTGAGCACTTTCAAAAATTTACTTTTTACTCGGAAATTAACATTCGCACGTTGTTGTGTAATTTTCTGATAAAGAGATACTGTTACATATCGCAATAAAGATTGCTTCCTGGAAGACAACCCTAGGATCTAATCTGATGTTACCATTCGAAGGTGTCTAGGCTTGCATGGACGTCAGTCGCTGCATTTGTGACCACATCTACTACGAGAACATCAACAAAAAATACCCTACAGCAATCGGCTGATTTTTACTATCCACTCTTCCTAATAACACTTCCTTATAGCAAACAACTCACCCTTGGCTTTCTTTTGCGACGGTTACTTGCAATTTTCCTTTGCTTTGAAATTATATTGTTACTGGAAGTTTGTCTCATATATGATTGATCAGTGAAGCGGAAAACGTTGAGTTCATCTGTTATGTAAGGTGATAAACGAAGAGAGACACCAAATGTAGTTCTTAGATTACCCTTTACAGCGTGTGGTTCTCGGTCAAATCAAGCAATAGTTTATCTCTGATCACATTTGTAGGACCGTCCAGCAACATTTAAGTCAATCGTACCGTCACAGAGTTCATTTATATTGTAATTTAAAGTAAGGAAAACAATTAGACGGCTCCCCCATGCGCTAATGAATGATAAAGGTGTATTCATATGATTTATATAAACTTGTGCAAGTTCTATCTTCAGGAAATTATTTTAAAGGAGATTCATGGAATTTTTTCGGTCAATGTAGCAATGATCAGTCAGCTTAGAACTAATGGCCTACAATCTTACGAGGTTGCGTTGACTTTTTTTGCCGATGAGGCAGAACGTACTGTTTCCTTAATAGATCAATGATTTTTAAAATGATAAGCTTACCTGAGAGATTCCATTTCAAGAGTTCATTGTTGGTGTATCAAAGAATCACATCTTGACTCAAACAGCAGCACTGAGAGATATAATACTTACTAGATTGACACTTTATTATCGATAAATAGGAATAGAGAACGCCAAATAGTTCAGTTACCTTTGATGTTTCTCTTGTAGTTCACTTTCGTCGTTACTCGAAATGGTCTGGATGTCACACTGGCTGTCAGTCCAGAAATTAAATCTATCTTGAATGTTACTTCCCATTTGTTCCGCTCAGTGACATCCGCCTTCTCCAACCAATAGAAGTTGTCTCCTGCTTGGTTATTGTAAACTGAACCGAGATCTACAGAAATAATTTGTCGCTTCTTCTTCTTTTCCAAAATACTGACTGTAAGTTCAACGGCACCTGATTTTCATATGAAGTTAAACAAGGATGTAATACGCAGTGAACAAGGTATTTTTTGGCATGATCAAAGAACTACACACACAAAAAAGGACGTGTCTCCTGGAATACTTATCAAATAGCAGTCATTCAGATCCACTTTCCAACAAATGCAAAAAATATAAGGATTCTTACTTTTGACCAATAAATCATTTATTACAGAGGTCTTCCAAAACTAGAACTGCTGAGGCATTGAATACAAGTCTCAGGGAGCAATCAGTCTGAAATCATTTCTTTCCCACATAAGAAATCTATCTTCGAAAATGAGTTTTTGGTAAATAATCGCATAAAATTGTTCTATAATCTTGTAACCTACACTTTCTATGCTTTCAACCATATTTAACTGTTCATGCAGACATATTTTAATAAGTACTGATTATCATGCTCTCACAAGTAATTATGTCTAGAGGAATAAAAGGAATGTATTCCTTGCCAAAATATCGAAGTATGTAGGTGAACCAATCCTCAGCGATGTTTAGTGTAACGTGACAAAGTAAGTGAATTAAAAACTGATTGATTTATCGGCAGATCGAGTGACAATTTCTTTATCTACTTTTTCAACGAGAAAGGAATGAATTCAAGAATTATTTTTCTTCTCTGGTTGAATAAAACATCACAATAATTTGGATAGATCATTCAAAACTTAACTTAAGAGCGGTAAATTTTCTTCCATCAGCCGTGCTTTATCCTTTATATCAAAACATAAGCTGCTGTTCCAAATCATCGAGTCAGCATGTTTCTTCTGCAATGGTTGTTGTTCAAATGCAAACAATATTCATTTTTCTAAAGCGTATACAAATTGGAGTGGGCAAGGCATAATAGATGTCCAAAATCTTGCATGATAGCCATGAAATTTAACTTACCTCTATTGTCGTGGGTTCTCATGGCAGCTCTGGCGCTCCTCTTTACATATGCACATACTTTAGTGATTTCCAGGTCGGCATGCACCTTTACCGTTACTTTGGAGTTTTCAAGGCGATATTCCAGGCCTTTGGGTCCTTTCTTAGTTTTCTTTTCATAAACATCCCTGAGATCCACAATTTCCACTTCTACTCTTTCTTCATAGTTGTTGTTCACAGTTCTAGAGTCCTTTGCTGCAGTGGACTTCAGAGACGCATAAACTACTTTATTCACATTCCCTAAAGATATTAAAAGAAATAAACAACGTTTTTAATGCGCTGATGGCTATTACCAGAGATGGTTGTCTTAAAGGTGAAAAATTTGACATTGCTTTCAACTGAATTGGTAGACCAATGCAAATGAAGTAGGCTCTTCGGCTGAGAAGTAATCTGTATAGTACTTTAGATTCAGAGCTTGGTGGACACTACTTTTTCTGCCTAAAATATAGAGTTCCATTTGGCCTTCTCATAGCTATAGGTTCCCACTTTCGGACAGAGGAACCTTAAGTAATGGATGAACATGGATTTGTGAATCTTGAGTACATTCTTATAGATAAGAAGAACTCAAGAGATGAATTCAATACATGGAAACACTTGTAGGGATGCGTTTGTGGTAAATTAATGCTTATAATATAAGAATTAGTCGATTTGAGCCCTTCTTCTCTTTGAAATTAGCGATCTTGAATCAATGTGGTGGTTGGGGAAACAAATATAGCTCCTATCTTTACTGAAAGGTTCAACAAAAATAAGGTGAGATTTTCAGCAGTTAAGTATCTGTTGCAATCAATTTTGAATTTTGGCAGAGTCGAATGATTAATCGACAGAACGAGCTGTGGAATATGTTCGTCATAAATCCTATTTGGACTTCAGACACAGAGGAAGATCATGGCGGATAATGATACGTGTAGGTATCGGGCCAAATAAGAAACCCTGGTGAACACCAGAGTTGGCGATGTGATTGAACATATGACACGAAGGAGAATGTCTTCATGTTTAATAGACACAGTAGATAGATTAATGTTCTTCTTTTTTTAAAGCTTGTTGATCTCTAGATCAAAGTACGATATAAGAGTTAGATGTGAGTAATCTAGCCGTGTTTATTGTTCAATTTCATTCAATTTAAGGGGAACGGTTTGTGATCTAAAGCACTGAGTTATTAAAGGGCCGGAAACGATGTTTTGAGATGTTTATTTTGTTGACAACCTGGATGTAGAAGTAGCTAGATTTTGCATTTGGAGTTGGAGAGGCAAACGTAAATAAGAATTTGGACATAATCCTACTGAGGTAGTAGTCACCGACGCGGTAATTACTAATGTCCTTTTTTTTATACTTTTATACGTGACAACTTCGTGATATGAATAACTTAGGGTGTCTATAAATATACCCCTTATGAATGAGAAGCGGCGTTCGAAAGTCTACGGCCGAGCTAGGATTACTTTCACTCAACTAAGCCTTGAAGAATCAACAAAAATGACTATGACTCATGCGAAACACAGCAGTGCAAGCATTAGTTTTGAGTCTGATTTAGGGAGCTCCACTTCACTTAATGGCGTGAGCACTTTCAAAAATTTACTTTTTACTCGGAAATTAACATTCGCACGTTGTTGTGTAATTTTCTGATAAAGAGATACTGTTACATATCGCAATAAAGATTGCTTCCTGGAAGACAACCCTAGGATCTAATCTGATGTTACCATTCGAAGGTGTCTAGGCTTGCATGGACGTCAGTCGCTGCATTTGTGACCACATCTACTACGAGAACATCAACAAAAAATACCCTACAGCAATCGGCTGATTTTTACTATCCACTCTTCCTAATAACACTTCCTTATAGCAAACAACTCACCCTTGGCTTTCTTTTGCGACGGTTACTTGCAATTTTCCTTTGCTTTGAAATTATATTGTTACTGGAAGTTTGTCTCATATATGATTGATCAGTGAAGCGGAAAACGTTGAGTTCATCTGTTATGTAAGGTGATAAACGAAGAGAGACACCAAATGTAGTTCTTAGATTACCCTTTACAGCGTGTGGTTCTCGGTCAAATCAAGCAATAGTTTATCTCTGATCACATTTGTAGGACCGTCCAGCAACATTTAAGTCAATCGTACCGTCACAGAGTTCATTTATATTGTAATTTAAAGTAAGGAAAACAATTAGACGGCTCCCCCATGCGCTAATGAATGATAAAGGTGTATTCATATGATTTATATAAACTTGTGCAAGTTCTATCTTCAGGAAATTATTTTAAAGGAGATTCATGGAATTTTTTCGGTCAATGTAGCAATGATCAGTCAGCTTAGAACTAATGGCCTACAATCTTACGAGGTTGCGTTGACTTTTTTTGCCGATGAGGCAGAACGTACTGTTTCCTTAATAGATCAATGATTTTTAAAATGATAAGCTTACCTGAGAGATTCCATTTCAAGAGTTCACTCGAGCTCGTCTCGGTCTCACTCTGCGCGTAGTTCTCTAGTGATTCAAATTTGCCTGAAAGATGCACTGAATCATACGGAGAAAGGCGTGACAGTGAGCATCCTAGCTCGGACTGAATTAACTCGTCAATATCATTCAGAGTTTCTTCCCAATCCGAAGGAAACTGCATTGGGCTTAACTTCATTGTCTGGTCCTTCCAGCTGTTGTGAGCTCTCTGAAATGCTGTTTCCAGGATACACCCTTCATTTAAAATTCCTGGCTCGTTTACAGCTTCCATGATTTTAAAGGGAGGATTAATTTCGGTCAGATGGAGGAGGAGGAGTTGAAAACCGCTGATCTAGATCTTCCCTTGTTTGGGAGTCTTCACGTGTTACGCTTATCAAACTTTTAAAGAAAGAACTCACCATGGCAAATCATCTTAAAGGACCAAGTGTTGAGGATGCTTTGGAAATAGCATGAAGCTTGAAGCGCTCAGTTCGAACTGTGATTTTATCAATTTAGTTCTAACGGACAACTGGACACATGCGCCGGATTGTACAGAGTTCAAACACCCATGGATAAATGAAATGTATTTCTTGTTTTTAGCAACTCAACACTTGAGCAATAGTATTTAATTACCTCGCGAGTGTGTTTCATTGTGTGCGATAAATAGTCCGAAATAATCGTTCACAATTACGGTAGGTGGAACCGGAAAGTGGGCACCGTTTTTAGGTGTTATTCAATTGATACCCTGAGACTTTGATTAACCCCCCGTAAATTTTTGCTCATCCCAATTAGTCAGTGATGTGGATCACTTCTTAGACGGGCTAATTTTAACTATTATTCTGTCTTTGGTGTGATCTTTATCTGTTGTCTATTTATTTATCGTGGAAAGGTAACTTGCAAATCGACTTGGTTACAATACTCGAAGTCTCAAACAGGCTTGTCGGGAAGCAACTTAGATAATGTGTTTTTAGTTTACAACACAAAACTGACGCCAGCCTGCTGTAAATTTAATATTCCACAAAGCCACAAGGTGACTTCTATTGTGAAACCACTGATGGCATTTTTGACCCCTTTTGTAAATGATCTATATATTATTTACAATCACGCAACCGCATGTGCAGGGTCTCAAGTATGGACCCTCTTTGGAAGATTTCCGACTGAGTGTTTTATTTTTAGACCCTGATAAGTTTTGCTGCACGCAAAGTGCCATTTGTTGGAACCTTCCTCAGATGAAAACTCGGAATAAAATTGACAAACCACTACGTATGACGCTTGAATAAAACTAAATCAACAGTGAAACTATTAATAGCACTCATACTGGCCTATTTCATGAATTTAAGCTACCCACGTAATAACATGCATTGGCCTTTGACACATTCAGCTAAAATTAATCTTTCATCTATCCTTGTCTCAACAACCATTAAGTCAAAAAATTGCGCAAGATGTATCCTTTTTGAGTCTTCTTCAAAGGATATTTTCATTAAACCTGCATGAGATCCTTTTATCAAGGCCTTGTTACACTGCGGTTTGAGTAAAAAAAAAAACAAACAAAACAGAAAAACATACCAAATGAAAACAAATTCCCTCAGGTGAAACCTCTCGCCGAGAGACCACGGGGAAATCATGAGATGATCATATACGAAATCATGAGATGATCATTCGTTGCATGCAATACCTTTTTTTGGTTTACAACTTACGATGAGAGAAACCATTTACACTTGCGCGCTGATTGGAACCATTACTTCTGTCACGTTATTTCTAAACTCTTTACCCTTACGCATAGCGCGTTTCCTGAAGAATTTTCTGTTTTTCTTCAGTTCAAATTAGTGACTGTATAGGTGTAAGAACGAATAGTGTACTTTTGAGATGAGTGTAAACCAGAAGTTTTTAAAACATGGGTGATTTAAGCATAATTTGTAATTCTCCTGCACAAAGCGTAGTTTCACAAGAAAGCTTTTGAGTTTTCGAACTCCCTGGAAAAGACTATTCAGCTTTGTACCTCGTACTTTTGACTGAATTGATAGGAATTGTGTTTGGCCAGAGTTAATAGAGGGAACTCTGGTTTGGCACAGCCAAACTCGTTTTTCTAGTAGGTGATGTTATAATACTAGAAATGAAGGATTAGGAGATGGGTTAAACTGAGTAATCCCTGTGAGGTAAGCACAAAAGAATTTTCTTCAATTCTTAAAAATGTTAAACATTACCTAAAAAAAAAAAAACAAAAAAAAAACAAAAATGAAATAACCGAGTAAACGAACAACAGCTACAATAGATTATAACTCAGTCAACGTTTTGCCCTTACTTAATGAGAATAGATCAACATGATGAAATGTTTCTCGAGTTGTTTGTTGTTTATTGTCTTAACTGTATACAGTCTTTATTGACCGATAACAATGTACAAAAGAGAGTGGACAGAGAGTAGCAATCAAGACTTTGGCTGCGATATAATGGATTTAACTTAAATTTTACTTTATTAGCTTCAGTCTTATTCCCCTGACGCTCACACAAAGTTTTTCATCAAAAATCTTTTTCATTTTTATTTGAAAGTCACGCACGTCGCGAAGGTGTTCACGAAATCAGTCACGTAGTCGTCTTCCTGTTTCGCCGATGTTATCATTTTGCAGTAAGTGCAAGTTATGTAATAGATGACGTTGGCGGAGATGCACGTGAAATGATCAGTGATCATAATGGATCAAATTATGTAACAGTTAGAGGTTTGCTTCATGTTTCATCGTTTTACACTTACTTATCCATACTATATATATATATATATATATATATATATATATCTGTATATATCTATACGATAGTTTAGATATATATAGATACAATTTTTTTGCAACCTTCACTCTCATTTCATTCAAAACTAATGACCGACGCAGCACTTTTAAAAGCGCTCGCGCACGATGCAAAACTTTTCCTTTCATTCACAATGCTGAGGAAATATCGGGATCCAAACGATCCATTATAATCACTGATCACTTCACGTGCACCTCCGTCACGTAATCTATTACATAACTTGCACTTATTGCAAAGTGATATGATATAATCTGCAAAACAGGAAGACGACTACGTAACCACCTCCGAGAACTGACCTTCGCGACGTAGAAAGCAGTGACAAGGACGCATCAAAACCAGTCGCTAGACACTTTAATCTACCTAATCATTCTAGGCAGCATATTGCAATTTGCGGCCTTTCCTTACATTTAGTTAGCTCGGAAAGCTGCAATACTCTTGAACAAAAGTTTATTTTTTAGATCGGCACTCTTAACCCTATAGGTATCAACGAACACTTTCATTCTACTGATTTATTCGTGTTTTTCTCGTTATCATGTTCCCGCCAGTAGCGTAGCTCCACTTTCTGGGTATAAATCCACACACAACCCCACAATTCCTCCATTCACTCTGAAGAAGGGCTGACGCTTGAAACGTCAGTTTTTTAACTCTTTGTGATGGCCAATTTACAGTTTCAACTTAGTTGATATAACCAATTTACCTTGTTACCCCCACCGACGCAGCATCACAGTTTCTTTAGAAACTTACCCTCTTTATCAATAAAGATAAGCACCCACACCGTCTGAATGAAATGATGTGAACTTCGAATCGAAAGATACCAAAAGGTTTAATAACATAAAATCATTGTTAAGGAAAGAACCGTGGCTGATCGCGTTGAAAGTGACGAAAACTTGCACGATTTGGCAGTCCGAGAACCTGTTGAGAAGTTGATTCGCTCATCGTAATTTGTGAAGTTTTGCTGGTTAGTAAAGTTTTGCTGTCCCGTTCTGAATAAAAAAAAGTTAACGAAAATCATTGCCAATGTCACCGGAATGTTGGTAAAGTGAATAATATGTCCGAGACTAGACTCCCACTGGTAAAGTAGTAAATGATAGCGGAATTCAACTGATGTGATCAAAATTTCCGCCGGTAAGACAAGAATAGTCCCAACATGTTAGCGGACCCCAACAAGGGATTAGCAAGTAAGACTGATAGGGACTCCGCCACTTTGCCAGTAAAGCCCTGAATACTCAGTTTAATATCTAGAACATAGTTGAAAAACTAACAAATGCAGACTAGCTAGTATTGATTACCATATAATCGGGTAATAAACAGTTGTACTTAAATTGTTACGTGCTACCCTCTTAAAATAAAGTCATTATCTTATCTTATCTTATCTAATGGTAGAAAATCCAAATAACTTGATACAAGTAGCTGCGACAGAGATCAAAGGGGTGGGTCCAAATTTTCTACACAAAGTGTCCAGGATCAAACGGGTGGGTCCAAAGTTTCTAAACAGAGTGTGTAGGATTATTTATTTTTTCTTACACGGTATAAATCCTTTTAAAAATAATTTATATGATATCATACTTTCTAAAATGTGCGCTAGCCTATTTCTATTTAAGCTTGTTTCAATTTTTAACAAAATTGCTATTTCCGATTATAAAAGCACGTCACTTTACTAGTGACTAACAAACGCCTTTCTCATGATAAAATGGCATTGATTTTGAAGCGTATCATGTTGTAAAACCAACGAACATATGAGAGACCCGTTACAAAACAAGAGTTACTTTTCAACCCTAGAGCAGTAAACTCGTTCAAGCTTCCAGTGACTAGCCAGTTTTAGTATATACTAAAACAGTGGATAGCGTTGAAGGCGCGCTCCGATTGGCTAGTCAAACTCCGAATATCCTTTGCTATTTACTTCCGAGCAACTCGGGAAAAAATGGCGTCCCGGTTTGCATCCGTGACAAGCGAAGAAATCACTCAAATCAATTTTTGGTGGTGAATATTATCTCACTGTTTTAGTATTTACTAAAACAACTATTCACCTCAGTGTCGGTGGTTAGCGGTGGATATTTACCTCGCCGCTTCGTGGTTCGGTAAATATCCCCCACTAACCACCTCTAGTTGTTAAATATAAGAAATCTTTATTAATCGCCTTTTACTTAAATAGCTCATCTTCTGGAGTCCTCTGGGCGTTTGCATTGTAGTTTTTGGTGTAAATACTTATACTTCATAACTGACTTGTATATTTTCCAACCTGCACGTGGCTTATCCTGATAGAAATAAACAGCAGAGCAGTTACTATTTACACTGAAAATAATCGGACCACAAATCTGATGGTTGTTCATAATGCCATAGACTTGAGCGGATAGCTTGTTTGCTCCACCATATGCACAGCGATCGACGTTTAGGTAATAATAGTGCTTTCCAGGCACTCCTGAAATCCATAAAAATAATTGGAAAATAAGTCCTGCTTCCTGTCCACTCAACCTAGATACTTTAACACTATATTACAAACGTTCTTACTGACCTACTCATTTATTTATCTTTAATTACTTGTGTTTGTAAGGAATTCACTATGACATATTTGTTTGAAGGTCATCATTGATCACTAGCATTCACTTCGGTGGGGAGCCCGAACATCCAGTTACAGAGAGAGAATGTTGTGAAAGCATAACAAGTGTGGTGCCTTTATTCAATTTAATCGTGAACTAAATTTGATAAAAACGGGCTAGTTTCATTAATTTTATGTAGGACCTGTTTAAATTGAGCCCATGTTGCCCATTTTTTCCCGTCTGTTGGCTTTCCAGTGTTTCTTTATGTTTTTTTTTTATCTAGAAATCCATTCTTGTCATGCTTATCTAGGATCCGTTGTAATGGCCTTTGCTTTGACTCTTTCATTCTCGACATCAGGGAACTAATTTTTCCTCCAGTTGCTGCATAATTCGTGGTAAATTAGCCCAGAGAATTTTTTGTGTAATCGAGCAGACACCAGATAACTTTGTCTACTCGTGTCACCAATCTACCGGATTATGCTAATCATGTCGAGGAGTTGAGAGCCCAGTTCATGGGAAGACTTAATAACAAAGGCTGCTGAAACACTGAGCTAGAGCACCAAATCGCATGCGCAGTTGTCGCTTTAATAGGATGAGTGGCTTTCCAAAGATGTAAAATTGTTACTTACTGCTTGAATTCATTTCGGGAATGTCATTCAAATGTGGCGACATTTTCTCTGTCAGTCCATTCCACGTAAATTCAATGCCATGCGTTGTGCAACGCTGTTATAAAAGTTCAACAAACGTCTCAATAATTTTGCAATTACAGTTGTTCGCATGTTTTTTTTTGTCATGAAATTCTTTGCGTAGCAAATGCCCATCATTAGAACTCAGCAGAGAAGAAAGACCGTTTAATTTTATTAAAAAAGGGGATGGGCATCTAAGAAAGTTATTGTGCTCCGTTGTTGGGAGGTATTACAAACTTAATTTTATCTAATAAGTTGATAATCGAAATTGGCCACCGTAAAGATTTTCAAAAGCTGGCGTTTCGAGCATCAAGTGGCTGATTTATTAGCTAGCTGTTGGACTGACTGACTGACTGGCTAGCTGATTGACTGAACGAGGCTTACTCACTCATAAACTGGGTGTATTTAATTGACTGACAAGATGGATAACAGATGAACCTACACTAACTTGGCTTCGATGAAATATACCTGTCCTGTGTCAGTGGGAATAAATGTGAAATCACAGATAGAATCTCTGACGGAACCACGCTTGCATATCCAGTATCTTAAGAGACTTCCTGGATATAACCATTGGTACATTAGAAAAGCGGTCAACGCGAGTGTAGTTAGAAGGCCAAATACAGTCAAGCACCGCACTGTGGAAGGAAAAAAAACACTAATAAACAAAGTTGAAAAAAAATGAATAAAAAATAAATCCTTCACTTTATTGTTTGACCGACTTAGCTATTAGTAGTACTAACAATGCGCACAAAGCAGCTCTTGGTTATCCCTCACCTTTTAAAGGGAGTTATCAGTCTCAGTATTGAAAGTCAGTCTATCTGTCAGTCAGTCCGTAAGTCGATCAGTTAGATAGGCTGGCAGACTGTCTACCAATCAGTAAGCCAGCTCTCATCCAGTTTTCAGTCAGTCAGACTGTCGACAGTCAGTGAACCCTATCGGTCATTTAGTCAGTCAGTCAATCGGGTAGGGCTAGCGCTAGCTGGCTGGGAGGAAGGCAAGAAGCTCGCAGCCAATTGGTCAGTCAGTCAATCAGTTACTCAGGTTTGTAGGACATCAGTGAACTAGTCAGTCAGTCCCATCGTTTGTCTGGGAATTTTTAAAAGTAGTGTGTCTGTTGATGATATTATACTGATGCCACATCAACTGTATCGCGGATTGCGCCTTGATAGAGTGAGGATCGGAACTGAAGTCGCAGAGTTTAAACAAGAGACCTTTAGTAATCGCGACATTTAAAGTATCTTGTACTTACTTCGCCTCGCCTTTTTTCGCTCTCTTCGCAGCTTTGCAGCCAGTTCCACATCGAATCGATTGTACATGTTCCCTATTTCTGACTTGATTTCATTATCGCTTACCCCAAGAACCATGCATACAAAACACTGAACCAGGTTGTAGTCATCGAGCTTTGATGCCTCCCTCTCTTCCAATGACATGCCCAGTAGAACACTACCGCCACCTAAGATCACGCGCGGAGGCAGATGTGATTCTGGGATAGCAGTACCAGGATGATCTGGGCTCACATTAGTATAAATTCGTTCTCCGGCTCGCACAGAACCCATGCACTTTACTTTGATAACTCCGATAACGCAAATAACATCAGTGGGATCTAGAACAGAAGAGTTACACGAAGAAAAAAGAAATAAACAAAGAAAGTGGGCGCAATCCAAACTTAGAAACGAACTTTAAGAATACAATGGCATGGAATTTCTTGAACATTATTGTATTTGAATACGCCTTTGGTTTGGGTAACGCAGGGGAAGGCGGCATTTTCTGGGTTACATATGCGTACAACCAGGAACTGAGAGAAAACAGGTCTGTTTTGATATATTTGGCAGTCTGGTACCTTCACTGTTTTTTAATGTCGCCAAGTCGAAAGAACTTCCGAATCACTCTTAACGCCAAGTTCATTACTCTAATTGGATGGGCAAATGTATTATCATTAAAGTAATAACAAATAAAACAAACCGTTTTGACTTATGGCTGGTGTGGCCTCAAGGTAAGCTGACCTGCTAATGACTCCTGCCATGAAAGCTTGTTTTCCATTTTGGCTGTTTAAAAGCTGTACGCATGCTGTCCCATCGTCACTTTTGAAGAACCCGAGTACGTCACCTTCGTCAAATTCTTTGTACAAATCAGGATCCTTGACCTTAAAGTGATATCCAATATCGGCTCTTCCTTCATTTACTTTCAAGTTGCCATATTCTAAACTTCCAATGAAAGCACTTTTCGCTTCCAAGTGTTCACGTACGTTTAGGTTTTGAAAGGAACCATCTACTGAAGTCAGCAACAAAGAGACTCAGTATTTCATGGATTTACAATTAGGTTGAACTTGTCTGCGCACGCTTTAGCGCATTATAGTACGGAAAGGAATTTGTAATTACGAAATCTCATTTTTTTTCGTGATTCGTTGGCAAGGTAATTGGAATGAAATGAATTAAAGACAAAATACTTTATGGTAATTTAGTGTGAGTGGTTTGACCTAACTGAAAATGAAAAAAATGTAACTGAATGTTAAAAAGTAACAGGTAAAACCAAACTCACATTTCGTTGGGGTTGAGCTTTCTGTGCAGCATTCTTCTGAAGAAGAATCTGTTAAGTTGGAAAAGCGATGGGTGTAAAGAATCTTTATTTACTTCAGTACTTTCTGTCTGCAATTTTTAATAACACTTTGTTTTCAGTTTTGAATGAAACATAGAGATGCACAGTTTCGTCGCGGTGAGTGTAAAACCGAAAAGACAATGAAGAAAAAAACACAAAATCAAGTGTTAAGCATCCAAACGAGCCTGGATCAATGTTTTGCTGGCCTCTCGAGATCCCCATCATAGACGTTTTTTTGACTAGTTATTGTCACATTTGGTAATACGGTAACAACCTTTTTTTAGCTCAGATCTTCCCATTTTCAAATTCCTACCTACTTATTAACTCATCCCCCAAATACCAAAAAAGTGCAACCTCAGTCTAGTAACTCTAGTCTATCCTGCCAGTTGTGAAAATGCGACCCCATCCGGCGGCATATCCCCATCAGCTTATTAGTAAAACGTATCCCCCCGTTTCTGTGAACGATGAAAGGTAAAGTACAAGTAAAATCGAATCATTTTCCTTGAGACTATAACCTTTCATCACGCTATGACTTGGGTCTTGTTTATCACAAGGAGGAGAAGGAAAGTCTCGGGGAAATTTTCGGTTCGTGCTTGTGGGATTGACCTTCTTAAAGTAATCGGAAAAAAAAAAAAAAAAAAAAGATAAGTGTCTGCTTATTACGTGGATTTCACTAACCTTCGGGGGATTTTCTCTTCCCGGGTTGGACGGGCTTGGGTTGACTCCTTATCAAGAATGGTTCACTACAAAACTCACGAGTGGTTCCGGAGAGTGCGGGTAGCTTCACCACAAGCTGGAAAAGGTTTGCCTTTTTCGTGTCTCCTTTTTTCAACTGATACAAAGGAGTTTTTGGGCCATAATATTTACTATCCAGATCAACTGAGAATAATTTCTGTAAAAATCACACAATAGAAGTGTAAATGTCCCCAATTACACTGAGTCTAACCGGCGTATGTGTGAGGATTCTTTGTTTTTGCCGTGAACAACTAACTGCTTGTGTATACAGCAAGTAGAATTTCAATTTACTAAGATCTAGTTGTAAAGTAGTAGTTTTAACTTCGCAATTAACTATGTATGAAAAGACTTCATCTATGTATACAGCACCTCATCAAAACATAAGATTCGCCACAGTTGTGCCCATCGTAAGCGCAATGCGAGAATTTCGAGCCCCTTCAGGAGAACCCGGTTCAACATGGAAAAGTCCTTTAATTCCTTTATAAAATATTTCTCAATCACCCGCGATCCTTACATATCACAGCCATATTTCTTTTCAGACACATAAACACACCTATGTACTCACAAGAGCGGGGATGATATCGCAGTTATTTTGTGACGCAAACTATAAAAGCGATTCAAAAGAGAAAAAACCAAACCAAAACAAAAAACATATAATGAAAAATCATTCAAAACAACTTCAATAAATGAAACTCATCTTACTCTTTCGCCATTATGTCCCTCCAACTTAACTGGCAAACTCACTCGTCCATTCCTATCTTCGCAAAGTTCAGCGGCTTGTTTTTCTCGCATTACCCAGACATGTATGTTGCTGCTATCGATTTCCACGGGAGACCAAGCCTCTATCTGGATGACACCTTCTACTACCCTCTGTTTTGCTATTCCTCCCTTTCGGGATTCCTTTTTGTTAAACTCTTTCTTTTCTTTCAGAGTGACGAAGCAAACTTCTGGTTCGCTTTGGAAAGCTTCGCATTCAGTGGAATTGAAAAACTCTGCCAACGCCTCAGCGACTAGGAATGGGAAAATATTATAGTGAAAAAAAGATGTATGTTAAGTGGTTTTTTTTTAGGGCATTTCTTTAGAGCACATGTCACGAATTATTGGTAAAAACAACATTTACAGCTTTTATAGATGGGATCAGTTTATGAATGCTAATCAATCATGTAAATTTATTTCCTTTGTCCTTATTTACCGTGCATAAAGGATGTTACTAAAACTGGTAACGAGGAACAGGAACGGGGAACGGGCAACGGGGAACGGGGAACGGGTGTACATCGGCAACCCGCCTGAGAATTTAAAATGGCGGAGTCACAGGAATGGCTCCGACCTGTAATTGGATGATAAGAGTAGTAAAAGTTTCTAAGAGTTAATAAGTTGCATCTTAACTCCTTGCATGTGAGTATTGTTTAACCGTGTGTCTCCAAGCGGAACAGGGAAATATCAATGCGACTGAAAACGCCGATGTGTCAAACAAGAGATGGTTACTTACATAACGAAGGAGGGACCTTTCTAGTTCAGCGATATTCCGGAGAGGAGTAAGTCAGCTGCTGACTCGTTCCGCTGGCTAAACTCATTTAGTCAGTGCAGACTCAGTTCAGGTGGACGACTAGAGACTGGAGCCATTCCTGTCTTTCACCGCTGGCAGGAATGTCTCCGACTCTTGCGTTTATTAGTTTTCTTTTTTTTTTTTTTTTCGGCGAAATAAATTTTAAACTGAAATAAAATCGAAAGAGCTTTTTATTAAGTTCTTCTTAAGTTGAACATTACAATTCTTGTGAATGGAGCCCTCATAAATTAATACAGGGCCATGTGATGTCTAAAGTTTAATGCAGCAAGTGCATGTCACGTTTCGAAAATCACGCAATGTTACGTGACGCTCCGAGCGATCTTTTTAACTTACTGTATGCTCTGCTGGAGAAATGTGGCTTGGCCGCAATCGAGGGAGTTTTCTTCGTGGAACATTGACTGGCAAGAGTACCATATCACCCCATATATTAATTATGCATTCAGACTAGTAGATTTTGTTTTTGAAGTTTTGTCGTGAAAGACAAAAAAGTGGAATGCATAATTATTGTATGGGGTTATATGGTACTCTTTCCACATTGACTTTCTGGGAAAATTGTTCACATGAAAGACAAATCCATTCATCGGGCTCCTCGTCTATTTTTGCACAACACCGAAAGGAAGAAAGTCGCGGATTACTCTAATTTTGCTTGGCAATTTTTAACAACTCTACTATACCTGAAGAAAGGAAATACTCACGTGCAAGGAGTTAAGATATAACTTATTAACTTTTATTATTTTTTTCATCCAATTACAGGTCAGAGCCATTCCTGTATTTAGGAGCGACTAAGTACAGGAATGGCTACAGTCTCTGGTCGTTCGCCTGAACTGAGCCTAGACTGACCAATTGAGTTTGGTCAGAGGAATTTGTCAGCTGATAACTTAGTCATCGCCGGATCACCGTTGAACGACCTCGCAGAACAAGAAAGGCCCTCGCTATGTAAGTAACCATTTCTTGTTTGACACATCGGTGTTTTCGCTCGCATTGTTATTTCACTGTTCCGCTTGGAGACACTCGGTTAAACAATACTTACGTGCAAGGAGTTAAGATGTAACTTATTAACTTTTACTATTTTTATCATCCAATTACAGGTCGGAGCCATTCCTGTATTTAGTCGCTAGTTTTGGCTCGACTTCGCGAGCGAAGATTAAAAAGGTTGTCCACGTTGACATCGGCTGCAGGCACGTTCGTGGCTGACCAGACCGATGCGGGAAAGGCAGATCCGCGGGCGGAGTAAAGGGAACTAAAAGGGTCTGGCAACTAGTTTTGAGCACGTGCTCTTCGAACGCGATCGTCGAAGCAAAAAGCATGGACGGTAAGTGTAGGTTTTATTGTAGGATTCTACTTTGAAATGTTCAGTGCCTCATAAATTTAGTTTTTGTCTGGCACAAATTGCAGGTTGTAAGAAATCAAATCCTCGGAGAGGTGAGTATCTTACAATTCATGCACAACATTTGAACAATCAACTCAGAACTACAAGCTCGCGGTATTTATTCTTATATTCATAGAGTAATTGTACTGCATGGTAATGAAGTTTACCTCCAATATCTTCACCGTTACAACCTAGCAATATCAATAATGTTGTAAAGCAAACAGCTGAATGACTTTCACAGTGTAAATATTATTGTAAGCATTAGCGTGAATGTGAATTCATACACCTACATTCTTGAAGACATAACTCATGTTTTCCTGTTAAATTAAATGTTATTAAAAGTTCTGTCAATGTTTGATTTCTCTATTGTTTACATGGAAGTTTTATGGGTCGATACAAAGATGTGTTCCTGATGTTATTTTGCGGTAAGGTAAGCAGATATCTGCATGTAGTAATTTTAATAACTAGGCTGGTTATTACGTTTCCTAGCTCATTTCTGTTAATCTAAGATATTACCTCCTTGCTACTTATCTGCAAAAAATGCTGTTGGGAAATGCAAACAAGCAACACACCCAAACTCTGCCAAAAGATGCAGATTTCAGGAAGGAAAAATTAAACAAAGAGAGACGTCAGAACAAATGGTGGCAGCCATTGCAGAAATGTTGACTTCGAATTCTCGCCTCGGAATACTAGGCTTCGTGGCTTCGCCTGGGCAATAGTTAGATAAAAGCGAGTCGTCTAATTTCTCTGCAAGCGGCGACCTAGCGACATCGTTTACTCCGCCATTCTGAATTCTCAGGTGGGTTACCGCTGTACACCCATTCCCCGTTCCCCATTCCCCGTTCTCCGTTACTAGTTTTAGTAACATCCGTGCATAAAGGTATGGTTTAAAATATTTTAGCTCTCGAGTCACCGTTTAGGGCACACTTCTGCCTATCTGTGAGGATAAGAGCTCACCTTCAGGGCCCATAGGAGATCTTCACTGAATGTAACTGATTCTAGACTGAGTTGAATTAGTTTTTACATTTTTCTTTATCAGGCCTCGAACGCTTGAACAGACGACAACCTCTCCAGGCATGCCAAATGAAACAAGAATCCTAATTCAAAGTTTGCATCACGGTAAGTTTATCATGTTTAGTAGTTTCGCTTAATTTTGTTCAAATCAATCGTTGCAATATGGACGAGAGTTGCATTAATCAGATGGAAGCGACGGAGAAGAAAGAGAGCAACTTAATCTTTTAAAATGAAATGTAAATCCAACCATGCATATTTGTTTGGTGGGGAGTTTGCACATAAGGTTGGTGAAAAACAAGAAACAGAATTTTTTATTAAAATTTTGCTACAGACTTATTCGGAGCACTTGATGCGATTTATTGTTCGTTCGTATTAGATTGTTGAAATGCACACGATTTGATATAGATTCTCAAACCGTGAATTAAACATTATTGTGGACAATGCATGAATTCTTGAACGGGAGAATATTCCTTTTGTATTTTGCTGAGATTATAGGATGCGAATTTGATTTTTAAAAAAAAAAAACGAAAAGAAGAAGAATGAATGATAGGAAATCCATGACGTAATTTTCAAAGTTTATAGTCCGTGTTATATGCAAATTGTAAAATATCGACGAGCAGTAATCAATCGATCCCCCAGATGTAGCACAAACTGAAGGCGCAATTCATGCGATATCTGACCATAATCAACTGCCTGAATAATGATACGAAAATAAATCTTGTTCTGGCTTCTGAACAAACTGATAGAATTATAATTAGTTCAAAATGCATTGAGCAACTGAGCCGTGACAGTGACCCAAACATTCAAACTGAATTAGTCGTCGTTTTCGAAGCCGGAAGCCTGCGCTGAATCGTTAGCTGTCCGTCTCCACATTAAACAAAGACATGTTTAAGCCCGTTACTACATTTCGTTTGCTGATGCGAGTGAGGCCTTGTGCATTATACATTGAACCTTAGTAAGCCTGTTTTCAAACAACTAGTAACTTATCACAAGCGTGAGAGTACAACACGTCAAAGGCGCAAAAGTACCGATTGCTTTAAAATCATCGATCTAGCTTTCACGCGCAGAAGGTGGTGCCTCACAAGCTACTATTAAGTAATAAGGAAATACAGCTGGTAGACACGATCATAGTGTTGGCAAACAATGAGATTACTTACCAAACTGATCGTCGTCTCCACCGGGTAGGAGAGGCTGTGTCAGTTCTTCAAGGTCTTCTTGTCTTCCATTACCGTTCATGTTTGTCTACGAGCCTCACTCTTCCTTGTTTTCTGACAAAAGCGAAAGATTTGCAGCTTCTTTGTCAACCGCCAATCGACTGCTTTTACCAAACAGGAATCTTAACAACCAAAAAATCTCTGCTGTATCGACGAACTATGTATTTTGTAACTTTGAGCTATATTTGGGTTTCCCCTTCTGCTCTGAAACGAGGCTTTTAACTTCCTGCCTTGTTGCTTTGGTTACACAGACCTTAATCTCATGAAAGCCATGTGACAAATTGTAACTTTAAACCTGGCTAGGCTTGGCTAAGGATTGCTTACTAGCCAAACGATATTAACTTACATACTGGATGCGATTGGAAAACATTCTTTCGTGTCTGCAACCCAGTGCTCAATTACAATCAGTTTGTTTCCTTCCTCAGCTCACACTTATCAGAGCACTGGAAGAGACGGCATATCAAGATCAGCAACATTTGCGAGCGTGACCATGGCTTGATATTGCGAGTCACGCGTCAAAAATGCGAAGAAACTGGATTTGGTTCGAATACTCAAGGAGAGGCATGATTTCCTCTGTTTGACATTCTCCTTTAAAGAAAAATGCAATTAATTTTTTCCCCTTTTCTTCCTTTCATAGTTCACTGCTGCCTTCGATTAACTAGAGCCGGGAGCCCACTGCCGAAATGAGCTCTTGGCTGTAGTCAATATCCTTAAAAGCCCATCAATTGTAGGTTTAAACATTAGTGCCACCAAAAAAGGGTCATTGTACTTTTTTAGCGCCATCCTTTAAGTCATCAGAAAGTTGTAGGTTCATGATTAATAGGAAATGGAGACAATTCGTCTGGGAGTGAAGCGTTTCTATACACTTTATTACCAAAGTATGATTTTATTGGTTTATTCAAAACTCGAAATGACAGAATAATCACAAGATGCTTTAGACATAGATGAACATAGCTATCACGTTTTCAAAAAAATTCCTTACAACATTCCGTTTCCCACTGAATGAAATTAATAAGTCTTCGAAAGAAAACAAAGTAAAGTGGTTGTTTCATACGAAGAACGGCAGACTCCTTGATCTTTTAAATATCAACGCGCATAATCTGCGCTCAGTATCACCTATCTACTCATATGTTACCGTGACTGTTTTTTCTGTCTACGAAAATCTAAAAAGCACGCTGTATAAGTATGTAGGTACCTTAATTACCAATATCCCAGTCAATCAGATCACAGAATGCAGAAGGAAACAATCTTTCTTCTCATTAAGAACTAGTTCTTGAGCGCAAAAACATTAAGTTTTAAGCTGCGATATGCAGAAGGAACCGAGAATCAAAACTGTCTCCTGAAATCCTGAAGGTCAAGGAAAGCTATCTACCTAAGTACTTCAACTTGAATCGAATCACTACCTAACGCCAGGGCGAATCGAACTCTTGTATATTCTTTGTTTCCAACTAGATGTAAAACTCAAGGACCACTACCAAAACTCATCTACCATTTCATGAAGGATAAAATTCTCAGGAATACAAGGCCTTCAACGATATCAGCTTTGATAAAAAGTAGCAATGCTCGCAAAAATCTTAATGGCTAACCCAAGAAAGTTGGAAAAAAAATTAAAAAATAAACTCCTGAACATAAATATTTTTCCATGGAATTGTCGAATTATCATCACCGGCTTGAAAGATAAATAACATGGAATGTATGGGTCAATTACATTTTAGCTCCAATCTCAAAGGAGATGTTTCATTGTATGCCCCATAAATAGTGTAATTCTTATCTATATTATCAAAAAGTACTTAACAAAAGTTAACCACTTCTCGTCTTCAAAACATAGCGGCGTCCGAAGTCAAATTTTCAGGGCATTTAAAGACAATTTTCGAAAGCTAGGGTCACATTTTAGAATTTTAAAACGCAGTCTACGTCCTAATCGTTTCCTTAGCTGTTTATAATCAGCGGAGAGCAAAGTAAATGTTCTCTAGAGCACTAATTCTCGTTTAAAGGGTATACGACACGGTCTGTTAATCTTTAAAAATTTACCCTTATTATTTACAAATTGTTCATCTGCAGCCTACGTCAAAAGTCTCCATCCTGAGCTATTCTTCTTCCTCTTTAGTTTCATCTTTACATAATTATTTGTTTTGTTCTGAAGGTCTTTCAACTGAGTGTCAAGGATAATCCCGGATTACTTGGTTACCTGCGTTTTCCCGCGCTTTAAGCAGGTTGCCTGTTTTTAAATCGAGCTCTCGTCGGTTAAAGATTATGCTTATCTTTGTTCTGATTGATAGTTGTGATAACTTTGGTTTGATGTTTTCTGAACTTAATTGAAAAAAAACTGCGCATGATTTACCAAACTTATTTTTTTGGTTTTTGCAAAGCTGACGGTAATTATTTAAAGTCCTCTGCAGGTGTGCATTTAAGATATTTATGCAGCTCTGAATAATACTCCACTGACTTATACATCTTCCAGCCTTTGTGAGGCGCATCCTGGTAGTAGTAAACAGCAGAGCAATTAAAGTTTGCAGAGAAAATAATCGGCCCACAAATCTGTTTGTTGTTAGAAATTCCTTGAACTCGAGCAGACAGCTTGTTTGCTCCACCATGGGCGCATCGATCCCAATTTAAATAGTAGTGGTGTTTTCCGGGTACCGCTGAAATCATATTGATAAATCAAATGGGTTATTTATCATATTAAATGGTAGTTGATCCAATGGTAAAAGATAAATTGCTTTTATCAACTGAGTTGATAATCTAAGTTGGCCACCGTGACCACAAAGGATTTCCAGAGCTGACAATTTGAGCGTTAACTCTTCGTCAAAGCGACACCCTCGAAACATCAGCTGTTGACCTTTGCAGTGGCCAATCCACGTTATCAGCCCGGTTGATAAAAGCCAAATTACCTTATTACCCCAACCGAAGAGCACCACAGTTTCTTTAGAAACTTACCCCCTATATTCAATGATGAAAGCCGTGGCAGAGGCCATGAGGCTTACGACTTTCAGAATGACTCACTCCTACACCTCCATTGAAAATACTCATGAGTTAAGAGATACCGTCTTCATCGCCTTAAGGTGGGTTAACCCAATAGCAATTTCTCCCAGGGTATTTCTACTTTCTTTTTGTATACAGAAAAAAAAGCAACTCAAGAAATTTAAACTTGTTTAACTTGGACTAGAGTTATCTTACCGGTTTGGAAAATTATATTTCTATCGATCCGTTTTCCTTGTATTTACAAAGATTGAATGAAGGTTCCTTGTCCTAAACTGATTTACGTATGAAACCGCCTTTAACGAAACTTAAAACTCAAGCCAGGCCTTACACAGGTGATGCCACGGGTGAACTTACCTGTGGAATTCATTGGAAGAATACCTTCCAAATGCGGCGACATCTTTTGTTGAAGTCCATCCCAAGTGAATTCAAGACCACTGACATCACAACGCTGCAATTGCAATTGGATGTATTACGATAGTTCACGTGTGCTGCAATCCATTTTATTTTCTTAGTTTTGCTTCACCACTTTCTGTGCTTGGTCTGCGAAATTCGTATTATCACTTTAACCAATCAGTTTCACGCCAACATTTAACCCATCGCGACTGGCTCGATCTCGTTTAAACTCGCTGGAGGACAGTTAACATTTTTGACTGGCTTTGAGTTCTCTTGTTATATTTGAGGGCTTCTTTTCGCATCTTGCCTGTTTTGATCTTGTTTACCCTGTTATCATGTAATGCTTAGTTATACGACCTTAAATTGAATCGTTTCATTATCACATCGCTGCGTGTATTTATAATTGTCTTCGTCAACACAAAATACTTTTGTTATGTCTAAAACTCCCCATACACTTTTAGTGACCATGCTGACGCTGGCGCCTTAATCTGCTTTGATATTCAACTCTAATACATTCCACTAGGAAAAGGATTATGGTGTCTAAACTAAGAGGGTAGGAAAATGTTCTTAAGACCATGATTACTCATGTGACTCCGATCTAACAGCATAACAGTCCAAGCATTTCGTCAGTTTACCGATAGGGAGGTTCTGTGAGAATGAAGACTACCTTGCTCCCGAACTGAACAGACAGGAATTATTCTTCAATCAGAACCAGAAACCAGATCTTTTCATTTCAGAGCACCCATCTAACAGACCATAAATAGTTACTTGCAATTTTTTTTTTACTCAAGCCGTTCTTTTTTTAATTGAGTTTCATTACTTGCACCGATAAAATTACTTCTTAGGTAATTTGAGTATATTAACCGTTTATAAACAATTATTGGATGAGGTTTTTGTGATATTCGGAATTATCAAGGTCGAGATAGGTGTTATCAGCCGAAGCCGAATGCTTCGGCTGATAACACTAACCGAGATCTTGATTATTCCGGATATCACAAAAACCTCATCCAATAATTGTTTTATTACACAGTCTTTTAGTATTTTCCGAATTTTTATCTTCAATTAATTTCTCAATTTCTCGCTGGGTCGATGAAGCGAATCGAGAAGCCATTCTTACTTCACTGTCCGTGAACTTGACATTGCTCCACCGGAAATCATGCATTGCGCGCGCAACCTACAGATTATTCACTAATCTGTAGGTTGCACTGTTTCCCAGAATTAACTGTAGGCGTTTAACCATTGAGAAGACAGATGGTGACTACAATGTATAATAATAATAATGTAAATTAGCCGTCCTAAATAGCTAGTTTCTAAAGCTGAGTTTTCGAGCTTTCGCACTACGTCAGAGAAAAAAGCTGAGGCTTGAAGGGCTAACGCTCGAAAAGTCAGCTTTAGGAACTCGTTACGGTGGCCACATCACTCAGTTTACCAAACCAAATTATCGACACAGCACCACAGTTTCTCCATAGACTTACCCCCTTCATTTACTTACATACCTGATGTATTTGGCTTGAGGGAATATATCTAAAGTAAGCCATGTGACCTGGAATGGAGCCTTGCTTGCATATCCAGTATCGTAATGCACTTCCTGGATATAAGTACTCGTACATAAAAACAGCAACCAAAACGAGCAAAACGATTATACTGCACCCCATCACGCACATCACTGAGTAAGAGAAATTAAATCATGCTGAGAAAGCTAGATAAGAAAACGATTGGCCAAAATCAGTCAATCCATTCAAAGATCGACCTTAAAAGGCACCAACCATGACATTGATTAATCGATGAATCCATCAACTGATGTGTGTTTGTTCGTAGACTTAAATGACAACTCCCCTAATAGGGCTTTTGAAGACGAAGTGTTTAAAAACTCCAACTGGCTGGAGGGAGGTCAGTTGGCTATATACAAAGTGCAGCCAAGGAGTTGAACTGTGGGCAACTACTTGAAGAATGCATCCAGTAGGTAGTAGGGTGAACAGCTTGAACCCGGGGCCACTCCTAACCATTTGGCCACACGGCGGATCTAGGGGAGTGGTCCGGGTCCCTCTTATTTTGGATTAAAAAAGGGTATGTACACACACACACACACACACACACACACACACAAACGCACACACACACAAAGAAAAACCGTCCCCCTCCCCCCCCCCCCCACCATTAGCCCAATGTCTGGATCCGCTACTGAGGAAGGCTCTATAGAAAAAAAGGGAAAATATTGCTTACGTCTTCTCGTTTTCTTCCTCTCTCTTCGCAGCCTCACAGCCAAATCCATCTCAAAGTGGTTGTACATGCTTTCTATTTCTGACGCGATTTCTTTATCACACACTCCCAGCACTATACAAACAAAACACTGAACCAAATGAACATCATCCAGCTGGGAGGCCTTCTTTTCTTCCATTGCCATGCCCAGTAATATACTTGTTTTTCCTAGGAGCACGCTGGGAGGCAGATGGGACTCTGGGATGGCTGTTCCAGGATTGTCAAAGTCTACGGAAGCGTAAATTCGTTCTCCCGCCCGGACAGAACCCATGCACTTCACTTTGATGACTCCGATAACGCAAACAACATCAGTAGGATCTGAGAAGAAACATTATCTCCAGTAAATTCCCCATCAATTTTGGCACGCAAGTCAAAATTTAATAAACAACTCATTACTCACGACTTGGCATCGAAACGTATCTGTTAACCTGTGTACAATTTGGATCTGTCTTGTTACCAATGAAATACTGTCTTTTACATGTACGTTAGCTGCCCTTTAAACTTCACCGGATTGTAACGTACTATAACAAGATTAGTAAGAACAAACCGTCTT
Source organism: Stylophora pistillata (assembly GCF_964205215.1). Lineage (NCBI taxonomy): Eukaryota > Metazoa > Cnidaria > Anthozoa > Scleractinia > Pocilloporidae > Stylophora > Stylophora pistillata. The sequence continues at coordinate 19,119,764 of NC_142522.1, read as the reverse complement.
CACTGATGGAAGGTGTGGCCTCCAAGTACGCTGATCGGCTAATGACGCCCGCCATGACAGCATCTTTTCCCCTTTTGCTGTCCAGCAGCTGTATGGATGCTCTCCCATCGTTACCATTGAAAAAACCGACCACATCTCCTTCTTCAAAGTCTTCACACAGGTCAGGATCTTTTAGTTTGAAGTGATACCCAATGTCAGCCTTCCTGGCACCTGCATCGGAGACTACAAACGACAGGTGTTCGATATGCGCACGCTTGGCTTCCAAGTGGTCAAGTACTCGGAGATTTTGAAACTCGGCTGATCCTGAGGAATAATTTGGATATGTCAACAAAGTTGAAATGGTAAATTGGCCACCGTAACGATTACAAAAGCTGACGTTTCGAGCGTTAGCCCTTCGTCGGAGCGAATAGAGGAATTGTGGGTTGTGTGTGCTTTTAAAGGCAGAAAATGGAGCTATGTTATTGGTGGGAACATGGCAACGAGAAAAACAAGAATAAATTAGTGGAATGAAAAGCGTTCGTTGATCTCTGTGGGATTTAGACTGCCGGTTTTAAAGAGGAGCTTTTGTTCAAGATTTTTACAGCTTTCCGTGCTACCTAAGTGTAAGGAAAGACCGCGGATTGCCATATGTTGCTTAGAATGATTAGGTAAATTAAAATGTCTAGCAACTGGTTTCGATGTGTCCTTGTCATTCCTTTCCACGTCTCGAAGGTGTTCTCGGAATCGGTCACCTAGTCTTCTGCCTGTTTCGCCGATGTATATCTTTTTGCAATAAGTGCAAGTTATGCAATAGATTACATTGGCGGAGGTGCACGTGAAGTGATCGGTGATCTTAATGGATCGTTTAGGTCCCGATATTTTATCAGTGTTGCGAATGAAAGGACACGTTTTGCATCGTGCACGAGCGCATTTAAAAGTGCCTGGTTGGTCATTAGTCTGCCGCCTGGTTGGTCATTAGTCTGAAAAGAACTTCTGACCAAAAAATTGCCTATGTTTTTGTCGCGTTTGAATGAAATGAGCGGAGGCTGCGAAAAGATAGTGCTTGTCTCTGGATCGTTTTGAAGTAATTTAAAGTTTTTAAGAATGATGGATTTAACTGAGTGGTTGTGAGGGTGAAAGTGAAAGGAATGCGGTCGGAATCTTCCTTATGCGACGTTTGTAGTGCTGAATGTCGATCAATAAGTTGGGCGCGGTGGTAACCCGCTTGAACGACAGAAACAGGGTAACCACGTTCATCGAGGCATTTTAATTTACCTTTAGATTATTCACAACAACTTTCTTACCTGCCATGCTAACAGAACTGTCTGGACTGTAATGACCAGAAGAGTCTGCAAAGCAAAAAAGAGTAAAAAAAAAACAGTTTTAGCTGGTGGATATTATAATAAAAAAAACGGTTACCAGCCGTATAAAATGTATGCAAAGTGGCCTTATACCTTTGTTTTGATGAAAACGACATATCTTGCGCCGTTCCCCCTTTAAACTTAATCGGCGAAGCAGAGATGAATAGTAAGGTGTATGAAGCGCATTTAAAATTATATCTATCAATGTATCTTTATCACTCATACATAGCTTTCTTCACTGACGGCTTTAACTTGGCGGCTCCATCGCATAATGTTTTCTGGTTCAGTTCCCCGCGTGGGTAGAGAAGGGTTGTTCATTCACGTATACTTACGCTTCGGTCTCCTTAATAACATTCTCTAACTTATCGGTCAATGAACAGAAGTTTGATCACTAACCTTCTTCTTCTGCGCTGTCTGTTAAATAAAGACATCATAATAGAAATAAGTTGACTAAATCATACTGTTAGTAAATTACATTAGGTAGAAACGTAAAAGGAAGCATCGGGGGTTATCCTTGACGACGGTGTTCCTTGATTTGCTTACATTTTATGGAAAAGAATACCTTGAAGGGATTGACCTTAAATGGAAGCTTCCACTAACTACTTTTATCCCCTCCCCACCCTTCTTTAATTCAATTTCTGCTCTACCCTGACACCCTGATTAAATCCTTCCCCTCCAGAAAGGACTTGTAAGACCCAAATTTGCTTAGTAAACAATACTTCCTTTAATTGATATTGCGTGGAAGCTGTTTCACAACTTCATTAAGCTTTGCATTGGGAGTTTAGCTCATTTGTTTACGAAGAGCATTTGTAGTATCTTTCTTTGCTAGAAGCACATGCACGGGCAGTTTGGCAAACGCTCGTCAAGTCTTCAATATTCACAAATAAATGCAAAACAACGTTACAGCTTAGAAAATTGTCACCACCACTGACGTGTAACCGGTGCCTGGCGCACATTTTCAAACTCTCAAGTATCATGATCAAAATACACCATGTGAACTTTCGTTTGCTAACATTTAAGACAACAAGATAATTTATGAACTCTCAGGTTACCTGGAACAGGTCTCGGCCTTTTCGTCCCAGGCTTTGGCTTGTTCGGATTGTTCCTGGGCCTGCTCCTAATCAAGAATGGCGTACTATAAAAAGACTGTGTCTCTTCTTCTGCTCCATTATGAAAAGACAGCTCAACTAGAAGTTGAAAAAGATTCCTTTTGTCCATTTCTACTTTGGCCAGCTCGTAGACTGGAGCAATGGGGCCATCGTAAATGGAGTCCAAGTTCACAGAGAAGAATAGCTACACCAAGCAGAAAGAATAAAACAACCACATTTATTAGCAACAATCATCCTCTTTGTTCGCATATAAGGTTTTGCATGAATGGTAAGACGTAAGATTTGACTGATCTGTTCACGTCGGTTCCTGCTGTTGTTAAGATCTTTTTTAAATCACTATTGGTACCTTCCATAGTCAGGATATTCTAGAAATATCATAGAAAGTATTATTGTATGTTAATCAGCATAGAAAAGGTGTCTGGCAGCACGAGACACGTTTAAGAACAGGATGGAGTTGGACATGATTTGATGCTACTCTTGTTTAAAGATTTAATGAATGTAAACGAAATTACAATTCATCGACCCAACGTTTCGACACTCCTGTGTAGTACCTTCATCAGGGGTGATCTGATCGTTGCAACAAGAGGCCCTTTTATAAGATGCAATTGCATTATTCGTTTCTCGTCAAAGCCAGTTAAACTGGATTTATCAGGCTGTGATCCGCGAAAAGGTAAATATCTACCAATTGAGAGTGTTAGGAGATTGGACACTAGTCCATAGTATTATGAGATGTAGAGAGGAACCACGAGGGGAGAGACATTAAAAGGTTGTGTTGAGTTCATGTGCGCTCGTCTCTTCCCCGCAATAACAGAGAGGAAGCAACTACCCGTCCTTGTTTTTAATGATAGAACTGTAACCTGTTCATGCACTCAATCGACTGGAAACTTTTAGTTTGCCTAAAGTGCACAATATATATATATATATATATATATATATATATATATATATATATAAAGCACGTGAATAGAAATGAAACTAGTAGCCAAAGGCATGCACTTGTAATAGTATTCTCACCGCCATCAACAACCGCAGGATTTTGAACGTCTTCATGCAAAATGATAGAAACATCCAAGATATGTAAACGCCATGGAGGAAGTCAAAAGAAGAACACTGCGGGCACTAGGGTAGTAGGGTAGTAGGGTACTAGGGTACTAGGGCACTAGGGTAGTAGAGAAAAGCTGCATAAACTAACAACAACAAAAAGTACCTTTTCTATACTGTGTTGTCCATATGTAACTTGTAGTTCCACTGGTCCGTTTCGGTCTTTGTGGAGTTCCGCAGCTTTTGGCTCTCGAAAAACCCATGTTCTAATGCTTAGGATCTGACCAACTGGGGAAACCGCTTCCATCTGGATGACTCCATCATAAACGCGCTGTTTGGCGACGTTTCCACTCCGTGATTGCACTTTGTCAAACACTGTTTTGTTTTCCAAGGATATGAACCGAACTTCTGCTCCACCACGAAAATCATCGCTTCCAGAGGAGCCAGTAAACACTGGTAAAGCATCTGAGGATAAAACCAAAAAGACAGATACAGAAAGTTGACATTTTGAAGAAAAATTTTGGGATGAGTATTAACATCACAACAAAGCAAGAGAAGGACTCTTGCAAAAGTTATGCGGGTTAGCTAAAAAAATTCAGCTTGGGATAAGTGCAAATTGGTCGGGAACCAGAAAGATGATTCCGTTACAGGCGCCGCTACAGTTTTTCTTAAATGAAAAAAAGAAAAAGGAAAGCTCTGTCTGTCTGTCCTTCTGTCTGTCTGTCTCCCAGCTCCCCCCCTCTCTCTTAGTAAAACAAATGGGTAGAAAATGACAAAGAATAAGGTGAAGGAAAAAGTTCCCATCTCGTATTTCGTCTGGAATACAAGAGACCTTCGAGAAGGTAATGCTCAAAGTGTCCCCAACCAATGGAATGTGATCGATGAAAATTATGTTTGTCGAGAAATTAAAACAAAAGTGCAAAGGACATGATGTAGGCTCTTTTGAGGAAAAAATTGCGTCACGCAATCGCCCTGTGTCACTGTTTGCATTTTGAAAGGAGTTTTTTTAACTTGTTTTTCTAGAGACTTCCATCTTACCACAAAAGAATAGTGTTACTTTCGATAGAGGGTGAGTTCCTCCAGAACTAGATTTTAATCAGGTCCTCAAGTCGAAGTTCGAGCCGCTTGAATCTTTCAGCTAATGATAAGTTATTTAACAACGTAAATACAATCTTGTCGTACTATCATTGATATCCCTTAACAGCGAATACGTTAGTTGCTAAAATTTTACTTTAACGCCTCAATTACACCACATTTTCCTCTTTTCTTGTCATTTTTGAAGCGGGTAATCTTTTAATTACAAGGCTTTGGGAATACATGTTTTGTTTAGATTCAGTAATTCGTAACACAGCATAGCGCTTTGGGGTTAAATTGGCTATTCTGACCTACACACAGCCTACTTGGTATTGCTTTCTTTCATTTCCTGAAGAACATTAACGCCATTCAAATGTTATTGTCATACTAAACGAGCACGATTTATTCTTGGTTAAATAGGGAGTTTAAAATAATTGATAGATTGCTCGAAGAGATAAATCCAATTTGGTAACCATAACTATGATGATGACATCCATGGTTCTTTTGTGCGAGATTGTTTCTAAAATAGAAATTTAGCCACCCACGCAGTTGGTGTTGACCGATATTGCAGAACATTATGACTTTTATATCGTCTCCTGATGATAAAAGTTTTCTTCGTGATAGTTTTCAGACAGCTTTTCTGCGTGTAGTTTCGATGTTCCATATTAAACTAGGGAACCCTTCTTCAATACTCAAAATTCAATTTAATCGTAATGGGAAAATCGTTTCCATAGTGGCAAAGTACAAAGTCTAATTGGCTGAATTTAAATACCTTAGTCAAAGCAAATATGTATATATATCTTATTAGACGTTTTGTTGTGTAGTATCGCTGTGTATTTTTACGAGTTAGGGCTCGTCAAAATACAAACAACGAGTAAAAATACTCAGCGATACTACGCAACAAATCATGTAATAAGAGATTTATTATCCAACACGCCAAATTGTTATTTCAGTGCGGGCGAATTTCGCGGACATTTCTGGAGTACAAATATCGCGTGATATTTGTGCTCATCTAGCGCGTTATTTGTACTCTACGAAGGACAGTTGAAAAATAAGATTATATATCATTAACGGAGAAAGCTTGACAACAAAAGAAGTTTAATTTTAATTTGGATGGAATAACCCCTCGCAAACTTCCACCATGGCTTTTCAATGTTCAACCATTTAGTGACTTTCACATTCAGACATAAGAAAAAGAGCCTTTTTCCTTCAGTGTTTCGACAAGAAATTTTTGTCACAATGTCGTGGATTTACAGGTAGAACTTTTCACGATATCTTGCGTTTGATTTCTGCAGTTTAGTTCACTTCCAAAAATATTTTCAAATTAAAATTGTTAGTCATCATATCTAGAGGAAGATAAAGAGAAATCGCCAATCGTGTTGTGGAGGTTAAAAGACGAGGTCATCGAACAATACCTTCTCTACATAGAAGCTTCTGGTATCTCGTGCTTGCTGCCATGATCATGGATTCCACCCAATATAGTTGAAGACTAAACCAGCACCGAATGTAGATAATTAAAGAACAAATGAAGATGATCAAAATGAAACCAAATAATTCTTTAAAGCCTTGTGGTCTTTTTCGTAAAATGAAGTTATGGCTGACCTTGGATCAATAAAATCTCATCCAAATATGGTTGGAAACAGTGCGAGATACTTCGGAACTTTTTCACTTTCCTAAGTAATGAACTTGTGCCAACAAAGTGCTGCAAAAATGGCACTGATGCTGTTAAACAAGCTTTGCTTATATAATTTCCGGGGTCCCATCCGTTTGTTTCCGCAGCAACAGTATTCCCGGGGGCGGCATACAGCGGACATTATTGATTTCGCGCAGTAAGGGCTCTTTGACGTCAAGGTTTCGAAACCGTAATCAAGAAATAAAAGCTGATAGTTTCGAAAGAAACTGTTCGGGGCTGCGTCGGTGGGAGTAACGAAATAATTTGGATATATCAACAAAGTTGAAATGGTAAATTGGCCACCGAAATGATTACAAAAGCTGACGTTTCGAGCGTTAGCCCTTCGTCGGAGCGTAATCAAGAAAACTTAGTTGACTAACAAAGCAAATATAAAATGCAAGAACGAAAGCAGCGTCAAAGCTTCACGGTTAGTTATTTAAACCTCGCTATTTATGTTTAGTACAGAAGTTAACAAAGTTTCCATGATAGTCATAATAAGTATGGAAATCCGCAAAAATAGACCGCTTCGATCACTCCGAAAGGAAACGCTCTCGTGCATGAACTATTAAGACCTTTCAACGTTTTAACTGAAGCGTAAATAATATGAAAAACATATACGGTCTCTCGCTCATTTCGATCAAATAGTGAGGTATTAGATGTACAATCGATGGTAATTTTCATTACAAAACATTTGGAGCACTGACGTTCTTCTTGAAGGAGTAAGACAGTGCTCTTGAGTGTCACTAAAAGTAACCAAAGATGTCTTGTGCGATATGTGTTGAGCATGATGTCAATACAATCGTAATATACATATAAATGCGACCTAATCCGCCGAAACTGAAACTGGAAAAGTTCATGATAAAACAGAATTCATTCCCGTTCGATACCATGACTGATTTCTGATTGTTTCGCTCAGCTCGTGTAGCACTGAAACAACGAGAGTTAATAAGTCGCCAACCTTACTGTTACATCAATTACCAGACTTTAACTATTTGAATATTCAGACTAAATAGTGGCTCGCTGAATTCAAAATTAAATAGCGCGATTGAACACGAAAGGTTCAAGATCAGAAATAATGAAGCTGTTTTACCGTAGTAGTCCTCGGCGCCAGACAGCAATGGCCTTCTCAGTTCTTCATGAGCTTGTGCCTTATGGCCAGCCATCTATCCCCGCTGAAGGACGTGGTTTGCTGCCTTTCCAGGATCAATGGAAACAGCTTTAAAAGCTTACAGCGTCGGTGGACGATGATAATTTGAGCGACCTTTTCCAAACACGCTACAAGCTTAGCTGCACAGTTGTTTGTTCGACGAATGAAGAATCTTGTGTGATGGAATCCTAATGACTTATTATTTCGTTGTGGGAACTGATTTTGACACCTTGTTTGGGGGGCTTTCCCTCGACAGTGCTCAGAAACGAGGCTCTTAACTTCCTGTTTACTCACGGACCTAGACATGCGCCTTGAAAAGTGCATGACTGTAGGCTTGGAAAGCGAAAACCAAGGCCTATTTCTATAGCAAAGAAATGATGTTTGAAAAATTTGTTGCCTCTTTGAATTGAAATGATCGTTCATGGCAAATAGTCTTAGCGTGGAAAGTCCAATAGAGACTCTGTCACGCAACTCTTATTACATGACGCCTTGAAATTCCAGGTAGCTGAGATTCCATTCTAACCAAAAAGTATTGTAAAATACATTAGCCTGCAAGAGGGCTCACTGAGGCACCATTGTATTTGGCACCTCGCAAGCTTCTCGCGAGATCCGCAAGAGTCGAGCTGGACTCTTCGCAAACCTCTCGCTGGCTAGTCACGCGAACCCGCGAGATGCTCGTGCAGCATCTTCGACGATAGAGTTCTCAAAAACTCTAACTTTAGAGGCATTTGAGATGCCGACAACTCCGTCTGTTCCATCAAAAGTCCTTAGGAGTGGAGGGGCGTAGAGGGGCACGGTTACTGCTCAGGGGGGTACGGAGTACTGCTCAGAATTTTAGGAAGGGTTATGTCGGCCGATTCTAAAATCCCTGATCCTCCTTCAAACTAAACATGCCATTTCCACCCACCTGTTTTCAAACGAAATGTCTAAAATCCATAAACATCTTCAAACCTGGCGTCCATAAGCTGTATTTAGATGTGTTATGCATTTCACTTCCCAACAGTGTCAAAGGTAAGAATTGAGAAAACTCGCCTTAGCTCCCGCTTAAATTTTCTAACCTTTGGTTCCTTCTATACCTTCATTATTCACGTTTACATGAAATTGAAAAGAAAAATACGTCTACCGTGCGCTCTCGTGGTTTCCCTTACAAACCATATCTGATCTAAACCGTTGATGGTTTAGTTCTACTACCTTTTTCTTATCAAACCAACTCCATCAGTATTCATATCTCTAGGGCGGAACATAACTTCAAAACTTTTTTGGGAGTGCCTTCCTCCCTCAGGGGTGCAAAAGTATCCAAGTTCGCCTACTGTTTCCAGTTTTCCTCGGATCAATTATGATCGCCATAGAGAAAATGAAAAAAGCTTTTAGCGAAAAGAAGAGTGATCGAATGTCAATTGAAGATAATGCACCTTTGTTATTCAACGATTAAACATATAATTTTTTAGCATTTACAAATAAAAGCTTACAGCGCACCTCTTGGTTTTTAATTTAGGGCATTACTCTTGGTGTCCTTTTCAGGAACAGCTCAGTCTAGTAATAATTTTAGTGAGAGATACACTTGAATTTTGCGTCAAAAGAGGGTGAATAGACAATAAAAATTTAAAAAAAGTTAAATAGAGCCGCGTAAAATGAAACCAAAAGTGCATATAGTAAGGGTTTAAGATTTGGCCAAGACAATAGGCATGTGAAACAGCGACGTCACTTGTTGTGCTGTTTCCGTCTCACACTTGGTTTTGCATCAAACCTATCAGTGCGAAAAATTTGAGACGTAAATGATTAGGAAAGTTTTGAGAACCTGGATTGTTATAGTTTAAGAAAAGCCCTCTCAATTTCAACATCGATGTTGGTTATTCGTCTGTGGCTCGTACCTACTTTTTGTGGCTGACTGAATAAATCCGTCTTTGCGCTGTGAAAACAAAACAACAAAACAGTAGAACGTTGGCGAAGACTCGAAACGAGCAATTAACTTCAGACTATGAGTTCGCTGCGAGAAAGACTGCTCCCTCATCATCCAAACAACGGTAAGGGGCTAATAATCAACACATTATGGTTTCATTCCAAGCTAAGTTTAGATAAGTATAGATTTGCTTGGGCTCTTCGATGTTGCTCTTGAAATGGGAACTCTTTTCAAGCCACCAATACGACGAAAAACGTATTCTCGATGTTATTTCCTCTTCCATTGACTTAACTTAGTCCAGCCCACTGCTACTTCAAGATCAGTGCCTAATGATGAGATGCAAATCATCTAAACAGAGTTTTTTGGTTTGAGATTTACTCCTAGTTTGACCTTCAAACGCCCAGCAGGAAAATGAACAGAATAAAAGCTTTTGACCTAACGATGAAACAATGTTGTTAAAAATCACATAAGATAAATTACCATTCATTCTACAGAGCTTCACCCTCTAATTTAAGCGCACTGTTATTTAAAGGCAAACTTAAATACTTGACAACCATTTTTTAAAGAGAGTAAAGCTAACTTGGTTTGGGAAAGGAAACTGTCGACTTTTTCCTGCTTAAGGATATAAGAAGACACACTTAGTAAGAATTAAGACTCGGAGACAATTACTAATGGAGTTTCGAAACCTCAAGTCAAGAGCCTTGAAATCAAATGTTCACCTTTCGAGGTGGAAAATTTGCATTAGAGGCATTCAGTAGGACCTGTCTACTTCCTTTTAGTAATATCTGCCTTCAGCTACAGCACACAAAAAATTAGAACGTGATTTTCATTCTTCAGACCATATTTGTCGTGTCAGCAATCCGTATTGAAACATTTTCATTATTTAGAATTACTCTTACGGCAATTACATGATATTTGTCACATTCTTTATGAGAAGAATGAACAAATGAAAGACAGCACACGTATTTATTTTATCACTCGACTGAAGAAATAATGGCTTTTCTTTAAAAGTAAACCTTTCATACTCAAACGTTATCTCATATTTGTTTACAGAACCTCAATATTCCAGCTTAATGCATCACCAAGGTGACTCATTCTTGGGTAATGATGATGAGTTTTCTGTTCAGCAACAAACGAATTATCTGCGAAACTTAGCTGAAAATATCCACACCGAAGGTGCTGGACAGAACATGCCATTGAGTATGTCTCCGGATCAAGTGAGTAGTATCCTCGGTGCAATAACACAGCGGCAAGAGTTTCCTTGCCATTCACCCACCCTTGATTATACTTCCGGATTCTTTGAAAGCTCTGGTAGTACGGATGTACGGTCGTCATCTTCGGCGCCGAGTATCGGAAATACTTCGGGTAGTTCCGCCATGACATCAAGCGGCCCGGGCATCTTCGGGACGACCAGCCAACAAGACAGCCCCCCGTTTCTTTATAGTCATAGCACTGGGCAGATAATATCCTCGCCGCATTTTCTGACTGGTGAAGGTGGTGAAGTTTCTTCTTGTGGCTTTGCACAAAGGGATCGAAGTAGAAGCTACCCTCGGCAAGATGTGTCGAGTGACTTGTTTGAGATCACGCCGTTTAATTCTGGCTCCCCGATCGATATCGATCAATATTTGCGTCCAGATGTGGAAGTAAAGTTCTGTGATCTGGAAGGTCGTGTATTTGAGAAGCAACAGAGCCGTAAGGATAAGAAAGCGCGCCAGAGAATCATCAATGGAAAAGTGAAGTTTTTAGTTCGATCTGAGCGTCCGATTGAAAAGGTGAAGGCCTGGGTGAGAAGGGAAGAAAATGCTGCCAAGTTAGAAAAAGATGCTAATGGTATGGTTGAGATCGCAACTGACTCATTGGAGAAAGTTAAGGAAAGTGGTCTCTTATATGTAAGTAAAACTGTGTCGATCTTTTCCTTTTCGTCATTTTATTGGAAAAAAAAAAACAAACAAAAAAACAATCAATGGAGATTTTTATCAGCATTCATTTTGATCAACATCAAAGTTCGAATATCCTCCAGTTGGTGTTTATCATGAAATATTAAAGATACTACCCGCACTTTGACTGTTCAAAGCCTTATCATTTGATTTAATGGTAAACCCAAAGCTATCTATTAAATAAAAATATCAGTTTGCCGTTGTAAGAATCAACTGGGATCTTTGGGAAACATTCGAGAAGTTTATTAAGCATGCTTTGCTCTTGTCTTATGTTTGCTAAACTTTTCTCGTGTTCTAACAGTCTGCGTGGGTTGAATGCCTAAAAGTCAGATGCTAAGAGTGGAAAATGCGCCCAGCAACCATGCCAATGGCAATGGTAAAGATGACTATAGTGACAGAGTGTTCAAAAATCACAAACTTTATTCCAAGAGGTATTAGGAAAATTAGTGCATGGATAACTAAGCTAAGAATGCCATAATAACGCGCTCGAAACACTTTTCTATCCGAGTTTCTCCTCGTCCGCTCAGTCCGGCGTTTTATCTTATCAGCATGTTAGACTAAATATGTGTTATTTGTTTCATCATCTCCGCCGTGGTTTGTAGCTGGAATGTCAAGTAGATCTGGACTCGGTGTACAAGATGGATGGTTCTGAACGACCAGTCTACAAATTAGCCAAAGTTCACACAACCGAGAGAAACCTGTTTGAACTTGTGGTCCAAGTTGTCTTTAGTGACAGTGAAGTCAGTGAGCAAATCAAGTCCAATCCTTTCTTGATAAAGACGAAGAGATTGAATGATGAACCGCTTGGTATGTCAACTAGGAATAATGTGCGTCCTCAGTTGTCACAGAGGAATTGGTGTAAAATGACTCGTTTTTACGCTCTTGTTCTGAACTGCAGTGTGACACATTTGATAAAGAAATCAATGATCCAAATGTTCTTTTGGGAAATAAGGGCTCCCAAGTACTTCAGGGACCATCTAATATGGACAAGGAAACCCAGTGGGATTCTGTAATAAAAAACCGTCTAGTTATTGACGTCGATAGGGTGATGTGTCTGAAACGTGCAGCAGGGCTGATCACTCCTTGTATGAAGATCCATAAATTTTCTTTGGTCTTTGTCACTTATACTTTATAGCGCACTTTCTTAGCACTTTCGCATCGTATTATTCAAGAGCACCTCGGTCACCTGGAATATTTGATATATCAGCCATATTCGAGGCACGTTTCCCACAACTCTTTTTTTAAATCAACTTTAACATTTATCACACCGTAGAACCGGATACCCATTCCAAACGCACGAGGCCAAACACTTGTCCAACCAGCTCATCAAGATGGAACCGTGGAAAACAATCTTTGCAAAATGAGGCAGATTCAACAGGTTAGCTTTGTATCATAAGAGGGAAACTCCCAGGGGGGACTCTTATAAATTGCACAAGGGGTGCGTTTCATGCCCCTTGAGGTTCATCTCATGAGAGCAAAATAAGTCTCCTTCCTCACTCTAATTTAGAGCTAAAAAACATTAAAAAGTTGGGTCTTCTAGAAAAGGAACGGGATTTTAAACCGGCTCTGCTCCGGATTGTACAGAAAGCCTCTCTCATTTTTCGACCACTGTGATCGAATCTATACCCAACTTATGACCACTAGGGTAGGAAAAAAAACCATAGAAGCAGTTTTTATGACAACTCACTCATAGGTATATGGCTTATTTTTTAAAGAGAATTAATCTTGGGTTGAAAGGTAAGACACCGCATGATTTATTATAAGTATAGCTTATTAGTGTTCCTTTTTGTTTTAGACCCAAGGTCTCCATCATCACAGAGCTCTACAGCCTCCAGAAACTCTCCCTCAAGTTCGGCAGGTAATTCTTAAAATATTTTTGTTGCTATGGAAGGACACTCTAGGGCTGCACTAACATCGATTCATTTTCCTTATCAAGGCGAACTCAAGCATGTGGATGACCTCGTGGTGAATCATTTGAAAGCCCAACAAGCAAACATTGACAACCTGACAGTTACCTTTCTGTTGCAAACACGGAGAGGTGACATCGCTTACCACTTGCGACTAACGAACCCGAGCTTGTACCAGACCCTGGACGAAGGGATAGTGGTGGGTTTTTTCCCCAATGATGACGGAATGGCTCAGATTGAACCGCTGAGCAGTGAGAATGCGACGCGTGCGGTAATGGCTGGGGTGATCAGCCGGTCAGCGTATGTAGAAGCGCATGCTCCGTCGGAAAAAGAGATAGGTTAGTGCTTTCATTCATTATCAGATATTGCTTTGAACGTGGATTTAGGGAGAAGCTTTTACTGAGGGACCGGTCATTATGTATCGCCAGAGATGTCGGAGAAGGGGGGTGGGGGGGGGGGTGATCGGTGGAATTTTCGAGCTAAACATCCATTTTCATCTCCTAGTAATGAACGTGATTTGAAATGTGACTTTGCGGCACCGATAAACTTCCATTTCCTTACAGGGGAAACAGATATTGTATGTGTCATTGGAATGGTCAAAGTACTCATTATTGGGTCTGTGAAAACCGGTGAACGCATATACGCTTCCACCGACAGCCCAGGAACAGGGATCGCAGAGTCCCATTTACCGCTGGGGGCTCTCATCTTTAGGGACCACACCCTTCTGGGCATGGCTATGGAGCCATGCACGCCTCGTTACCACGATGAAGTAAACCTGGTCAAGTGCTTTGTGTGTATCGTGCTGGGAATCAACAGTCATCAGCTGTCTAATGAGGTAGAAAACATCATGGAAAATGTTGACATGGACATCAAGGCAGCCATTGGAAAGTCAAATAAGAGAAACTGCCGACGTAACTATTGTTTGATTTGTCTTAATTTAACTAGCACACTGGTAAAAACTATACCGGATTGACATTTCACCGTAAAATAATAGAACAAGAAAAGGAACCTGAAAGACTTTTGTCTTTTTAAAAAATTTACAAATTCCACACTTAGAAATTTGTTCCCACTAAAAATACATGATAGGGTTGTAAAGTTTGGCTCTCAGAAAACTAATAAATACGCATTCAAAGACAATTTTTTTTTACCACTCAAAGAATTTCTCTTTCTCATCCCAAACAAGCTTTAGGGTATTAAACATTCTAAAAATTTCATCATGTTATTTCAGGATTGTTCTTTCTTATCGCTGGCTTTATCACTTTCCTTGGACTCCTGGGATTCTTACTGTACGAAGTACTCACCCCAGGAACTCGCTTCCGCTACTTCCTGTGCCAGGCTGGGTCCAATCGTGAGCAACCAAACCTGAAGTGTAATTATCAAGATGCCTATGTGGTTCGTCATTAACTAATTCCTTTCAATATATTTTCCAGTGAGATCGAGAAAGATTATCGAAGATTGGGGGTCAGAAGAGGCGAACGATAAGGAGAAAGAGGTTTTGAGACTTGACCTAGCTCTTTCCGTATTGCTGAACTGTTATGCCAGTCACACCGTTACGTACATGATAGGTTTAGTAAACACTAAAATAGAGACAGGACCAGTTGTTTTGTGTTGCGGCGTCGTCTAATGAGGAGGTAGGGAATGCATTCCGGTATTTCATGAATATCTGTAGAATAATTGTGTACCTTCTTCTTTTGTCCATAGAATATTTCCGATGTTTACATACCTTTCGACCTCGATAACCTTATCAAGAAAATACCATATGGCGAGAGAAAGCCTGAGATAATTAGTCCAAAAAATGCAAGTAAGTGCGTAATTCAAAATAACATTATTGTCGTGGGGAAAAGGTTTATAATGACAACCTTCGAGAAGAAAGTTTCATGTTTAATTTGAATGTTCTTTCTAGAATTTCTAGCCTGCTCCAGGCGTTTAGTTAGAAAAACGGAGCTAAATGGTGAAGGAGGGGAGGGGGGCTAGAAGCAGCAGAGCGAAACAAGGGAGGAGGGAGGTTTGGGTCCTACGCGATCCGATCCAAACCTGTCTCGTTTTTTATTCCTCCGCTACTACTAGGCTGTTTGCTATCGACCTTATTGTTATTAAATTCTTGATATTTTAATAAAATTGCAACGGTTGTTATGCAGCGGAGTCCTATTCATTTAGAAACATTATGTATACTTTCTTCCGTCGGTTTAAACCAAGAAATTTCATCAGAATATGCTATTTTTATCAACTTTTCAGTTATTAATGACAGAACGATTTCAGCTGTAATAGCTTCTGGACATCTTGCCTGTGCCCATTTTAAGTTCTCAAACTCATTTCTTTTGTGTTGCTCCATGTAGCATCACCGATTTATTTTCTGAACTTCGACCGCTGTGCGTATGGCGGGCGTACAGACAGTAGCATGTATACACCGGAACCTGCCAAACCAGTTTGCGGACCTCCGTATCTGGCATCGTCTGGCAACTGCTCAAAAGTGTTTACATTCAGTTGGGGAGAATGGAAAGTTATGGAGAAAACCAAGCAAAAAGATGTTAATTACATGATCAACTGCGTATGCAATGGAAGTGGAATGGTGCTCTGCCAATGGATTGTTTTTCTGTTGTTATCCTTTAGCGTTTACTACCTATTCGTAAATTTTTGAAGCGCTGAGATATTTTATGAGTTGTGTAAATGCATTACGAGCCAAACTTTTCTCTTCCCCTCTCCTTTTGAAAACTCTTTTTTGTGGTCAAGCGACTCACGGGATTTTATCAATTAGCCAATCGTGTTCAGACCCTGAAAGTTGAGATAGCCTGGGCACGGTCTTAAATTTGAGGTTAACATGGTCGTTAGCTCGTTTAGAGTAATTTTAATTGAATTTCGAGAGTAATCCGGCGTTACTTTTGTTTTGCGTTACTTCGCTATGCGATTGGTCCAGAAAACCTGCGCCGCTCAAAACCAATCAGACACTAAACGAAAATCACTTGTAACTTGGTCGCCCGTGTTTTCCCGCGCTTTTAGCTTTTTGCCTGATTTTACTTTGACTTCTCTTTTACTTTGTTATCGTTGTTATAATTAATCGTTGCGATTACTTTGGTTTTGGTTTTTTGACAGTCAATTGGAAACTGTTTTATTAGTTAAGTTGTATTTAGTTTTAAAGCCTTTTGTTTTCATTAATTTCTCGTTTGCTTTTCTAAGCTTCATTTGCAAGCAGATGCTGTATTTGACTTTAAACTTTTATTAGATCTTTATAAAGGGAGATTGGACTGTAGTCTCTTTATTGGAAAATAGTTTTTACCATGATGAGTTCAGGAGACCTCTCATCTTTTTTCAGTATCGGTGGTATGATGGAAACTGAAACATTTTACCGAAAAAATCCAGTGTTTAGAACAAAGTAACTACGTCCAGTGACAAAAGTAAATAGCTTTAATTAATAGATTTGGCAGTGAACATTCCACGAAGTTAATAGATTTGGCAGTGAACATTCCACGAAGTGGCTCCGGCTCGTCCAGGTCAATTGGAATTTAGAATGTTGGTTTTGTTGTTACTACTTTTTTTCGTATGAAGGTTCAAAATAATATAAAAATACAAAATGCTGCCATAAAAATTTGAATTGTCGACTGTAGCCGATCGACATAACAATGGTAGATAGATGCGGTGACCGATATGATTGCATAATAATAATGAATTTGGGTGCGGTTCTATGATCGCTTTGTTTAAGAAATGATTATTTCTGTGTGTTTCAAACAATTGCTTTTGTTCGTTTTGGTTTTATTATCGCGTAAGTTGCTTTAATTTCCAGCATTACAAAGTTTCCATTGTTATTAATCAAAATGAAAGCAACTTGTAATTCTTGGTTAGCTCAGAAAATGTCAGCATTGCCATCAAGAAGTATGGAGTTAGTTCAGTTATATCAGCTGCTTATTCGTAACTTCTGTAGGTGAACTGTTCTTTTTGTTGGTACGAAGCATTATACCATAAACAGTGATCATTGTAACTGAAATTAAAAACAAGAATTTAAAAAGTACTTGACTGGTGACTTTCTTCATAAAATAACAACTCAAAAATAAAAAAACTGATATCTTTTGAATCACTGTTTTTTTTTCCATGAAAGGTGTTTATTTGCCCTTTTGTTTAACCCATTCCATCCTAATAATAATACATATTCTCCTGCTGTCCATTAGACAATAGGCCATTTCACAGTTGTGTACTTAGTTGCCAAGCCTTTGATTCAGAGTGAGGCTAAAGATGACCTTGTTGTGATAGAGACCTGTATCTAGTTAGCATGATAACAAAGCGATTTACATTTGAAAGGCAGCAAGGTTTGTATCACAACAAGGTCATCCCTAGCCTCACTCCCGTTCAAAGGCTTGGCAACAAAGCACACAACTGTGAAATGGACTATTCCTATGGCACAAACAGGGAGACTTAGTTTAACATGCAATCACAAGCTTCTTTAGTTAGCGATCATTCATTTTCTTTATTCTCGTGACCCTAATGTTTGACTCGGCAATGAAATTGCGAGGACAAATTAGAAGCTCGTCACTCTTGGAGTTAAAAGTTCAAAGTTATTATCGCTCAGGCACAGGCAGCCCAAGCTCACTACTAGCAAAGCCGAAAAGTGCCAAAAAGTGATTACAGAAATTTCATCCGCAACACCTTGAACGTGCTGTGGGCGCGAACTGAGATCTTCTCTTACAGTTAATAATTGCCAGGCGGATCTCAGATCCGGCTTAGCCTAATTTGCTTAAATTTTTTTGGCGGGCAAAGCTCGTCATGGTGACTCTTACAGTGTTGCGCAACGTTTTATATTTATAAAGGTTTGTATGGGATGTTATCCGTTTGCCTTAAAAGAGAGAAAAAATGTCTTGTTTTGAAAAAAAATGGACTTACCTTATTGCCTTGTTGTTTTCTTTGTTGATAAAACGTTGCGCAACACTGTAAGAGTCACGTCCGCTTTTCTTGTAGTTAGCTGGGGCTGCCTAGCTGTAGGTCAGGTTGCCTGCATCAATTTTTTTCTTTTCCTACCATAAATTTGATTTACGAGGTAGCCTGCAAGAGCTGACGGGTGTTGCATGCTTGCGTTTTTCAGGTGAGCGGAGGTAAGACGAATCATACGTTGAAGGAATTGAAGAGAACAGAAAATTGATTTGAAAAACACATATGAGGTCTGCTTTGCGCACTAATCGCAGAGGTGATGGCTTTTCGCCAAGTGCATGCGGCTTGGATCATGAATAATTACGATCACGATCAAAGATTTGGAGACAAACGCCCTTATTTCCTCCCCTACCCAGGCCTTTACCATTTATATCGTTTAATATCTTTTCCTACGTCTGCTTCCTCCAGAAGAAAAGCAACATCATAAAATCATAAGAGACAGGTTTGTACTGGGATTTGTCGTGATGGTTACATCGATGCATTATAAAGCATTCAAGTGAACTGCAGATCATAAATTTTACGGGCGTGCATTTGTGCTTTGGTTAAAATCGTGGACGGGACGGAACGAAATCGAAAACTCAATAGTACATATTTGCGAAAAGTTTCTAATTGGAAGATACATCCGCTCTTCCTGAAGGCTTAGTAACATCGAAATGTCGTTGATGATTTCTTTCCTGTCATGGACGGCCAATATCGCAACAGTTGGATTTTTCGTCTCAGGCGTGTAAGTTCTCTGAACTACAGTAATGAGCGATTCTTTTCTTAAAATTCTTATTGTAATATTCTCCATAAACTTTCAGTACCCATGCAAAAGGGATTTGAAACCTAACTGAAGCCAAAAATATCAAGTACTATAGCAAGCTACGTTGGTGCTAAGATGTTGACAAAATATGAGACAAGATTTACATATAGTTCCATTCCTCAATTTGCATACAAATCCTGGATGAAAGAAAAAAATAAGGCAGAAAATTTATCTGTAAGACAACGGCTTTGTCTTACAGTAGTATGATTATACGGAAATCTTTCTGAAATGTGAACACATACAATGAAGCGAAGAGAGAGTGCACAGAATACGTCGATAGCTTTTGTAATAATTATTGCCTGCATAATTTGAAATCTATGCGAACTTAGAGTTTGTGGAGTAATTACGTTAAAACAATAGGAAACACACAAAAGGCGCTTTTGTAATTCAATCAGTTTTATGATTGGCATACGAAGCAAGGATTTCCATTTCTTGTTAACTTAATGTTCTTTTGCTCACAACGAAATTTTTATGTCCCATTGTACACTTCAAAATAAACCTTTTCCCTGCAGAAGATTCTTGTTGTAGTTGATGCTTGAGGGGCTAATATTTTTAGTGTGCTTTGAATGGCTAATTAATTTTTTTTTTTTACGACACTGTTGCGGGGAGACCAATTTTTTTGCCTTAAGATGCAGTTGGTTTAAAGGTTATTGTCAAGAAAAAGGTGGTCAAAATTTTCAAAATTTTCAGTTTTAGCTCTTTCATTAGAGAAAGCAGTTATGTGTAAGTGTGTGAGGCTTTTACTAAATTCAAAATATATCTTTCATGATGCTTCAGAGCATGACAACAACCAAAATATTTTCTATAGTCCAACTTTAAAATAGATTTTCTCAGGAACCAATAATTATGATTATCGAAAAAGCCTAACACCTTTTGCTAGCTTATTATCTTCTGAGTGATACTGTCCAGTTTGTTTGGAGGTCCACCGTAATGCAGAGGCTGGTTGTTCAGAAAAGCAAACAAAGTCAGTTTGTATTTAAGGGGTTGCATGCGCCTACCAAAAAAAAAAAAAAAGAAGCTGCTGTGTAGCAAGCATATCGAGCAAGCAGCATCATAATCAGGGTTAGAAAAGAATAATTATACTAGGGTTGGAGTGCCAATTCTTGAATTCATCACTTTTTACCAGAATGCATTGCAGCTTCTAACCAGAGTGCACTGTGCCAAAATTGTTGAGTTTAGTGTATTGCATTACATAGCATTTACTATTGTAAGAACATTTTCTAGATGTGCTTGATTGTGTTGTACTTTCCTTAGTAATTAGGCAAATTAACTAATCACTGGTATTGTATGGTAAGTCTACTATCTTGATCACTGAATGAATGAATTAGAGCAATGAAAAGAGTCACTTGATCAATGAATAACTCTACCTTGCATAAGTTGACATGCACATAAGCCAGAAAGCAAAATTAAGGCAGCTGACTGATGGTGTTAACAGGGCCTGTGCAACTCCTGTCATTCGCTATGACTTTTAAATCTTCTGCCCTCAAAATTAACCTCTTATCAGGATATCTCTCAATGACTTTCCTTTGTGATGTAATAATAAGGGTTAGTTTTAAGATGTCATTTCCTTATCTGTATGTTCTTGAGGTTTAGCAAAGGCAGATGAGATTGTGTTACAAAAGGCAATATTACTTCTGTGCAAACACTGTTTTCTCCATTTTTAGTACACTTTCCCTTCTTTAGAAAATAACTTCAGAGATATGATTCTCAATGTAAGTTTTGGAATATGCAGGTAGATGAATCACTGTGTAGATTATGTCACTATCAACAGAATGTGCTGCAGCTTTACTATCTTTTTGATACAGTAGTCAAAATCTGTAATTTATAAGCTTTTCAGTGATACATAGTTTTCCATGATCACGGTTTCTTAAAAAATAGTGCATATAGAATGATTTTTCTGGAAGGCACCTTATTTTGTTGACAGTAACTTTAAGTGCTAATCATTATACAAATCGTATACAGTGGGGCACTTCCATTGTAATAATTTTCCATATGCCAAATTACATGACTTTTTCTATCAAAAAAGAAACAACAAGTTTGAGTTTAAATTTACAAGACATGTTTCGACATTCTCATGTCATCTTCAGTTGCAAATGAGCATTTAACGGTTGTACATTTGAATTTATAATGTTAAGGTACGTTATAAATTACGTGTCAGGGCTTACGTTATATTTGAATGTTAAAATGCGAAAAATGTAAATAGTGTGCGCTTGACTAGATACAAAAAAATAAATAAATAAATAAAATAATAATAATAAAATAAAAGACCAAGGAACAACATAATTAAAAGGAAAGAGACAATTCTCGATGTTTCAATTGCTGATTAAGAATGGGTTTTTCCCACTTAATATGTAATGCCTCTTTGATCTTAATTTGGTATTTTGAAGTGTATTTATAATCATATTGTTCCTTGGTCTTTTATTTTATTATTATTATTATTATTTTATTTATTTATTTATTTTTTGTTATCTAGTCAAGCGCGCGCTATTTACATTTTTCGCATTTTTAACATTCAAATGTAACATAAGCCCTGACACGTAATTTGTAACGTACTTTCAAATGTACAAAAAATTCAAATATACAACCATTAAATGCTCATTTGAACTGAAGATGACATGAGAATGTCGAAACATGTCTTGTAAATTTAAACTTAAAGTCATTGTTTCTTTTTTGAGAGTTATTGTCACTCTGCTGTCTTTACGTCCTTTTGGTAACATGACTTTTTATAATAAATATGTAGTGAACCAAGGATCAACCCTTGGACCACTATTATTTCTTCTTTACATGAATGATCTTGCCAACTCTTCAGATATGCTTTCTTTTCGACTTTTTGCTGATGATGCTAATATTTTCTATGCCATTAAAACATCAAAAGATCTTGAGGCAGTTATGAACTCAGAACTTCAGAAAGTAATTAACTACTGTTACATCACTAAACTGTCTATTAACATGAAGAAAACAAAATTTATGATAATAACATCTCAACAGAAGCCAACTATACACAATATTAATATTTCAAACATTGATCGCAAAGCTAGTATCAAATATTTAGGCATTTCTACAAAGCAAACTGACTAAAAACCTTGGATTCTTCCACCAAATGCAGAATTACCTAAATTTAAAGATGCTAGGGCAACTGTATTATGCACTTATTTACCCTTATCTTAATTATGGTGCAATGTGTTGGGGCAACACTTATCAGACTAATTTAAATAAGATCAGTACCAAACAAAATAAATGCATCCGAAGTATCTTTTTTGCAAACAAACAGGAACCCTTTTTCCCTTACTACCAAATCCTTGAAATTTTAACATTTGAAACTGTTGTTACGTTCAAAATCTGCTCACTTGCATTTAAACTATAGAACAATCCAACAACTGTTCCAGCAATTTTCCATAATTTTTTAATACCTATAACTGCTGTCCACTCCTATAACACCAGAAAATCCACCAAGCTTAATATCCATTGACCACAAGTCAGAACTAATTAACATAGGCAAATTTACTTTTAAGTACTCTGCTTCAGTTATATGGGAAACTGCTCCCTTGGCATTAAAAAAAATAAAAGCATTTAACAGGTTTAAGGAACTTTATATGGCCTACCTGATCTCTCGTCAATCAAAATAATACATGATCTGTTTAGTGATCAAATATATAGTATGTAACTATCCATATGTAAATAACTATAGTAATAACAACAGAGTTAATAATAATAATATTAATAATTGTCTGCTTATATTTCGGTCTTTGTTGTTGCTGCAGCTGCTGTTGTTGCAGATGATGTGTTGTTCTTTTCCTCTCCTTTGTCTCTGTTTCTGCTTTCATTCATGCTGTTGTTTGTTTGTTTGTATGTGTGTCTGTTTTTCTCTTATTAAGCTTGTCCTGTATAGATTTCTTGCTTGGTTCAGTATATCTCTAACATACCTTAAATTATACACAGTCACGTAATTCTCTCTTGCACATCGATCCTAGCTCAGTGCCATTTCTTTGTTTATCTAAAAGTAGGTGGTGGCCAACTAGAAAGCCCTTGCTACTTTGACCACCACACACATTTTTATAATCTATACTTTATTTATTTTATTCTGTAATCATTTGTTGCAATTTTACATTTTTATCTATGTTAATTTTATGTAAATAGTGTGAAATAAATGAACCTTGAACCTTGAACCTTGAACCAGCCCAGTTAAGAACATAAATGAATATATAAAGGGTAAGTATTTGGAGAAACTATGGTGTTGCATCAGTAGGGGTGTTACAGGGTGATTTGGTTTTATTAACTTAGTTGATAATGTGTATTGGCCACTAAAAAGAATTACTTAAGGTGATATTTTAGGTGTCAGTCCTTGGTCATTATCAACTCATTTCATAGAACCAAATTAAGTTAGTTGCAATATTACTTAGTTTTAAACCAATGCTAAAATGCAACTGCAACACATATCTTTAAATTATGTTAGCTGTATGATAAAGTTTTGTTTTTACCAGCCTCTAATGTAGTAAGAAATAATGTACAGCAAGAGTTCTTATCACCTTGACCTTTTGGACAGGTTAACGTGCCAGAAAATGGTCCTGAGTGGAAGCACAGAAAATATTCCTCTTCTACCATTTGTCACAACATTTCTCAAGTAAGTCATTTTGGCTAAGAGGTCAGTAATGAGTAATTCACTTGATATACTGGTCTTGATGTCTTGCTTAGATAGGCATACTTAGTGGGATAAATTCTTTTATTTAACCACCCATTAACCGCCTCCCGGTTAGCTAAATGGATAGAACACTAGACTGTTGTGCGGGAGGTAGAGGGTTCAAGCCCCGGCTGGACCAACACTCAAGGTCTTAATAAAAATAATTGAGAAGAATATGTCCTTTCTATAACCTCAAGAATATTACCTTTCCATAACCTCAAGAAATGGTTAGATATTGTAGTCTTCTCAGATAGGGATGAATAAATGGAGGTCCCATCTCCTGCAGGGTTAGGGGTAGGAGACGTTAATTTTCCACACACGAGATAACTGTGTGATGAATGTCCTCCCCTGGGGTGGGGTGGGTGGGTGTGAGGGCCGCAGGGTAGAAAACTGTATAAGGTTATTGCGTTTCCCTCCTTAAATAAAGTTAAGTAAGTAAGTAAGTATTTTCTTTTAAATCAGAAATTCAGCATGTTACCAAAGATTAGATTTAAGCTTATATTGCTGTAAGAAAGACATATCCTTTCAAAGTTTCATCTGTGGAACTAAATGGAGTGTTGAAAATTACTTTAAGCCCAGTTACAAAGATATTATCAGCGATTTTTGTTGTATTTTAAATTAGTTTATTTTTGATATAATTCACATTTTACAGTGTATTGTACAATGTTTGCTTAGCAGAGTTGTATTATTGTTTCCATTGTATACAGCTGTATGATGTGGGCAAGTTATGGTATTCTTAAAGAGGATTCTGCATTAATTCCTGTCAATTTGAGTGGAATGATGTTGCAAGTTCTTTACATGCTGTGTTTCTTTTTCTACTGTAAACACAGGGTAGGTTGCTTGGTAATAACTCACACACACTAATCTAAGTGAGGTGTGATGTACAATTGTAGAATCTCTTTCATAGATCATTTGCTGTTTTTAGTAGATATGTCCGATAATAATTATGCACTGAAATTTTGCAAGTTGTATAGCATTTTTTCAAGCTGTGTGAAAACAAGGAAAAATGTAAGCTAGGAGTTAAATGTTTGCCTGTGTGACTTAAAATCATTTAAGAAGTTCATTGCTTTACAAGTGTCAAGCATAACAGAAGTTGGGATCTTTCAGTGTGATCTTTTCAATTTGCTCTGCTTTCTGTTTGTAAAAATTGCCTTATTCTAAAGTATAGTTATGTGACATAATTTGCTTGTTCCATTATCATAATGCCCAAATATGATAAAATGGCAGTTATAGTGGAATTATCATATACAGTACTTGTAAAGCAGGATAAATATATTTACTGAGTAATGCTTTATTACCAAGCTCTAAACTGATTTTTTTGGGTTAGCCTGTATATACAAAGTCATGTAGATGTCTCCTTCCTGCAGACTGAAAAAGTTTTCAGGGAATGTAGGTACTGCAAACTTTTACATCTCTCAGTGTACCAAAACAAATTGTTCTCTTTTTATAAAGGGAAAGGAACTCAAGATCATTTTATATGCTGCAGTTGTATCACTGGCATTATACTTTTATGTAATGCAGTATATTAGAGAGGAAACTCAGAGGGTTTCACATCTTGGATTTGCATGCATCGTCTTTACTGTTACAATGCAAGCCTCACCATTAGCAGCAGTGGTAAGCAAAATGTCCTTGATTGTTATGTTATTGTACGTGTCTCAGAACAGGGTGCTCAATAACCCTGAGATGTTATTTGTAGAAGTCTGCTGGAACAAGTTCAGCTTTTATGCTGATCAAACTGTTACGTGATTTGAAGTCACCTTAGATTCAATGAACAACAAGCCCCAAAATGTACAAAATATTGTAGCAAGAATAAGCAATTTCCCTGCCAGGTGCCATTTGGGAATGTGTGATTACTAAATGTGAGTTTGCCTTTTGGTTTATAGGGTCAAGGGTAAATGGTTGAAGTTCAAAAAAATCTTTTAAACTAATAGAAAAGTTATTTCTGAATTTCTCTCAACTCATTCAAATCAAAATTTCACAGGCCTAGGCTTACATAACTTTCTGATACATGTTTTTGCCATGTGGTCACTGTAATTGTGTCTATGACTGTTAGCCCACTTTGTCTTAAACTTTTTATACCATGGACATGTCATACTGATCACTGCTTCCTTCTTTTGCGGATTTGATAACTCTTGATCGATATGTTTGTTTAAAAAATTAAAATTAAAATGAGGTGAGAACAAAACATAATTTTCTTTATTCTGCACTAACATGATATTCACTGCAAAGGTTATTCCATTTTTTCTGTAGGCTAAAGTTGTAAGGACCAAAAGCACAGAGTCAATGCCATTTGTATTCTCATTTATGATGGTTGTGGTGTCTTTTCTATGGCTCTGCTATGGGATTGCTGTGGGCGACATCAATATTAAGGTGCAAATAAAGTCCTGATTTTTTATTTGTATATGAGTTACTGGGTTCAAGGTCAGTATCTTTAACATTATACAGTCATGTTCTTGGGCCACTGGGGCACCTGACCTCCATTTGTGACTTGGATGTTAACATGTATTAATATCTAATTATAACATACTTTCATTTTCTGTTTTATGAGTTCCGTTAATTGGAAAGAAAGGTGTCAACTGAGCTGCACATACAAAACAAGTATTTTTAAAACATTTAGTCAGAATTTGAACTACTGACAATTCCCTCTTGAGAACTTACTCATCTTTTGGATGGCAGGAAGGAAATATCAAGTTAAGCAACTGTGCACTTAACCCTCCACTAACCCAAAGTTATCCCTTACTTGTTATCAGTTGACTGTTGTTGGGTTTAAGGGGAGGGTGTGGTGGGTGTACAGTTGCTTATAGATACTGATATTGATACATTGTTTTGTTGTAATGGTTGTTGTTATTTTGGTAACACCAAGCACAAAGGGACCACTGGAGTATTGCTCTAAATCCCCCTATCATGTGGTCTATCATGTGTGAACCTTCCTCCCCAGCAGTAAATTTGCTGTTGTCATTTTCATCTATGAGGGGAGAGAGGTAAAATTGGTAGAAGTTTCTGTTTTTCCCAGTAGAAGACCACAATGACACTGGTCATGGCAAACCTGTTCTTTTGATTGAGAATCTACGTTGTATGTGATAAGCATTTTCTTCAGCTCAATTTTTTTCCATGCATGGTCAATTACCAGCTATTCACCAAAGTAGAGGTGGTTAGTGGTGAATATTTACCGAGCTGTGATTAGCAACAACGTTGCTAGCTGCTAGCCACTGACTTTGAAGTGAACATGCAGTACGTAGTTTTCGTGTATACTCAAGCAGTGAGGTAATATAGTGCAAAAACATGATCCCTGCAAAACGTATAATATTGTTGGGTGAATGGCAAATGATTTTGGGAGTTTTGAGTAACCAATCAGAGCACGCCTTTAACATTATGAATATCCTTCTGGAATCACAATATAACACCCTATGTTATTCAGCTTGTAACCCAGAGTAACAAAGCTAGGAAGAGTGAGGTGGAGGACGAAGGGTTTAGGCAATTTTGTACAATGTTTTTGAAGCAGTTTATTGTTTTCTGCCTGACTCAACAGGCCTCCAAGCTGGTTCAGCAGTGAACGTGATAATTTTGATTTGATTTGATTTTTTTCTTGGTTCGCAGGTCCCTAATGCAAGTGGAGTATTATTGGGTCTCATTCAACTGAGTTTGTTCTGTGTATATCCCTCCAAACCTCCCAGACAGTAGTAAATTTGTACTAATTTATTTATGTTTCTGAAATTGTTGCCTGAAGCAGTCAATAATTGTCTTTCAAGTCCAGAAGTAATATAGGTCCTCGTCAAGGTGTCTAAATACAGAGGGAGCAGGTGGGAAATTCTGTGTGATGTCGCTTCATTTCGCGTTTTTACTCCGTTCGTTAACAAAAATAAAATACAATGTACTCCGCCTCTCAGTTTGGTAGAAATACATAATCATCTGGTTTTTTTTTTGTTTTTTTTTTCCAGTTTCCAGTGTCGTCAAACTTTAATTACGAATGAGCGCTTGTTTTATTTATGTCTGGCTAAAGCACGCCTGTGTACTAAGTGCAATTTTTGATGGCATTGACTTCGAGAAGGCCTTTGACACTGAATTTCAATTTTTCCAATTAGACCTTTGCATAACTTCAACTTTAGTCCTGCTTTCATACTCTAGATTCAAGTGCTGTATAAATGTGTCTCTAGTGCTGTATAAATGTGTCTCTAGTGCTGTTATGAATAATGGATTTACCACTGGGCATTTTCGTTAAGAAAGAGGGGTTAGACAAGGTGACTCCTTTCTCTGTCTTTATTTATTATTGCTGTCGAGACTGGCTGTAAAAATAAGAAATGATATAGATAGCAGTATTCAGGGTTTTAAAAATCGGACACGAAACACTTAAATTATCTTCATTTTCTGATGGCATCGCTTGTTTGCTAAAAGATGAATCTCTTTCAACAATACTTTATTGGGGCAATGCTCAGGTTTAAAAGTCAATTATGAGGAAACGATAACATTTGCTCGTGGAAACGGTACTTTATACGGGAAGTAGATTTTCCAAAACATAATATTTTCGTGTGTTCTAGCTATGATAACAAAGGGAAGCTCTTGATTTGAGACAAACGTTAAAGGATATTAAAAAGTCATTAAATACATGGATATGAAGAGGCCTTTTATTTGAGGAAGAATTTGAATAGTTCAAACACTTGCTATCCCTAAATTATGTACAAAGTGTTGCACGAATAAAAACAGCTTAGTTTGAAGTACAATAGTATGTAAGTAAGCCTCTCTTGCTTGGAGTTAGAGTCGATTGTAAGACAGATGATTTACTACTTTTCTCCATTTTCCTTGAATTTTGGCTCATGCTAGTTTTGTAATGTAGCTTTCATGTTCGAGGATATGTCGACCTTGTCACTCCCAAGATCTCGTTATTACTGAATTCTCATCACTGTCTACGTTACGATTCTTTTGATGTTCGGAGAATTTGGTATTTGATAAACCATAGTCCTCTACCAAAACTTTTTTTTCGTATTCTCATCACTTGTCTGCTTGATACGGTATTGATATTGTAAGGAGAAATTCTGGCTTGGTTACTCATGGGTGTTACAGGGTTAAAACTCCTCACGCGTACCTCATCTAGGCTCAGCTTGGCAACTTAGTCATTCCCTCAGAGAAGAATGTCTGGTGTCCGTAGCTTTTGTCTGGATCTGTTATTCAGCATTATCAGCCTTGATTTATTTTTAGAAGAGTACCTGATATAGAACTGGCGCTTAAGGGCGCGAGCGTGAAAGAAGTCATGTGAGCTTTCCAGTTGAGCAATACGTGAAAAAGTTCCACGACCCTTTTGAATCCATGACATAGCATAACTTGTCCAACGAAGTATTCAGAAGATTTGAATCCAATGATTGCTTCGGAAAGTAAGTGCTCTTTGTCGCGAATGTATCAGGTGGTGGTATTGCACCCACTGCGTCTTTTAGATTTAAATGAAATGCCGCAGGGCCTTCAATTTATTCTTGTACCGGTGATCTTTCTTCTTTCCAAAATGTGCGACGCAAGAGAATCCTCGGATTTAAGCTTTTAGCATTTTCTTAAAGCCCCAATTAAACCTCTTGTTTTTTCTTTAGCAAGTTCTTTCTTTTTGTATTTTATGCGTTTGTTATTTCTTCGTGATACCTTTCGACTTTTATTCGAGTGAAGATATTTTTGCTCCTTTTTTAATATTGCCGACATTAGCCGCCACTGTTTAGGTTGCGTCAGCCCTATTTGCCATTATCTTCATTACTGAATCTGTGCTGCTGGATATTTTACCATGGAAAACCAAGTTCCCCTTTCAGCTTGTTTGGCATTAATTGACTTGCTCTCAGCGAATGAAAAAGCAGAACTGTTTGAAAGTGTGTTATTTAAATAGTGTTTTAGCCCAAAGCTGTAATACAACTTTTACGGCGTTTGGCTGAAGTTACGAAAATTACCGTCCCAGTGACTCAAAAAGCTAATAATTGTACTGAAATCCGTGTAAGTATGTTCATTTTCTGTATTCTTGTTGTTCAAACCTTTTTGGCCGATCATTTGTTTTGTTTTGTTTTTTTCAAAATTAGTTTAGTTAGGGATCCCTATTATAGACAATACGATCAGTTGATTGTGACTGTATTTTCGCTTTTTCGATGGCTTTGAATCTTTCAATATTTGTCTTACCCCTTTTTTTCAGCATTGAAATCTTGATCAAAATTTGCGCCTAAGCTCGAGGTCAGACGAACTTCGCAAAATAGCGAATTTTTCCCACGTTTGTAACTCCCACCCTGCAATTCTCAATCACTTCATTACATAACATTGACTAAAAGGTTCGACTTATTACTCTAACATTGCCCTTATATAAAACATAACACAACTCGATTAAGAATATAATTTACAAACTTTTATCCATTAAATTTAACTCCATGAAGTCAATGACTATTTGCATTGATTTTACCAAATCACTTAATTCCATAAACCTTCGTCTTCATGTCGGACTCGCACAGTTTACGCGTAGCTGTCTGGCTCAATTCACTTTCTAAGCTGAGCTGAATCTAACTCGAATCCAACGCCGATACTGATAATTGGTGAAAAAGTTGACGTGTTGCACTAGATGGACGCTTAAATAATCATGAAATATGCAGTAGGAAAAAAAAATATACGGTGGTTGCTAGATGGCTTATGAAAGTTAGTCGATACAACTTGCTGGGTGATGGCATTCTCGGCAAATTTTCTTTATGAATCCACCTCAAACAACTCGTTGAGCATCAAAGGCTTCTCTCTCATCCATGTTGGACATAACGTCTCTGCAACATTAGAAGCCGAAATCTCATTTGCTTTTAATCGCGGACTGTATTTCATTTGAGTTAGTTAATATTAATCACAATGGTAGTAGAAGATTTTCTTGTTTTGAGAGACGTGCACTGAATCTTAAAAGAGCTTCTGTACCTTTGACAGAATGGTTGACACCACTTCAAAACGCTGATGACATGTGACGTTCCGAGTATTTGCGAGATAAGAGGCTTCTTTTTCATCACCGGAGTTAAAAACCTTTTTGCAAAGATAAGCTTCTAAAGATGTACGACAGAAAATAGTTCATGCATAGTGGTCAACTGGATTTCCCTTAAGCTGCATCGCTAAAGAGACTAGAGTGTTGTGGTTAGCACTCTGCAAATAGAAAGGTTGATTTCGCACGAAGAAAAAGCTAGAATTTCTTTTTTGTTCTCTAAAAATAGAGGGTAAACGATTTGTTCGCTTAAACACATTTTCTACATCTTACTTCAGTCAAATTACGTGTGTTGAACTTGTTCCTTTTCACAATATTTGCCGCAGAGGACATTTATACTTCAAATCAAACGTCAAATAAAGAACAAGATATATTGAAATTTACGTAATACAAAAATGACACAATAAACTTCGATTATGTGTCTTGTATTGAATTTACCTTGGAATTAACTTTGAGCTTTACAAATCCTTGGCGACATTTGACGCAAAAAGATAATTGATTGAAACGTCTTTCTCAGTAAAACCTCAAAAACTATGACAACATTACAAGGAACTTTTACTAAGTATAACAATCTATCAGTGCACTTTATCAGGCAAGAAGTCTCACGTTCCTATTTGTTCTTTTGCAAATGACTTCTAAGACAAGTGTTTTAATTATCCGATCCTTGTTATCTTTTTTATGGATTTTCACCCAGATGTGGTAGCTTAATGAGGGTGAACTCAATTGGGGTTCTTCAATAAAACTTAATTTCCTGCGTATGGACAATGGATATGATGATCAGCAATTTTTACTTTGAAAGTAAAATATGTTAATATGCGGCAAAAGAGGATTAAATATACTACAGTTGTAAAGTTGTCGTCACAGTACGCTCCCCTGCCAACGAATTTCGAGTTTGATGGTCGAAAATCTCATGGAAGGGACTTTGGTGCTGACTTGTACATTAATGAAAAGCCAATCTTAAACACGAGAAACACATGACAATCAGGTAACATAGTGTTTGTGATTGGCATAATTTGAGAATTTGTTTTATTTTCTGCGAAAGGTGTTTAAATCAACATCAGATAATTTAACAACCCCTAACTTGGCTTTAATCTTAATTTTTAAAGTCACTGACTTTTAAAAAGTGTTCCATTTCGCAATTCAGGGTCAAAAATTCAACGCCGTCCAGTTATTTCTAGATAAGATCTTTTAAATGCATAATACTAAAATATTTGACGATCTGGATGGTGCGTTTTTTATATTTTGCCTGCATTTTTCCTTCAGTCACTTCTTCTAAGCTTCAATTTTTTCTGTTGAGTAGATACACTTTCTTCTTCCAAATCATACTATCAATAACCTCGTGGAAGGTTAGTTTATACTTCTCTGAGTTCTGAGAGGCTTCCCGCTGTAGACTGGGGGATGCATAAGTATTCCGATTCCATGAGAATCGAGCGGAGAAACAATCGAACGGAAATCATTTACCGGATTGAGCGCTGGTTATTTCTGATAATTTGCAAGCTAGATCTGGATTCTTTATCCTTTGTATTGCTTCATTGTCTCCGAGTTGAGATGAAAGGGAAGGGTGAATGCACCACGAGAAAACAGACGGAAGGATTTAGCAATTGTTTTGGGCGCGAAATTTGTCTGCTTTGTTCGGGATTTTTGATAGGCGAGAAATTTTTGCCACCTAACTTTTGTGAAAGAATTAATTGCCAGACAATTCTTGCAGAAGGAGAAACTAAAATCGCATTTGCAATACGAGTGTCCAAAACAACGAAGATGCCATCTTCTACGCTTCTCCTTGCAAGTATGAAATGTTACTGTGAGTCGGTCTGGTAGGGAAAGTTGTCGCGAACAACGGCTATTTCCTTCTTTACTTCTGAATCAAAGTTTGTAGGAATAAAGTGTTACTTAAAGAGAAGAAAGTGATGAATCACTCAAAATGTTTCAAAGCCCATGCTATTTTGAAACAGACTTTCCAAAAAAAAGAAATGTTTAAGGTTTCCAAACGATCAATCGCAGCGCATAAGATATAATTTTACATAACTCATATAATTACAGTTGAAATCTTTTTGCCTGACGCCCATCGTTTTCTAGGTGCTACCCCTTTTTGAGGAGATTAATAAAGTTATTATTATTATTATTATTATTATTACCCCCTATAGTTTGGAGGCTCTTTTTGGCACAATTTGCGACACAAAACAAAATTCCATAAATGCGGAACTTTATCAATTAAAAAAATTATCATAAATTTTTGAGGAGCAACTTGTCGCGAGCCGCAGAGCTTAGTCAATGAGACGTCTTCAGCCTTTTTGTTTTTGCATATTTTCTCTGATTGACATCACAGCTGTGTTTTTCGCGTTTAATTTCTTTCCTTGACCTTCGTAGATTTTGTTTTCTGATTATTCAATTCGGCAATGGGATTATGTTTTGGCGATTTCTTTTTAATTTCGTTGACAAACGTCTGGCGCCGGACTAAAAATTAAGTGGAGAAAAAGTTAAGATTCACGCTTTGGTAATTAATGCTTTCTTTTGAATAACATACCATCTTTGAAGTTCAGAGTGCGTGTTTTACTGTGCTGTAGATCAGAGAAGATTGTGTTTCAGATTCAAAGTTAGCAGTTCAAGAAATTTTATTAGTTATCGGCTACTGCTTAACTTTCATTTGATTTAGAGCACAGATTTGAAATAAGACTGGATTGTGAATTTCCGAGATAAATCACTGAATATTGCCGATGATAGCGAAAGGTTGAGCTGTTGAGAAAAACTTAGAACGTAGGGGGTAAAAGCACGCAACATGACCTCATAGAAAATAAGCACAGAAAAAAATCGAAACTCAAACATTGAGTGCGCAAATGAATTATTGCATCTGGCAGCGAAAGAAAAAAAAAACTAGCCCTTCGTAGCACGGCTAAATTTCATTTCAAATTGTTCTAGGACAGCCACACTGTGAATAATACATAGATCAGATGGCAACGCAATTTAAACCTGTTACCTTAGTGTCAAAGGCTGTTTTGATTAGAAAATCACGCTTACTGCCAATTTCTGTCTGTTTCTACCTTATATTATATTTTAATCTGGATGAAGTCGCTTAAGCTCACTCAAAGTAGAGAGGGCTGTCCAGATCTTGTTTCCAATCGTTTAATGTTTTTGATCCTGAAACACAAGAAGTACAATCTATTAAAAACTAAAAATCTCAGACACAACATTCTCTTTCGCTATTTCCTGATTTCTTTCCTCTCTGCTAGTTCATACGAACATTTCTCAAATCTTCTGAAAATACTACTCCTTCCACGCCTTCATAATCTTTGCTATAACCGACACAAATGAAAACCCATTTTGATTTAAGGCTGATAGTTTCGAAAGAAACTGTTTGGGGCTGCGTCGGTGGGAGTAACGAAATAATTTGGATATATCAACAAAGTTAAAATGGTAAATGAGCCACCGTAATGATTACAAAAGCTGACGTTTCGAGCGTTAGCCCTTCGTCGGAGCTGACGACGAAGGGCTAACGAAGGGCTAACGCTCGAAACGTCAGCTTTTGTAATCATTACGGTGGCTAATTTACCATTTCAACTTTGTTGATATATCCAAAACATTTTGATTCAACCGTGGTGACTGACTAGAAATTCAAGATGAAAAAATGGCCACTTAAATTTTGTGTTTGTGTTTGGGACCACTTCAAACCGGGTAAAAGAGTACTTTTAAAGAAAATAAAATTTAAGTAGTATTAGGCATTGCCTTTTTGATCACGTTTTATTGTTGTAAGTAGCACATTGCGTGTATTGTAAGGAATATAGATTTGATTTGTCAGCATTTATCTCAACCGTCTGATGATTAGTTGTAATAAGTCGTTATCTTTTTCCTAAGTAAGTAAGCTTTTATAAGTCGACAACAAAATCAGCTTTAGAATTGTGAGCACTTGCTCACGGTTTAATTGTAAATTCTTTACTGCACTTCTTTTT
Source organism: Stylophora pistillata (assembly GCF_964205215.1). Classification (NCBI taxonomy): domain Eukaryota; kingdom Metazoa; phylum Cnidaria; class Anthozoa; order Scleractinia; family Pocilloporidae; genus Stylophora; species Stylophora pistillata. The sequence continues at coordinate 19,085,335 of NC_142522.1, read as the reverse complement.
AAGTTTCAAAAAGGAAAATAAAATGTATGGACTAAACAACTTTGAAGGGGCCGAAATGCAGATAAAATTGCAGTTAGCATGTTTTTTTTTCTTGTCGGTTGGCCGAAAAAAAGCTCCCGGGTTGTATACAGTCATTTTTGACGAGTAGTATAAGGTTTCAAGTCTCGTATGGTAAGTTGCTTCTTCCGAGCAATAAAAGCAATTGAGGCAATTACATATTGTCTACATACACATATCTTTGTTATTATGAGAGCTTGAAATACAAAGGAGTTTCCGATTTATTGCATTCATGCATACTTTCATTATTTACACAACCGCCAAATAAGTTAAATCTTACCCAGGGGAGGTACTACTCGGAATTTTTGGTTGACCTGTACCTGATTCTTAACATTTTAGGCTTACTCTCTCATACTCATGTCACCCTTAGTATAACTTACCACGATATTGGGTCAGTAACCCCTCCTTTTCTCGGCGGAAACACTAAAACACGTGGCACTCTATTATGTCTAACTGGCATAATATGTTTCACTCTCTCAGCATTTGGATACAAAGGTTTTCAAGGCCAAGAAACCGAATAAAAAGGGAAGAGAGAAGGCAAAAAAGATTTGAATGGCGCCGCAGAATTCTGATCAAGTTATTTTGACAAATGCCTCTTTCGAAGACAACGAAATTATTACAGGACAGCGTAAGAGGATAGTGATTTTTTCATTTTTAGTCTTAATGTCAATTTTTATTATTATTATCAACTGCTTCGTCGTGTTCTTGGTTTGGAGGAAAAGGACTCTTCGCACACCGGCGAACATGTTTTTGACAAGCCTTGCCTGCTCCGATTTCTTGTCAGGAGCTTGTGCGATCCCGCTGATCATAACCTGTGAGGTTTTGGAAACACGTCATTCGTGGAGTGGACCATTTTGCCTGAGCATGGATCTCATCAACAGAATGTTGTCCATATCCTCTATTTTTCACTTACTGGTCATCGCCGTCGAGAGGTACGTGGTAATCGTACGCCATGTGAAACCAGACGACTTTGTTAGTTGCAAGAAATACTCTGTGATCGTGTCTGCATTGTGGCTTATCCCTCTGTCTGCGTCTTTCATACAACTAACGTGGATTCCCCTCAAAGATGGCGTCCCACAGTTGCAAGGTATCTCTCAATCGGAGATCATTTACGACATCGTTTGCATCTTCGGATTTGTCTTTTTTCCCTTGATGATCATTGTTATCGCTTACAGCAAAGTATTTTCTGTTTTGCGAAGGCACGCAAAAGAAATAGACAAACAGACATTAGTTTTTATGGCATCCTCTAGGAATCAAAGACATAAACTGAAGGAAAAGCGAGCCACATTAATCTACGCTTCAATGATCGTTTTTTACGTTATCGGATGGTTTCCTTACTTTCTTCTATCTTTGTCCTACGACTTGGGTGTCGGCGAGGAAGTGCTCAACATCCCTTACTGGACCGACACTCTTTTTATGTTCTGCAGATTTCTAAGCCCGCTTGTCAATCCTTTATTATACACATTTTTCAAACAGGATTTCAAAGCGGTGATTTTTGCTATGAGACGGGGATCTACAGCGAATGCGGACCAACTGTTAGAGACCTCATCCCCGTCGAACACAATTCCTCTGCGACATCTGAGAGATCCAGCGACATCAGGCGAACCTCTATAAATGAAGTGGTGGGTGAATATTTCCTCAAAGGCATGTCGAGGCTTTTTACTCATTTTGAAGGTGCAGTAAGCAGAAAGCATGATAGAAACGAAACGATTTGTTGCAAAGAATCTTAGGCTGTACTTCTGGCAACTTCAATTGTGGATACCAAGTACAAAGTTGAATCAGTTACATATAATATACGTCTTAGACTTGTCTAAGTCCTGAATTTGTTTCTCCTTCATCACTGTAATTTTAACCTCTATTAAGAGGTCACCTCTTTTTTAGTAGTCGTGGTCATCCTTAACTAAGTCCCAACCGCCTGTTTTTATTATCCTCCACCTGTATTGAACGATCACTGAAAGCGGAACCGCTTAAGCAGGTAAATTTATACCCTTTCAAGCCCTTAAAATTTTATTCGCCATACATATTATTCGCTTCATAAAAATCGACCGACTCCCTCGAGTCCTTCGCGCCTTTGATGAAAGACAGAAACTAGTCTTTCAAAACTTAGCTGATGGAAGAGTGACCACAGTAAACACCTAAGGGAAATATTTGAACCCACTTTTTTCCCTTCATTCCCGGACCCTCTAAATCGTATGCTTTTCTTTAACGTTTACTTTTTGTTTCATTTACCCTGCGAGCAGAGCCTTTTTCTTCTTTTCAAAAGGCTCTGCTAGCAGGGTATGTTTCATTAAGACATCTTCCACTTTTTTCGAAATACGATAACTATTTATCTTACATTGTAGTTCCACATCAGCCCTTCCGCAGCTGCTTTAAATTAACTAGTACTTACTTCATGCACTTAACTAAAAAAACAATTAAAGAGGAAAGTGTATTTTGCTGTGTTAGCTGGTGCTTTGTGTGGCTCCTAGCTGACATAAACTCTCACTGACATCTTCTTTAGAATCCCTTGAAGGGGTCGATTGACCGGCACAGATCACGGAAATTACCAACAATCTGTCATTGCCCTGTCTTCAATTACCTTAAAAATCGGTCTCTGATAAAAAAGCTTTCTCTTGTTGAGATTCTGATCAAATAATAAGATATTTCATCAGGTTTCAAGGCCATGTCTAAACGTTTTTTCTATCACAAAGTTTACATTAATTAACAAGCAAGCGATACGTCATTTTGAAATGCCATATCACCGGCTGGATGTTTAGTCAAAATCTTAATTTTCTTGATCAGCGCCATGTGATGGCTTTAAAACTGTTAGGAATCGATTGGACGTATCTTATACTGATATTGGATTGATCAAAAAGGGCAAAAGCAAGCTAACCCGACATTGTCTTTTAGGAATTCGCAGCCATCGTTTGGTTACATCACCTAACGCGTTCTGCCAGATTGCGTTGCGCGACGTGACCAAATGTTACCGTAACGTATTGCGTGACAAGACAAACCAAGATGACCGATTGTAAGTCATCGTTCCGAACAAGACGATATTTGCAAGGACCCTTATAAAAGTACAATGATTTTTTACCATATCGGATATCTACAGCCATTTTAACATTTTATTATAAACACTTTTTTAATGTTTTCATCTAAAATAAACATGTTGCATACACTTACAAAACAGGGAAATTTTTAAATTAAGAAAATGCGCGACTTATAAATAGCTTTTCTTTCTTATCCTATAGCCAACCCTTAAAATCTCATATTGTCAAGTGCGTTCCCACTATTCGAATTAAATAATGATAGCAATTGGAAAATTCGGTCGCAAATGCTCCAATAGAGCCATAATTAATTATTCAAAAGAATACGTTCGAATTCTCTTCTTCGCCGAGACTTATGTCAGCGAATCCGTCTTTCTAAAAAACCCTTCACATCATTCGATCACGAAGATGCTAAAGTTATGAAATAAACAAACGAGTCCTTTTTAATTATATTTTGAGTCACTAAAAATAAAAAACCAACTAGAAAATTTCTAATACTTGGTTTCTGAAACCGTTTCTAGTTTACAGCGATCGATTAAGACCATCTTAAACATCTCTGAGAACCTTCTGAGCCTTTTTTTAGGATCAAAAGTTTTTTAAATTCTATCCAGAGGTTAGTGAAATTCCTTAATATTCGTTATTGAACATTTTGAAAATGTTCAGCCAAGGCCGTCATGGGCTTATTTTAGAATAATTATACTACAGACTTTTCCTGCTATTTGATTTATATTTTAAACAGTTCTATTGGTAGACTAATGCTGCAAGCTATAGCCTGTTCCAGTTAGTAAAATGATGCACGATAAAAAACTGAGATGGCGATGGAGTGGAAAACCCAGGAAGGTTTGGAACGGGTCGCGACTCAACCCAAATCTCTCTAGATTTATCGCGTCGTTTATTATTTCGCTCCGTTTTACCAACTGGACGCCTTGAAAGACTTAGCAAGCTATTTTCTTAACAACCAGCCGAACTCATCATACTACAACTACAACCTTTAAATACTGTTCCAGTGTTCTCTAGCTTCGGTAAGCAAGCAGTTTTGCTCCTTTCATTTTTGGATCGATGTTTTCTGTGGGAAACAACATTTATGCAGAGATGATTACTTCGAATGGTGTTGAATACGATGACACTGTAATTGAAGTCAAATTTTGTCATAAATAGCTTGGCTTGAGTTGTACTCCGCCCTCAAGAGGGGTGGAACCCAATTAGCCTTGTAACGCGTGCTTAGACAAGCTAGTCATTGAATTAACACGACCTCTTCCTCTCTGGTCTGCGGCTCCGTAGAAGAAATGATGGGCTCACAAACGACCGACTGCGGGCTCCGTCAATGAACTGGACTGTGACTACCAGGCGGAACTGGTTACGTCTCTCCGCATCCACAGTGGAAAGCTTGTAAACTGGTGTGCCTTTTTTCGACAAGTAAACGGAATCGAGATCAACGGACAGGTATTGCTAAGAAGAATAAAAAGATAAATAAATCATTTAGAGGGAATAAAGCAAGGAGCATTTTTATCTTTATTGTTTATGCGTCAATTTTTTTTTTACCTTGTTGACTACTTGTCCGCCCATTTTAACCTTCAACGGTACCTTGCCTGTAACATCACCACAGAGAGTTGTGGCCATTGGTGTTCGTTCCACATGAACATCAATGTGTGCAATTTGTGCATCGGCCGTCACCATTATGCGAACTTTTCCGTCGGTCAGTCGTTGCCTTGATTGACGGTTCACACGACTTTGGACTTTCTCATACTCCTAAAATGAGAAATAACGAGAGTAACAATCAGTAATTACTGACTAATAATGCATAAGAAAGGGGGAAAAAGGAAAATTTTGTGGCTTACGTACTGGTCAGCTTAGGCATAACCGTGCCAGTAGCCCTTGCTGAACATATCTATCAACATTTTCTCTACTGACCTTTTTGAGACCCAGGAAATGAACTTTGACTTCTTCTGGCTCCCTGAATATGAACGGTGGCTTACAGTTTCTGTCTGGAACAACGGCGTCATCTTCATCTTCCTTGATGCATTGAGGCCTTTCCAACGTGTCTTCCTGATTCTTTTCTACCTTTGTTTTTCTATGTGGGAAATATAGAAAGTCTGTTGATTCGTCACACAATCCCCATTCTGCAGATAGAGTGAAGAAAAAGAATGGTCGTTTAGTACACATGAATGTAGCAGGGATTGATTATGTGGGGCAACTTTCACTGGGAGTGAGCCGGTTGCGATCATTATTCTAGCCCTGAGGTGGGGTTGGGTCCAGTTAGTTTTCACTTATATTAGAGAATTGGAGGTGTTCTTATGCCCACGCCCAGGGGCTGAAGGAAGAACATTTTCCTATATCTCTGTGGTTCGCTTTAGGCTTCTTTCAGCATATGGGCGTGGCCTCGAGAATCAATTACGCCTTCAGCGCTTGGGAACCTTATCTTTGAAAAACAACGAAGAAAATTGGTGGTAATTTTAGGCTATCCATTTTTTTCTTAAAAATTTTCGTTACCTTTTAAGATTTTTATTTTTGTACGGTCATTCAACGAATACCTCGTGCTGCGACAGATAGTATAAACGGGCGTTTAAGCGTTAATAATAACAATAGCAATAATAATAATAATTTAATATTTATATTGCGCAAATTAACATGTGGATATGATCAAATGCGCATCACAGCACTTTTCAGGGGACTTTGGCCGGACTGCATCAGCAGTTTACAAACAATGGAAGGAAACTTATTTGAAGATGCCTCCTCCCCCCAATTCCCAGTAAACAGGCCAGACCACATCACAGTAATCTCGTGAGTGGGTTCTTTAACGTACCCTGCCTAACCAAATGAACTAATTAATTAGTAGATGCAGGAGACGGGACCTACGGTTTATTCGTCCTTATCCGAGAAGACTAGAATGTCTATCCATTTCTTGATTTTATAGAAATGTAGTGCATTCTCCTCAGTTATTTTAAGACCTTGAGTGTTGGTCCGGCCGGGGCTCGAACCATCGACCTCGACCTCCCGCAAAACCTCCCGCACAACAGTCCAGCGCTCTAACCACGTTGAGGCTCCTTCGGTCCTACAGTTATAAAGGGAAAATCCCGATCGTGGTGTTTGATGGGGACTCAGTTTCGTTTAGGTAGTCGAATCCTAGTTCGTTACTCGTGGAAACTATACTAAGGTACACTAAAGATCGAAAACCAAACCATAGACCAGGAAGTAAGGGCTTGTACTTCCTCATTACAGAATACTATGCACTATCATAATGTTCTAGTTTTGTTCAAATTAAATTGCTTTTGATTTTCGAATCATTTGCAAGCTGAAAAGTTTATTTTTTTTGACATCCCAGACAATTTGCTGGCCTCTAATTTTTACTCAGGACTTTAAGGCAAATTGTGTACATGCCTTTACAACCGACTGACACGTGACCTCAAGTAGTGTGGCCAATCACAACTTGCCGACTAGGTTGACATTTTTCATGGGCATCAACTCTTCTATAATCACCTTGGGCCTTCTTTTTATGTAACCAGTAAATGACACTTTCACCAGAAAGACGGAAAAAAAATTAATCTGAAAGTTTCTCCGGAACGTGCTGCTTGGATTTTTTTTTTTTTTCTACGCTAAAAAGTGGTTGTTTTAATCAGTGTGTAAAATGAAAGGAATTTTTTTTTAATTGCCTCCCCCAGCTACAGCTGAGATAAACAAGACTGTTGCCAGGCAACCTCATCTCGAGTTTACTTCTAATACCCGGCGTCCTGCAGGCGCGTCATACCATCGTCTTATATCATCATTCTGTTTTACCTCTTTTTCGTTCCAGTATACTTTCTCATGTATGATCGTGAATTACTATTCCGTGCTTGTAAATCAAGTAAAACGGTATCTTACAGCTTTACGTAATGTCTGTTGACAGTATACCCTGGGAAGCCCCCTCTATTAAAAAGACGGAAATAATAGAATTTTACATTTACACACCTTCTAGGCAGTCGCCGTCCGCTAAAAGATAGTTTAGCCAGTTATCTTGACTGCACTGAAAATATTCTTCCATATCCATTACGAATGTTTTGATAAACAGTTGGTCCTGATCTGTTCCGTGAATTAAAACCGGTCTGATGTCTTTATGCCTTGACTGCAAAACGCGTACTGAACCAACGTGCCTCTGAGATTAAACCATATAGACTTGAAATTTACTTCCGCTGGCTATGCTAATGCCGCGAAGCACGTGCAGACACGCGGAAGCGTCAAATTGTCCAATTACAGTTCAACGAATATTTCTGCTTTAAACGAGCTGTTTACAGGAGCACGTAGTCAACTTGAGGTGTTTTTCTCGAACAGTTGTGCCCTGTTAATTTTATCTTTGTTATTCAATGACTCCAGAGGTGCTGCTAAGGAAGTGAATGTTTGGTCTCTGGTGGGAGAACATTTGTGCTCGTTATTTAGAAGCAAAATCAGGCAGAAAGCTTTCACGCTTTCACAATGTTTTCGAAGTACTTTCCATAAAACCGAAGTTTTTCAGTTTGCTAATTTTGATGAGTTTTGAATGTTTTTGATAGGAAAATATTCCAAATTACGGAAAACGTGACTTTGTATTCACCCCAGTCAACCAATATCAGTCATAACAACTGAATTTCGACCGCATGCTTCGAGCGGTTGGTCTCCTCTGTGGAGTTTTTTTTTGTCAAGTTGTACCCGGTACTCTTGAGATGTAAATAATTTTCTGTCGAAGGAAAACGAAATATTTTTTGATGTGTTGATTTTTGACACATGTTCATCGAGTATGAGCACGAGGTCTGATGATTTTGAACATTTGTTTCGGCTTTAAAAGGTTACAAAAGCCATGATGTTGTATTTATGAACTGGCAAGAAACATCTGACCGGAAGCCGTCGCAGCTTTTGTCCGGTGTGACTATGCAAATCAGTTGTTGTTATGATAACAAGTATACATTGTTCTTACGAGACGAACATAAATTTCTTTCAGATGTTTTTCAAAATCGCAAGAAAAAACATTCAACTTCTCAAATGCATCGACAAATGTGACGCTTAAAATCTATCATGTTAGAAATATTCTCGAGTCGAAATCTGTTTCGTTGTGATCGTGTAATTTTGTATTGTGAGGTCGAAAGTACACCGTTTCGCACTACTGCTAAGCTGATTTATAAGAGATGAGGAATATTCATTCGAAAAGATCACGTCTTAATCATCTTTAAAAGGTTCCTCTGACTTTGAAATAAAAAAATTTTAGCAAGTCATAGGTTTTCGATGTCATGATATATCAGAGTTTTAATAATAGTGTACCTGATAAATAGGAAACACGAAGTACTCTCGATGTACGTGACTGTTTTTGAAATTATGAGTGCTTACAAGCGCTCACCACCGCAGCGGGCGCCAATACCACTTTGGTTTTTCAAGAACGAGAGGTAAGATACGTAGAAAAAAATAATTGCAGATATCATTCTTTCATGTCATCAATGTTGAGTATCTAAAACAGGCTCGCCACAATTCGATATATTTTTAGGCTTGACATCGCAATGTTGTTTTCGCGAGAGCTTGTCACAAGTGAACGGGTTTACTAAAAGTACATGTTCTGTTCTGACTTGACAATGTTTGGAAATAAAAATCGGCTGTTCTTTTAGTTTTTTTGCAAGCATTTGATTTTGCTGACTCTCTGGGTAAAGAAAAATTGTTATAATTCTTACATATTTTGTGACGATATGCAAAACCGCGCGCGTCACGCAAACCAAAAAAAAATAATTATAATTTGTCATACGATTCGCCTTAATATGTCGAAGCATTCGCGATTTGTCTTTAAAAACAATTTATATAAGATCACGTTTATTAACATCACGATCAATTTTTCTTTTTTTTTATATATGTATTTGAATAAATTTTCTCTCCCGAAGGAACAAAGCCCTGAACATTTTTGATATTCAACCTGAGTTGGCAATTTCAAATTTATAGAAACTACCTCGATCAACAAACAAAAGATGTTTAGGCAATATTCCCGTTGTTTTACAGTGCGCTAGGAAAAGAATTGCTGAGATTTTTCCTTAAAGCTTTCTGCTTTCGGTTTCTGTTTCCCGGATTTCTTAGAAAAACCGGCAGAATTTTTTCCGGAAGTACAATCCATAGATGGCTGTAATAGTCCTACGTGACGAGTTGGTCAGGCATTTAACCAGGAGCAAATATAATGAGTCACGGTTGGTTGTTGGTAAATATTGCAAATTAGCGCATGGCTAAGGCTTGCCAAAAATAGAACGAATATAGCTCAACTATAAAAGTATTTCTCCTTCCTATGGATCAAAATCTACCTTTTTATTTTCAAGTTAACCACCAGGATTTCAACAAGCAATCATGTAACTTGAAAAGTTTGTAGTTGTCTACGTGAGTACGTGCCGGTTTGACCGGGAAGCTAAGTGCTTTGTTTTTGTGTTTCGTTTTCAGTCAGGTACAAGATATGTCTGGGATTTTGATAAATTCGTCCTGTTTACCATAAACAAAGATCACGTTTCACTAACATTTCCACTGTACGATATTTCAAACAGAACAAGGCTCACGTATACTAGAGTATGACTTTTACCATATAGTAAACTGTAATTTATGTACATTCGAAATTTTTTTTCACCCGACTTTTTTCTAAAATCGAAAACATGTTTTTTTTAACACCAGATCTGCATGAATAAGTGTCCTATGGTAAAATTTAATTCCTCGTAGCAATACCGGATTGTTCAGCTAAAATGCATTTCGTGATTCGAAACCATTGAAATCTCCTCACCTCCAGTTGGCTTGTAATGCTCAAGCTTGACGCATCGTTTTCTCTTAGCGGTATTTTCGTAAGCAAAATTATATGAAGGTACACTGATCTTGTATGTCAGGTAACATTGCTTAGTCTCCTTCGCTGCCTTGCTTTAATAAGTCACGCAAAGCTCCGTTGCGTGACATTCAAAGCGCAGTCGAAGAGGAGGCTACATACTGTATTTCCATCAAAGCTAAGAATTGGAAAAGTGTTTAACCATTTGATATTTATTCACTTTGTCGATTGAAAGCATGCTAGAGTTTTGGCTTGTTTGGTGACCAGGAGCAAGTCACCATATCCTGCCTCAGGAGAGTGTGTAGCAGCAATGTTTACATGTCGGGTTTTTTTCCTGAGACGTGATAAAGCCGTTGAAAATGTTCCGTCAGATTCTGACTGAACCACATAGTGTTAAATAAAAATATACCGAATTAAACAGCTTCAGTTTATCAATTCCGAAGGAAAAAGATACGCAAACTAGAAAATTTACTTGTAGGTTTGTTACAGGTACCTCATGTTACAGTGTGAACGACTTGCTGAACCATTCTTAATCTGGAGACTAGAAGATATCAAGAACAAATAAAAACACTAGAAAGGCAAAACTACGCTAAGAGAGAAAAAGGAAGGAGGATGTTAAAAACGGATTGCATTGGTTAAATTATCTTCAAGATACACAAAGTGTGACCTAACAGCTCAAAAAGCGTGAACAAAAGGAGAAAGGCCGATTCCAGTTATTATATTTTCTGAACGCATTCCTGCACTTTGGTAGACGGGGGCGAAAACAGCAGGAGCACTTTTTAGCCAGTTTCCGCTCCGCCATTGTAAACTCACGATTTGTAGTCCCCGAAACTAAAATTTGTATAAACAGATTTGTCAGTTGTAGAGGCGGAATTTTCTGAGTACAAACAATTCCTCAATTTCGTCTTTCTAAAACAAGAACATGAATGCCCAAACAAAGATATTGGCATACTAACTCTACCCTGTATGGACTTTTTCTATAATTTATAGGGAGAAAAATGATTTCGAATTGAATTACGGTAAGTTTCAAGTCATGGCCGAATACCTACGGGCAAGGCACAGCAGCTTCAGCAACGCTAATATAAGGTGTGGGTGGTGGAGTATTCTTAATTTATTGGGCAGAACTTTTATTCCATGTAAGGCCGCCCGCTTTCTTAGACGATAAACGAGTCGTGCCAAATGAAACATTTTCATTAAGAAGTATACAAGGCATGTTCGCTTTCCTTGTGATTTCATAATACCAGGAAGTAAGGAATGTCTGCAGTATCTGGACCCCCGGAAGAAATCAGGTCCTCACCTGTGAAGGAATGTATGTCTTCCTGTTGTTTTTTTCAATACCATTATAATTAAGAAATATTTGCTATTTTGCACACGTTTTGTTTGTTGAAACTTATTTTGAATGTACAGATGTTTTGACTGTATTGCTGAAGGAGTCTATTTTTGATGATACATTAACTATACGTCATCATCCTCTCGCTCTCCAGAAGGCCAAGAAAAAACCGCTACATCATGGATCAAGAAGCTCAAAACGTTTGATTGAACACTGTGCTAAAGCTATTCCAAAGTGTTATAATGTTTATATGCATGAATGATGATCGCTCTGACACACTTTCAGGTCTAGTATATTCTTTTTCTAATTTCTATTTGTCTTCTCATTTGTATATGCACTCATGACAACTTCTCTCAACGCAATGCAAAGTACGCCTCTGTTTTTATAATCAAGGGCTTATTGCAGAGGTAAGGCTCACAGGCTCTGTCGGATTCTCGCGCTCTCTTGCGAGGCAATGACATTCTCGTTGCCAGCCTACTGAACCGCGATAATGCGCTCGGCATTTTGTGGTGATCAGTTGGAGATATAGCAATTAGTTAGATGTAGAGCCAAAGATTTTATCGTAGACTGAAAGATGAGGGTTCCTTTTGAATCTAGGATTTTTGGATTCTTCTGGTGCGGCGATTCAAAGCCCTGCCGTCTGAGGTTTGTCACTGACGTTCTCTTTTGGTTCAGTTGACCTGGAAGTCAAAACTTTCAACGCCAAAACTATGTAATGCATTTTCGTTTGAAAACAGCTACATACATTATATTTTGATGCGGTTTTGCCAACCGCCCACTCTCAAACGTCTGAAAACGCTTTTAATAATAGACCGTTCCATAGATACGTTAAAACTGAGTGAAGACGAATCGTGTTGAAAGGTTAGAACGGAAGGTTTTGAAATCAGTCCGGTGTTTCTTAACCGTTTATATTCGATGCGTTTTTCTGCGGATGATAGCATAGAAATACCAAAAAACCGTGATTCTAAATATAGCACGAGGGGGCGTTTTGGTGTGGAAAGCCAAAATTAACATGAAAACATGTTATCTTTTCTTAAGGGAAAAACGGATATTTTGCCGGAAAACCTGTTGAGTGGTGAGCGACTGTATGTCTTTAAAAAGCAGAATAAAACAAAACAAAAAACAGATTTGCGTGGGTCTCTTATATTAGCATATTAATAGGCGACATTTTGCAATGGACCATGGAAATTTCACAAAATGAAAATAATAATATGGTTGTGGAGTTCCAAAGTAATGACATGTCAGGAATCCCATAACGAACAAGACTATGACACAGTCCCATCGTGTAGCAGTTTTAATACATCAGGTTCGGTGGTGGCTCAGCCATTCACTGTGGATGAAAGAAGGATAACATACAGTGGGCTCCGCATCCGTAAGCTCCGTAGACCTCACGCTGATCAGTTACAGACAGTTTACCCACCTTAGTTTTTCTTGAGTATGATTTTATATGCATGTACGGAAAAGCATGCATATTCACGCTTTTCAGCAGAGAGAGATCATTCTCATTTTAGCGGGATATAACAATTATTCTACCGCTCCTAAAACTAGCTCTTTAGACGGTCACGGGCAACTAATTGCCCACTAACTGCGCCTACAAGATTCCTGTGACGAGGTCGAACTTGTAACGCGAAATATCTACTAGCCCTAAAATGCAATTTTGTCTTCGTCCATCTCCAAGTCTCTCAAAAGCCATCCTTTCAAACATGGCTGTTTTAAAAAGTACACAAACTTAACAAGTTATAAGTACTTTATCACGGTTGAGTAAATTCCACCACGACCGTGTCATTTCTGTTATTTATTTGGGCCGGGTCACAAACTCGCCCACGTATGTGGTGAACGGAAGACTCTAGAAAAAATCTGGTGATTTATTTTATCCTGCGTACACTTGTTTTCTTGGTCGAATATTTGAAATGTTCGACCAAGAAAACAAGGAAAAATTTGCTGCAAGGTACAACAAAAAATATTGAATTTATCCAAATACAGTAAGTGATATGTGGCAGCTCTCAGTTGCGTTATTATGAAACAGTGGTATGAAGGAAACGCTACCGGTCGTCTTCCTTGAGACCGAGATCACGTCCGAATCCCGTGTATAGAATATCTTCCCGTTTGGCTGAGAATAACTGAATGCCATCATTACATTTTGTGTACGTTTTGCAAATAAGATATTTCTGGCCGTTGCTAAATGCCTCTCTTCAATTCCTGAAGCAGGCTATTTATGATAACTTGCAGTCTGTATTTTAGTATTACCGGTAGTTATAATAACAACATTCTCCAAACCTCCTTACCACTTCCATTTGAAATGAATGTTACCTTTTTATTTTCAGCAGGATCATTATAAAGGGATGGATGACATTGATTTGTGGAACGCTGGTCCTTATTGATTCATCAGCAGTTGTTTTGATAAGATATGTTGTGCTGAAGTAACTAGCATTTGCTGAAATCCTAACGATGCTACGTCACCTTAGCTACCTAAGGGTTAACTGTGTAGTGATCACGTGTAGAAGAGTCCCGCCATATTACAAAATTTCAAAGTAGGCTTGCAGGAAAAAGTCTTGAGTCGAATTAAAAAACATCGAGAAACACGGAATGTAGGGGGCCTTTTGTGCTACCTGGGAAGTTTGGGCCATGTACACTGTGGGACATTAACCTGAAAAGACGGAAACTGCATGTTCTTTCGTATAAATACTGCGTATGCGAACGGTAAGCGATGTACATTGATGAAGTCATGATGTAGGTTGTTACCGCTATTATGAAATGTTCTGATTTTCGGCGTAGGGATATTGTTTTGTTATTTTATAAATCATCTTATGAAAGTCTTCAGTTTTCTTTTTTCCGCCCGTTTCGTATACCATTCCTGAACATCTGATAAGACAGCCATCGTGTTAGCTGTACGTTCTGCTGGGAAACATTATTTCATAGACAGTAGCTTCTAATAGACGACTTCCCATCTCTGATAAGCTTATTTTTTCCTTCTGAACAAACTTCCTAAGTTAGAAACACACTGAGGGAAAACTGATAATGTTATCCAAATGGTTTCATTTCACAGCATTGTCACACATTGTATTAGGCTGGACAGTATTGCAGGTCAAAATGTACTAATTTGAAAGCCTTTACTTGTTTCCGTTCAGAAAAATATATGCTGAAGGGTTTTGGAATGCATACTGTACATAGCATTCCATAAGGCTGGGAAAAAGTTCATTTGATACAAGAAGGTTATAACTCAATACATGGAGGGTCTCCCAATGAGTTCTTAATGATTAGCCTTCTGCTTTCCTAGCCCATATCTCTCCAATGAAGTTCATTAACTCTTCCTCCATTACTATCCTTAGAGCATTTGCATTAAATCTAGAGCAATTTCTGAAATGCATTTTGTCATGACACTTCTATGACATGAAAGAAAAGGGTTTTCATGGTGAAAGGAAATGGGGAGGAAATCATGTGGTTAAGGTAAAAGTATTACAGCTCTGTGTTGTATTATTGCATGTAACTATTGCTTTTCAAAATTGCTAGCGTTCTATAGCTCATCCTTCTCTACAGTTTGATTCAAAATGAAAGTCCTACATCATATACCCCTCAGCCTTCTTAGGTATTGTCCGCAGTGAATTGTGGCTTTTAATACAGGCGTTAGCCATGATAACTAAAGAATAACTTCACTGATCTTTAACTATGCTTTTGAAAAGTTCATGTTTAGTTGTAAATGATAAGTTAATGTATGGTGTCTGAAGTTTTGATGGTATCTGTACCCCACTACCATTTATATGAAACTGTTTGGAGAAGTAGTTTACATGCAAAGTCATTTGTTTTAATACAATATTATTTTGAATATTAAATGCCAAGTACCTAATTGATGTGAAGTTCCAAGGCTTTTTAGTTATAGTTGTAAAACTTTGAAAATCCTTAAGAATCTTACTGTGAAGGTATAGCTAGTTTTAAAGTATTGTAGGAAGATATATGGCTGTCTTTTAGGATAAAACCCTTATTGGGGACTTACTAATAACAAAAACTGAATTAATTCCAGGGGTATTTAACTGAAAAAATGCCACCTTGTTTTCAAAATATTTGTGTATATTCAATTGCAAATCATAAATATCTATGATAACAAAATAAATAACAAGTTTGTCCTATAGTTTAGAAAGCAGTTTTCACTCGACTGTGGAAAACCAAACCCAATGAAACAACAGGGCCACAGTCGTAACAAAGGTTGTCATTGTAAGCCAATGGGGACTTGACATAAAAGTGGGTTAACTACAAAAACTTAGGAAAATACTGGTTACCATTGATTGCTGTTTAGCATCTGATTGTCTTAGGCAATCAAAAGAGGTATTGAGACTAATTACAGAGTGAAATAAAGCAAATACAATCCCATGTACTCTTGACACTCAATTGAAAATAGCTAAAAAATATTTAATGAAAGGAGCATGGGATTGGAAATGTCTGGGGTATCTTCCACATAAACTGAAGCATAGAACCAAGGAAATTTGGGTCTGCAAAATGGGTTTTGAGCTGATGGCCTTCTGTAACCCAACAAGGCATTTCTCTACTGTTGCACTTCCTGAGGTCAAGAGTCAACTTTATCCCAATCACAACATATACTTGCCTGGTAATTCCATCCATGTTATGTATTTTTGTGTGAGTAACATGGCTAGTTATATTTTGTGAACATTTTATAATCCAGCTGAAAATGAAGACTTGAAAATCATATATCAAACTTGTTTGGTTTGAAGTTCCATCTGCTCTACTGTCTCCTGAATTAATTTAGACCTGAAATCATTTTGAACTCAGGCATTTATTTTCAAGCATTTCTGGTGTTTGCATCCATTTTTGTCCTTTGGAAGTGCAAAGGTAAGAGCCTTTAACGCTTTACTCTCGAAAGGGATTTCAATCAGAAAGGAATTTTATGCATTAAAATAATGTAAGTAAGTTGCAATATCAAACCATATTCAGCAAACAACTCACAATTGAAAGCAAACTTAATCACAGTTAGAATTTGAGGTGCTCTCACAATTTAACACATTTCCCTTAATAATTTTTCTAGGAAAGGTATGGAAGCTCTTGGGAAGAACTTTGTATTAAAAATTGAGAATTAGAAGGCCAGTACCTTCTATGGCTACATCAGTCATAGCCTCCTTTGCTTAATTTTGCAGAATCAAAATTTTATTCCCATAAATTCACTTTGCAAATGGAGTGTTGAAGATACAAACAATGATTTGTTTACAATTGATGAAAGATTTAGATTAATTTAAATAATTTAATTTCAGTTTTACAGCAGCAGGATCACCGTAAGATATGGTGACATCAAAATACATGTCTGATGACTTAACAGAAATTATATTATGTACAAGAAATGATTTTTTCTGGATTCATTAGGTAAATTAACTCTACATATTTGTGGTTCAAATTTTAGAATAATTGCAAGAATATTCTGTCAGCCTGGTCTGTAACATCTGCATTGTAAACACTTTCATAAACTAACCCTAGTGCTTGCCATTGCTAAAATGCAAGCGCGCTTGCAATTTTTTTTTTTTTGTTGCGAAAATGCCCACAAAAGATGCTGAATCTCTAATCTGCATCTGTGTCACCCTTAAGCTGTGTACAGCTGCCCCCATGCTATCCAAAAAAATTTAGGAACGGCTTTGGCCTGTTCCAGGCTCACAGTAAGTGGAAACGAATGAACGATGTACTTGCTTCCCCCCCCCTCCCCCATTTTTCGCGCGTCCGCCTTTTCTCTCCCTTTCACGTGTCTTGAGCTTGGCTTAGGCTGGGTCATGTCAATTTGGAGCACACTTCTTCATGTCAGAGGCTTATCCCCTAAATTGTTCTCCTTCATCGCGTATCTTGAAAAATCACTACGTTTAGTCCCACTCCGTTGCAGACTATGTAGGGAGTAAAAGGAAACGGCTGATTCGCAAGAGTATGTTTCATTAATCCGCACGTTTTAAAGAGAAGAGGCCATTTGTTGAGACTCAGCAAATGAGTTAGTAGAAAGGCCCGTCCTTCTGTTGGAAAGCGAAGATGTGAATGTGGATCGACGATACGACCAAGTTCGTTTTCTTGAAGCACAAATAGATTTTCTGGCCCGCCGAAAATCCTGCTTGAGAAAGGTATACAGCAGTGGGTTTAGGAGACCAGTGCTAAACCTCAAAATCAATAAAATTACATCAGCCCATAATGGGATCCCTGTCTTATTGCCTAAATCGTCTTGCAACGAATTGAAAAAGTAGTTGAACCATCCTATGATGAAAACGCAAATCATCGCGCTGTAGATAACCAGTGCTTTCCGTTCCTTTTTGGCATTGCGTTGCGTGCACTGCGAAGAAATATGAGACACGTCGCGTTTTATTCGCTCGCAGTGTTTCCGTTGGGTGTAGAATATGTGGAAGTATGCCACTCCCATAATGACAAGAGGAATAACGGCTAGAACTGCCAGGCAAACGAAATCGTAGGCGATCGCGAGTTGGCTCTGACCAGGTGCTTGCTTTGGATCAGGTATGAATGAGATCTGTGAGAGTGAGGCGCAGAGCGAGGTTAACCAGACCACCAATAGAGTTACTACGCAGGTTTTCCTGGACATTACTGACGTAGTTCTCATGACTGAGAAAACTATTGTAAAATATCTCTCCAAGGTTATTAAGAGTAGGTGAAGCACGGTTGATATCGAGAGGAATCTTTGCCCCAAGTCCATAGCCACACAGATATAAAAGTTGTAATGAATGCTACAGGCGATAATAAGAGGTATTGCATACAAACCCGTTAAAATATCGGATATCGCTAGGCTTGCCAGGCAGAAGTTGGTCACCGTCTTCAGATATTGTCTGGTACACACAAGATAAACGACGAACCCGTTGATAACAATTATAAATAGTCCAATTGTGGACAGGATAACGAAGGTGGTTATGATTACAGCCGAGTCTACTTGGGAATGAACGTCCATTCCGTCTTGTGAAGTGTAATTTAAATTACTGTCGCACTGGTCTGCTTCTTTATCTCTTCTTGGGTTTCGTTCTGTTGAAGTTTTGCTTCTCGGATCTGATGGGGTGAATAGAAATTCCGAGTTAATTTTCAATTCTTTATGCTCTTTTAGTGAAATAATAGCAGTCACATCTTTGGAAAGTGTAAAAAACTATTTCCCAAATATTTATTAATTGCTGTATGCTAATTGGCCGCTCCTGGACAACATATCAATTATAAACCAATGTTAAGTGAGATCTTTCCTTTAATATTTTATCAGGTTAAACATAAATAGGAAAAATGGTGGCATTTTGTTTGCCTTTTTCATTGTACTCTCTCATGGTACCTTAATTATAGTTGGGTACTTCTATGAAATCTTATTTTCCGTAATTGCTCTCGAAAATCTTAAGAGCAAAATTGACGCAGGATATGATACTTGGCTGCGACAAACTTGTGAAACGGCGGTGCGGGGAATGAGGGGAGGGGGGTAAAGTGACGATTTTAGCTGTATACTCTGATCTACAAGTGTCCCTTTAAAATAACTTGAAAAATTCGTCGTATGAGTGGAGTGTTTACAATCGTTTTAATCTACAAAACTGAATAAAGGCAAAGATGAAAGGTCGGATGGAAATTATTTTCATGACATTATTTCACCTTCTGTTTTCGCCGCATTTTCGTCGCTTTTCTCGTTTCATTGTAAGCAACAACCAGTTAGGGTGATTACCATGAGGTTTCTACTTTGGAACCTTCCAAAACGATTAAATTTGAGCTGGTTTGAGGACTTGTACGTAGCCAGCGATTCATTAGTATGAACTTATGACTTGCTCAAAAGTTTTGGGGCAATAGTTAGAACTTTTCTGCTCGCTTTACCCAGACTAGGACTATTGCTGTTTTAGCCGCATACTTCGGGTATAAGTCGGGAACTTAATATAAATCAAATTTTGGCCAGAAAGCTCTCCGAGGACCACCCCATGCTTATTGAATCAGGGCCAAGATTTTTTCATAACCCAGTGTTTAGATTTGATGAATTGACGGCTCACAATGAGATCTTTCAAGTTTGACAAAAGGATGTACTAATGAACTTCTATCTGTTTAGGCCTGGAAAGAGAATTTGCTGGTATTGGATTTTCTGTTGGTTCTACAAGCAACTCTTACTGAGAAATTGCCACAGGTCGGCCTTACTTAACCATGAGATAATTTGGTTTTATGAACTGAGTTGATAATGTAAACTGACCACTGTAAAGAGTTTCTGAAGCTGACGTTTCGAGCGCCGGTGTTAGCCCTTCGTCGGCGTCAGCTTCAGAAACTCTTCACGGTGACTAATTAACATGATCAACTCAGTTACTAAAAACAAATTATCATGTAATACCCCCCCCCCCCCCCCTACCAACGCAGCACCACATTTTCTTTAGAAGCTTATCACTGTAATCACGAATTATAATTAATTAAAGTTCTGGATATTTGCATAGCAGTATCTTCTTTTCATGAGAGAAGGAGGCAACCAGGCAGGTGACAATTTGCACCTCTGTGGAGGACACTCATCAAGATTTTGCCGCGCACAGTTAAAAAAGAGGCTTGTGGCAAGAGCTCGTGTTTTCGAAATGATTCCTCTTTTTTCAAGTGTTTCCCGGATAAATAACAAACGGGTCTGTGTTTTCTTGTGGTACGCAATCAGATCTTTAGTCACTCTGTCTAGTACTTCAGTGGTTGTGATTCTATCAACCGCGTCTCTGGTTGGTTGGAAGGTGTAGGCTCACGTAATGTACGGATCATTTTAAGGATACAGTCTGGTTCGTTAGTGAAAAGTATTTTATTTATTTATTTAGTGTTGAGGTGGCGATGCTGTATGAACGACATAAAAAGGTGGACAGTAATGCATGGAACATATTGTACACAATTGAAATGTTAATTTATGATTCCTCTTACTGTCACTGAGGACAAAAAGTGCTCGTTTTTAATTTTGTTTTTCTCAAAAATAATTTTTACGTACTCTTTTGTTCAAAGAGTGCGGCGGTTGTAGCGATCACAGAGAAAGTAGTAATGTAACAATGCTGTTTTTTTTTCCATTAGAACTGTGCTCACTGAACTTCAATGCAAATATAAGACGCTGATATTATTTTCTCTATATTTTGGTGCAAGCAAATATTATTAATTGGCACTGAATATCTCTTGATAGTTTTACACAGATGGGATTAGGGTTTTCTCTAAATTGTGAAAGATGAAATCACTTCGTACCACTGAGACATTCACTGGAAAGACATCAGAACATTGTTCATTTGCTCTCCTTTTAAAGTCATTTTTGAGCGAAAAAAAGTCATGATTTTTCGCCTGGTGAGGCAACGGTACAGTAATGTAGTTCAAAGGTTGTTGCTTTTAACTAAAAGCTTCTAGGTTGGCCGAGGATTGGGCGTTGTTTGGTCTAAGGAGTAAGAGAGTAGTTTTGGGTTAGTTGCTTTTTACTGGTGCTTTAAAGTGTCAGGGTTTTTATTGTTTTGGTTTCTCTTTAACCTGTAAAAAAGTATTCTAAAAAAAGAAAATTGATTCTGACGCCTCTTCACCCTAAAATCGAGCTTTAAAGTTCCCGCTTCGGCCACGCCCAATGAAGGTTGACCGCGTAAGGGAAGATTGGTGATGAGTGACGTCACTCCAGGAGCGTCTCGAGCGTCGTGTTGTTACTTTGCTTGATAAACGCAGTACTTTTACAACACCTCTATCGGGCATGTTTATGTCGCCGAAAACTCTTTACCTTGCTGAAAAAAACAGTGAAATGAACCACTGGCGGGATTTGACCCGTTCTGACTTGACGTCACGATCCATTCTGAACCCAATCTATTTTTTGCCCCGACTTACGGTCGCCTTCAATGGGCGTGGCCAAAGCGGGAAGTTTAAAGCTCGACTTCAGGGTGAAGATTCGTCAGAATCCAATTTTTATTTAAGAATACTTTTTTACATGTTAAATACATACCAAAACTATAACAACCCTGTTGGCCGTATAGACACTTTAAGGATGGTCCTGGATTCGGGCAACTTGCCTTTTTTGTCAAGCGGACTACTCAGTGATATTTGGAAATGCAGGCATGCGATACATGTCTTTTCTGTGGTAATTTCGATTAGGAAAGTATCAACTTTTAACGATGGTATTGTCCATCGTCTTTATTGAAGAAATTATGGAAATTACACAAAATAGTATAAAAATGGAAAAAAATTTTATTCTCTGTTGTGACTTGGTTTTGTCTCCAAACACAAGGGATTATAGTTTATATTGAATATCTTGCTATGACCATGACTGATACTACTAAGGAAAAAGAAACCTTTGCAGCGATGATGATGAGCTGTAAACGCTGGTAAATTTATAACGTGCTTACTGACCTGAAAACGAAGGGTGCCTTTAAATGTGTTGAGTGTGTCACTGTCTTAGCGTAGTTCACTTTTCAGTGGAATAAAATCAGCGATAATGCGTTGCTGGGATCCAGAACGTATCACTGGTAATGATAAAGGTGTAAATTGTTCTTTTTTATGTGTTTTACGTTTCAAACGCATTTATCCTTTGTTATTTTAATTTAAAGGGATAAGGTCTTGAGCTTATTGACTCTTATTGATCCTTTTTGATATGTTAATGAAATGGCAGTTGGATGTGGAAAGTCTCTGTATGCTGATGTGGATCGATCTCTCCTAGTTCATACATGATTTTTCCATTTTAGTAATCGAAAAACCATCATGAAAATCAAGAGTGGAAATTAATGGGATCTTTTTTTGCGTTTCCAGCTTTTCTGCCCAACTTTTTTTTGCCAACCCTGATCGTTTTATTGAAAGAATCTACATCAGTTTGTCAATACCAAGTGTGCGCTTGCAGCGTTAACTTTAGAGCATGCTTTCAAAACAGAGCTTTCTTCTGACTCGTGAAATGTCATCCGGCAGTCTTAAATGGCTCACTACGTAGGTTAAAATGTTAAGTTATAAGCTAAGATACCTTGAGCGTAGATGCTTTACTCCGGAGTAGTGGTATGGTCTGAAATTATTGGTGGTAATGCTACAATGTGGATTCCTATCCAGTGGGATCTGCAATCATAAGAAAGGTTGACAAAATCGGATGACCGCGAAGCGGGAATCCGTTTTGTAATAACAAATATGCATGAATGTGAATTGATGGAGAGATAGTGAAGGAGACTCTACTTTTGGAAGAAAAGAAGATATAGACGTGGATATCTAACCTTTTGAAATCTATCTTGATGGGATTTGGTGCGCGGAAATCAGTTAAAATGTTGAGTTTTCGTTTTGTTGGGATGACGTGGAAGAACAATCATTTACCGCAGAGTTTTGAGTAAAAACTGCTGCTAATAAAAACATTGTTGACGTGGGGTTATACTAACATTACTGACTGGGGGAAATAATTAAAAACCGTACCATTCTAGAGCTCGCCAACACCTTTGTTTTAAATTTCTTTTTTAATGATTTTGACATTGCTTGAATTGTTTTCCAAAATAGGTCAGCATGATTCTGCATTGAAACGAACCTCTCCTAGGATCACTTTGAACTGTGTAAAGTCAAACCTCCATTTGCAGCTACCCATCCAAAACGAAAATGGCTTCTAAAGTACTTGACATTATTGCTGTTTACAAAAGGTGGTTATCAGTTATTATTGTATCGAATCTCCCAATCAGACAAATCAAAATGTGTTTATATATAGTTTACTAGTTTTGTATAGTTCACATTTTTATCCTTGAACATCAAGTTTTGGTTTCTATCTTATTTACATATTTATATTTTGATTGTGTTATATTATGTAGATGGTGTCATAACGCTTCGTGATAAAAATATCGTATCCTTCGCTAAAGGAAGTAGCATCGCCACCTTATTAGAACGACTGCGTCTTCAAAACCTTTCTTTTTACTCTTGGTGGCCGTTTGTTAAGAGGATCGATTGTAATATTACGCACAACAACTGTTTTCTTTACGAGAACGCCGCGGAAAAGGCGAGTCATGAATATTGAGCGATGTTCGTTTTCATGTCTGTGAACTGAAACCGCACGATTATTTTAAATTAACAATTCTAATTTGAATTTGTGGATTATCAGCTTTCTTTTCTCAGTTTTCTTATCATCTATCTCTTAGAGTGATTGACTGACTGGAAAATGGATAGACGGTAAATAACTTCCACTTTGACCGGCCATGAGGTCTTTTGAGAACTTATACCAACTTTTAAGCTTTCCCAAAACGTGTCTCAAGTTGTTCAAAACGAGTGACGAAACGAAACATCTGCCAGACGCGGAAAACGATTATAAATTTGTATTCACTTAGGCCCACTTAGCCGGCTACAACAGGTCCCTGCCGCCTACAATCCCTTCAACTCGATCCGGCACACCTAGCAGTGGTAACTGCCGTTTCTCTCATATGTATCTATAATTGTTAAATTATGGTGGTGTTAGTTTGGAGAGCCAAACACTGTTGCTAATTTAGTCACGACAAGTTTTTTTCATGTCTTGTTTGTTTTCATATTCCGGTTAAAGGAAGTTTCACTTGCAGTAGTTATTTTAAGTGATATAGATCAGTAAAACCCTTCAGCGACTTTGCAATTGGACGACCACCAAGTATATTATAAGTGTGCGCCTCCTTTCTTCGCAGCTGCGTGTATCAGGATATCTTAATTTCTTAAATCCTTACAATATTCAGTAGGATTTTTCAAAATCTCTTTAGTTAATAAATATTTTACAAATTACTTTTGACTGAACAGTTCAACGGCTATGAACGCTGGGTTCTTTCAATCTTTTATGTTTCGTGCAAAGTGGGTTTTTTTCGAAGTCGAATAGCCTATACAGCATGTGCGCGTACCCTGTTTACTTTTCCCAGAAATCATTTAGTTTATATTCTAGATGCAGATAAATGAATAAATGCATTTTGATGCCCTTAGATAAGCCGAGGAAAGGTGTCTTTTTCAGGAAAAACATTTTCAGAAATGTTGCATAAACTACCCTGCTTTATAGTGCCTATAACCAGTTTGGCATCCGCCTTTGAAATGCGAACCATACATTCCTTTATTTTCCCCTTCCAACATAGTTGTAGTCGTCTTCTGTATGGTTACTAAGTTAGATAAACGTCTCGATACGTAAAATCTTTCCTCAGTCTGCTAGTCTGTAGAATTTTGTTTTATTTTTACTTTTTGGCAACTTTTTGTACGATACTTTGTGTTTGAGCAATGGCAATCTGTTTCCGAAACACTTTTGTGTTTTAATTATTCTACAGACTCTGTTTACCTATTTTTCCAATGAGACATTATTTGGTTCCGTCCACTTTGGCGAGAGGAAAAAGTATTTTCCTAAAATATCAATAAAGTATATCTACATTCGTGCGTTTCACCTGTCACCAAAACAGTGTTGTTGCCACAGTATTTCTCAGAGGAAATTTAATGTTTATTTCCTAACCGCTTTCCTGAGTATCTTCATGGTCCCTGTAGAAAACTCACAAGCTAACTTTAAGAATAAAAACTAGGTGCGCTTGATAAAAAAATCGATGGTTAACAGGTTAGATGTGGTATCTATTTCGACAGAATTGTTATGTGTTTTATCATTAAATATTTATACTGCATCAGTTTAGTTTTAGGAAAAATCGTTTAGCAGAACTCAAATTGCTTGTTTGCAAATTAAATATGAGGTCCTTGAGCCGTGATAATCAGGGCTTTTTTCAAGTTTCAACAGCTTATACTAACTTACGTATATTTTTCACTATCTCATATACATGTGCGATTTCTTTTTGTATCGTAACAACTTCGCAATCCTTATCACAGTGACATAAGAAAGGCTTTTATTGCGATATATAAGCAAAAGAGAATTAAACTTATATTCAAACATGTTTGGCTGTTTGCCATGACAATAACCAGCAGGAAAAATGTAATTTTTTTTGGTTTTCTTTATTCGGCGAACGGAATTTCCTGAACAGAGGAAAGAAATCTCTCTGTGGGAGAGTAAAAGCGACTCAGGCGCCTCCGCTTTCCCCAAACCCTGCTCGCCCAATACCCTGGCTGCAATCTTTAGCAGCGATCGTTGTTTTTTTTTCTTCGCTCGCCAACGATCGTGGCTTTGCCGCTCACTGTTAGTGGTTTCGCTGCTAAAAAATAAAAACACTTTGGCACCCAGGGTACTCGCCCAAAAAGAGCAACAAGAGAAACAAAGAAACAAACGATCGGTACCCAAAATTCATGATTCACTGATCAGAGCGAGGTCCACTAATCTTAAGTGTTGAGCTGTAGGTTCTGACGCGCGTTATGGGGTAAACTCTGCAGACTCGAGGTTATGTAACAGGACAACGAAGATTTCCAACGCGAGATAACAATAATTTGATTCACACTGTTGAGATTCAATGAAGGATAAGACCCAACGGCTTTATGGGAAATGTCCAAAG
Organism: Stylophora pistillata; assembly: GCF_964205215.1. NCBI lineage: Eukaryota > Metazoa > Cnidaria > Anthozoa > Scleractinia > Pocilloporidae > Stylophora > Stylophora pistillata. The sequence goes on along the minus strand of NC_142522.1, from coordinate 19,059,802 downwards.
TGTTGCATAATCGATGCTTTACTTTTTCCATCATATTCTGGAATCGAAGTATATGAAAACTGTTTTCTGTAAGGAAAGTGTGGATGGCTTCTATCATTTACCGCGTGCAACTATAATTGTGGTTATCATGTACTTGTGTACCCATAAAGCCAATAGGTCGTTCAATGCTATTGCTTTTAGGTGTCAGCGTTTTTTTCTAGTTGAGTGTACTCCAAAACAAGGTATCCAAGCCACAATAAAGCACAGCTACGTTTAGTTTGGTGTATCTAGGTAAAACCAGCTGTAAAAAGCGGTAGCTTTTAGCCTAAAAGTGTATCGCTCCCGGCATAATGAGAACGCCATAGAGCTTCGGCCTTTTTCATCTGTTGTTTATACTTATCCTGAATCCCATTCCATTAGTGCATATCGATTATTTGTCATAATACCATAAGGACTTACCGAAAATAACCCCACAAAGTGAGATTCATTATCTTCTCTATGCTTTTCTCCCGTCTGAGCTGGTGAAACTGGCAAAAATCAACAGGCTACTGTGATTTATGGATACCGCATTGTAAAATTTCTCGAGTAGATAGTTCTAAGGGTATACGTGTTCCTGAAGGGACATTTAGACCAGTTTATTTGAATGTCCTTGAATTTTTTTCAAATTTACCGATTCACTCACAGCTTAGAGGTTGACAATAAGTGGTCGGCGATAGGCAAGCCAGCTGACACTGACCAACCGTAGCCTGTGTTTACAGATAGGATCCCACATGGAATTGAAAATATTGCGATTAGGTAGAATCACCTCGAAAAATTTAAGATCTGTCGAACCGCGAGTTATTCGATGATTTGTGTGTAACCAGGAGAATTTGTTCGTGTTTGGCAAGAATATTTAATTTGAAAGAAATGCTAAATCGCAAAAGTTAGTGGCGTCATTTGTTCAGTAAATAAAGGAAAAGGTGAGATCCGCCTCGTATTTCCATTAAGGCTCTAAAATCAGCTTTATGGAATCGTGATATTTAAAGAGAACATTAAGCTCAGATCTTTGCGCCGAATGTTAACTTAAAAGCCAAATGATCACAGTTTTCGGTGGTCAGAAACTAAAACTAGCCATGTTTTAGGTTTGGAGAGCGATGTATGACACATCGCAAGTCCTGGTGTATGTGTAATTGTAAAACATACTTATCTCTTCAACCAACGCATAAATAAGCCTGAACTAACGAAAAATAATTATCCAAAAAAAAGTATACAAAATGCAAAAGAAAAATTAACATATGAAACAAAAGAAGCACACAATAAGACTTATTGACAAAAGCTACAAGGACGCAAAAACTTTACGAAAGGAAAAAAGAAAACCACGTCACAAACCAGACAAAGACAATTATGTACTCCAGGCGCCCACAATAAGTAACTTTACTAGCACTGTGCATGTACCGAACCTTCGGTGAATAACAGTCTAACGACCGAAATATGTCGGCCAATAAATGTTGCATTACATTTGATATGAGATCGGGATCACATAAACGTGGATTTGATTCAGTAGCTTTATATGATCAGAGAAATACACATCACTTAATTTTCGCAGTTTGTAACGGTGTAATGCACTTATATAACACTGTCGTGGTGTGTTGATGTTCTCTTTTCGGAAATTTTTTCCAGCTTATTTTTTGGCAAGATGAATCTTTGCTGGGCTTTTGTATTCTGCACTACTGAAACTGGTTACGGAAATTGAAATGTAATGGTGTATTTTCAGTTAGGAATCAACAGAAATGATGATCAAACATAGCCAGGAATATACCGATAGTGACAGATCATTCTTTATCGATGCGCACATGATGTACTATCACCGAAGAAAAAGTGTAGCAGCTTTGTAATGAAAGTCACTGTAAAATAACGATCTGAAATCGGTTTTTTTAAATGAAATTTGAAAATATATTATGCGTCAATTTTGAGACGAGTTGGCGGATCGGATTCGGATTAGCAATGCAGACGAGGCAACATTATCAAATATACTATTAGATAACAAATGCTTTGAGAAATTTTTTATAATTACTGTAAACTGCTTGTCTTTCAGGCCAGCTTGCTCCACACTTAAAGCGTATAAAGTAATATTTTCCCTAAATTTTACATCAATTCCACTTATGAGACGAAAATAAGGGAGATTTTTTTATAAATACGCATCAAAGGAATACATTTGAGAAATTTCTACTCACAGTTGCCAGGACGAAATTGCTGAGTGACAATATCTTTCTTGTGGCGGTTTAACTCATGGGCTTACTTTCTTTGATTCTTGATAGAAAGCTGGCTTTCGAGCGGAAGAAATTTTATGTAGTCATCTTATCCATTCGTCTATTTAAATTTGGTATTGAATCTATATTTATTTCTCACTCACCAGTCAAGTTCATTTCCATACGTGGGTCTGTTAACGATAAGGTCTTTTCCGTCACCTTTCAAATTTGACGGGATTGCGGTAAATTAATTACATTATTGGATCAATCAATCAATCCTTTATCAATCAATCCTTTATTTAAACACGTGACACCTAGGAGTACAGAAGTTCTCGTTAAAACGTGTACGTGTATGTACAATTAGAAATAAAACCGTTGGATATGTCAGTTTGGCATAAAGAATCTTTTTTTCCGTGAAAAGGAACAAAACTGGGAACTGCTAAATTTATATTCCATTGCGGAATTTCCAGTGACTTCTTTGTTTTATAGTCTGATATAGACAGCTTTGATTTATAGTCCGATTATGGTGGCACCGTGAATGAGGATCAGCACCGATTGGTGTGAAAAATGAGCGGTTAATTTCGCGATAAAGACAGCTTTTGCGGCGTTCTGTGATAATAACAGATGCTCTTTATAACAAGAAGTGCCTTTTTTCCCCCTTGATTTGCTTAGAAAAGATTGGCAGTTCGTAGTGAAGATGCAGTGAAAGGAAGCAGTTGGCAAGTTTCCCAAGCCGTTTGCAGTTTAGAAAATATTTATAGGACTCTTTCTTAGTAAAGACAAGGCGACAGGAAAAATGCCCTAGTCACTTTTTCCTACCTCTGAGAAACTGGTGCTCACTCTATTTTTGCATTTATCTCTTTGCAATTAAAAAAGAAAGAAATTGTGTTTATTTGGTTTTGCTGTGAAAAGAGAATGCTAATTCAATATACGTCCTAATGCTAATGCTAAATTTAGGGAAAATATTACTTTATACGGTTTAAGTGTGGAGCAAGCTGGCCTGAAAGACAAGCAGTTTACAGTAATTATAGAAAATTCCTCAAAGCATTTGTTATCTAATAGTATATTTTTATAATGTTGCCTCGTCTGCATTGCTAATTCGAATATACGTCCTAATGCTAATGCTAATTCAATATACGTCATATTAGGAAATATTTCTCCAGGGAATCTACTGAGAAATTAGTTCATGCTTTTATTAGTAGTAGACTGGATTACTGTAATAGCCTTTTGTACGGAATCCCAGAATATCAAATTATGAAATTACAACGTGTTATGAATGCGAATGTGAGACTTGTATGTCGTGCGCACAAGTTCTGTCATATTACACCTCTACTCGCTGAACCACATTGGTTACCAGTGCGCTTCAGGATACATTATAAGATACTCTTGAAACCTTTTAAAATTCTGCATAGCCTATCACCTAAATACCTTTCAGATTTAATTAGTATTCAACGGCCTTCGTCCTACCATTTGAGGCGCAACAATAATGGTCGTTTGCTGGAAAGACCAAGTGTGAAAACTAAGAAAACATTGGGTGACAGAGCTTTCCTGGTAGCTGCTCCTTTCCTATGGAATAAGCTGCCAGGGTCCGCGCGCGAAGCAACGAACTTAGAATCTTTCAAGCCATAAACTTAATAACGTCTTACCTAACCCTATTTAATTTACCGGAATGGGCGCGTGAGTTACCGGAAAGGGCGTGTTAATCATACCAGTCTTCAGTTCCGCATTAGAAAGCATTCAATGACCTTTTAAAAGCCATACAATACCAGTAATTTTTCATAAATCCTACCCTTTTTTCATATCAAAAAAAAGCTTTGTGTGCCTGTACGTGTGACATGTTATTTTTATACCCAATTATCGATATCCGTTTTCCTCATTGTTTTGATTTTGAATTAATGTTCTTTATCGGCGATACAAAGCTAGACTCGTTTACTATAGCATCGATGATTTTGGACTTAAGTCAGCGAAAAATAAAACACTTCTTCGTGTAATGTAAAATTACTTTGAAATTTATCAGTCTATTAGCCAACATATAATGCTATGTATCGGTGCTACGCCACATCTATAGAGTTCATATGCTCGTCTCTACGATCCCAGGTTAATTTAACGAGTTTGTATAGAGAAGTGTTCTTGTTTAGCACCTTCCATATTCAAATTTTTTGCTACAGTAGACCGAAGATTAACCACACTTAAGTTTTGTTTATTCATTCAAATGTTTTCCCTCTGTGGGTGGTAATTAGAGAGGGAAATTTCTGGATCGTGGTTTCTAGTTGCGTCTCAATACCGGAAGAGGCGTGTGAGTCACCTCGGTCAATTATAAGTTCCGCATTTTACATTTGGGGTACAAGGCCACAAGGCCACAAGGACAACTACCGTTAATAAAAATAACTTCCTCTCCTTCTTAGAAATTATTTTGAATTGACGTACATTAATGTTGTGTGCTCGATTATTCTTTGCTATTATCCGCTTTCCTGTTTGATCAGTCTTTACCCTGGCTCCAGAGGTTTCTCTTTTTCTCCCTGTTTACAATCCTTTCGGGCTGCGAAGCAGGGAGATTGGCCGAGCTGCGTAGCAGCTCGAAAGGATTGTAAACAGGGAGAAAAAGGAGAGAAAAAGAGAAACCTCTGGTGCCAGGGTAATCAGTCTTGGTCCCGTTCTCATAATAATGAAGTTGCTAACTTTTTGTCTCATGCAGCACTTTCTGTGACTATGTTCAAAAATGTGTGCAGCCGGATTATATGGCCGAAAGTAATCTTACTTGGTAGGTTGTTGTAGAAAACATAGTCGCCAATGAAAGGACTTTCCTTGGTCACGATTACCTGTTGAAATGTTGTAAGTTATTTGTTATCACGATAGAAAGGGAAAAATATTTTTCTATGGAAAACGGAAGGAAATACGCATCTAGGTCCTCCTGAAATTCGGAGAAATTGATTCGACCTTGAAATTCTTGAGTAACGACTAGTTAAAAACAGAACCTTCTTTTCCGGCTTTTTGTTGGATGCGCAGGCCGTTACTGTTATGCATGAGGGATCGGATTCTGGTTACGCAATATCAAAATGCCTCGCTGGAAGAGCTTAGTCCACATTTAAAAAGCAGCCAAGGATACAATGAAGAACTCTATAGTACCTTTGATAAATTTAAATTACTCTTTCATTTTGTCGCTGCAGCATAATCTCAAAAAAGAAAAGCAAAAACAACGGAATAAAATCTGATTTTATTTAGTCTTGCGCTTTGACTCAAGTTTAAATAGAAATTTTATTTTACCTTAGAAAACAGTAAATCGCCTTAGTTTAAGGTTTTTTTTTTTTTTACAGCGGACTAAGGCAGTTTGAAAAAAGTAATGAGAAGTAAGAAATTACTGTACTATGACTAAAAAATGTTGTGCTATAACTGGAAATATTTTATTATTTTGCAATCGTGGCTGCCAAGAATCAGGAACTTGTAAGGAAACTACATTCAGAAAGGGAAATCCAAATTTCCCTGGAAAAACTGACGTGAATTGAAAAGTGTACAACTTCACTCATCTTCAGTTTCTACCTTTTTGGCCACGATATAAATTGTGTTTTTTCAATAGGTGAACAGGGCAACTGTAAGATGAGGTTTTATGCAACAACTGATTTATATGTGTCTCATCTAGTGTCCTGTCTATCCTAGTCGTGATATGCTCTCTACAGCAGGATAAGCCTACACTGAAGGTGCCGTCTTACCTTATAGACTATGATTAGTTCACAAAGGATTTGTTCCAGCCATCACAATTTGTTCTTTCGACCAAGTTGCGTAACTTTGTCAAGATTACTTTTCTTTCGTCATCATCCCACAGCCTCACCGCAACACGAGAACTTGCCAGCGTGACGCAGTATACTAATTATGTATAAATGCTGATAGTTTCGAAAGAAACTGTTTGGGGCTGCGTCGGTGGGAGTAACGAAGTAATTTGGATATATCAACAAAGTTGAAGTGGTAAATTGGCCACCGTAACGATTACAAAAGCTGACGTTTCGAGCGTTAGCCCTTCGTCGGAGCGTTAGCCCTTCGCTCCGACGAAGGGCTAACGCTCGAAACGTCAGCTTTTGTAATCGTTAATTACGGTGGCCAATTTACCACTTCAACTTTGTTGATATATCCAAATTACTAATAATGTAAACTTACTGCTGAGACAATCTTAAACCTCAGGTCTGCACAGCAAACTCCACCTCATAGGCTGTAAACTAACGATTGTGGCGGAAATTTGAACTACAACATTAATGAAGTTAAATGGCGAATTACATAAGCATTTCAATTATAGAAGGTACCTCTTGCTTTTAGGGACCGTTCATTTTTTACAAGGTGGGGGGGGGCTGGTGGGATTTGGGGGGTCACCAAAAAAAAACGGCCTTAAAGGGGGGCCATCTAAAAAAAATAAGGCAAAAAGGGGGGGGGGGTCACGCAAAATATTTTAGTAATGCCTTAAGATGGGATATGTTTTACACCGAAAAAAATTTACCTGAATTGGGGGGGTTATGGAAAAAAATTAAACGACTGAGGGGGGGTCATGCAACTTTTTAATGAAAGTTCAAAAAATCCCACCAGCTCCCCCTACCTCGTAAAAAATGAACGGTCCCTTAGAGTCTCGGAGGAGCTTCAACCTCGTCATTGGTCGTCCATTTAGATTTAGATATTTTCCGTACTTGATGGCTTTGTTATTGTCACATCTGTATTCGTTTCTTGCGACTATGTTGTCAATCTAATGCGGAAAGTTATGACCAATGAGGTACTGTGTTCTAGTTTCATCCGATGTTTTATTTCTTATTATACAAAAACTGGAAGTTGGTATCAGTTGATACTTGGTTCAATTTGACTTCTTAGGTCCATTGTAATGTTGAAGGAAAATGGTTGACAGAGATGCGAGCATTGGTTTACAGAATAATTTATTAAGAGAACTGTTTATTCATCGTTATTCATTGTTACTGGGATTTTATCTCAGTATTTAACGTACAGACTGATATATACAACTATACTTAAACGTGAACTTGTAAGAAGTCTTATAAACAAAATTTTTCATATCGAATATGACCTAGCCTTCATCATCCGTTAAAACGACCTCAGGCACAGAAATGTCGACGATCTGTCTCATTATGAAACCACAGGGATGGATACTTGCCATCAAAAAGTGACATGAAGCATCTCAGCGAAATTATTTCGTTCCCTTGAATCCCCTCATGTAAGGATAGTGCACCGTCAGGCTATCTGTCTGCTCGATAATTCAAGTTGACTAAGATGTTTTCAATTTCATTAAGGCTATGATACAATTATACTCGGCTGTCAAATGTACTATCTGCGGAAATGCAGTAGATATTCTATCCGCAGTATAATCTCTGGCTAGTTAATGAAGAAAAAAGAATCCTAGGTAAGAAGTGAATTTAACAACTTCCTTTCACTGAGACATGTGGCATATTTTTGCCAAAATTGGATAAACAGGAAAGATTATTCACGTAAGTAGAAGATGAACATGTGCCAAACATTTTCCAAATCTTTACTCACAGACTCCATCAGTTTTTAGCCTTGGGTTTGGAAACAAAACAAGGGAAATGTTGGGACAATTTTTCTCTTAAAACAAAATTATGACTGTTCAAGAGATAATTTCTTGTGTTCTTTTCATAAGTTCACAATCAAAAGTCACATCAGCTGGGACTAAACGACATTTCACTTTCAAACCACTGCCGGAAATAATGAATGTGCGAGTTGACCGATATGTGCCCACGTGGTCCACAACCAGACGAGTGGGTGAGCGGGTGATAGATAAGGGTAGTAGGCGTCCCTAGCTTCTTAAATTTCACAACGTTTGCAACACAGGCCCTGATAAAAAAATCAATCTAAAGGGGATGCTCGACTATCTATTAAGAAGTTTAGATTCCTAATAATGAATGAAAAGTAGCCACTTACTGATTCCTAGCTGCACTGAGTCCTCCGTGCAGTTCGGATAGTTCGGGATCTTGAGACCAACACGAACGTGACGCGAAGATTGTATATAGTTCGCAGTTTTCTTGGTATCGTGAAATCCGTACGTGGAGGCATGTCAATTTATATATTTTAGTAGACGTTTTGTTGTGTAGTATCGCTGAGTATTTTTACGAGTTGTGCCGTATTTTGACGAGCCCGTAGGGCGAGTCAAAATACAAATAACGAGTAAAAATACTCAGCGATACTATACAACAAAACGGCTAATAAGTTATTTATTATCCAACACGCCAAACTGTTATTTCAGTGCTAGCGAATTTCGCGGATATTTATTTACGGGGAGTGCGTGACAGAAGTATGCGAAGAGGAACGGAATTGGAGCGTTGTCGTGTTGCTGTTTCTATTTTCTTCAATAAATGAAGAAATTTCCAGGTAGTCTAGCTGTTTTAATACGTTGGATTCATCTAATAAACTTGGATGTGTATTTGCCAGCCATTCTGACTTTTCTTTGTCGGAAATATGATTCAAATTGTCAGCCATTTCTTTTTTCGTAACAACAAGTCAACTCTTCGCTTGCGCGATGCGAGAAAACCTGTTTAACCGGTACTCTAGAGTACAAATACCGCGTGATATTTGTACTCGTCTATGGCGTTATTTGTACTCTACGAAGTGTAGTTGGATAATAAAGATAGATATTTTATCTAACTAGTCCCTATATTTAACTTCGAACTTGAAATCTCGTAAATGTGCACCGCTTCCTATTCTCTTGAAATAAAAAGTCTCTGTTTCGGTTTTCCACTCGTTTGTGTTACTCCGGGTATCACCTATCTCTTACAAAAAGGTGAGTATTCCTCTAGAAGTTAATCAAACAAAAGAATGACGACAATGAATTTCTACCTAGTAATAGTACTCAACTCAGGTGAGCAAATGCGTACACAGACATCTCTAAACTAAAAAGCTAAGTGAGAACAGCAAGATTGCCGACAGAAGGAAAGAGGAAAACAGAGTCTGAAGGAGTGTTTGTTTAAGTGGGTGGAAAGCGATTTTGATATAATAAGATAACGTCTTCAACAGTCTGTCGTAACGATAATGAAACCATAAACACGAAAGGGAAAGGATTGGTGCGGCTTCGCCATGTGCCGACAGCTATCTTATCTGAATTGATTTCTACCTTCAGTTGAAGGTGCGTCTCACTGAAAGGATTGTATATTGTGAAACCGAGGTGTTTATTAATATCAATAGCTTTTTATCCTCATTTAAATTCGACTAATTTCTCTTTGTTTTGCTGTAGTTTATATATCTTCATCCTGATATTTCTTTGAAACCAACTATGGCCAAGTAAACTATTGATTCTTTAGTCTTGACCGGGTATTTCTTTTCTTCTTTGGTCTCTGCCAATTTTTTGTCGTTCCGGGTTTAAATTGTGGATACACTGTCCTGAAAATTGTGATCCTGTTTGCATGCCCTGTGCTCTTAGGGAAAAACACCAGTAGGTGTAGGTGTTTTCCTCATGTCTCTTGATTAACGGTTAGAGGTCATAGAAATGGTAGCTCGATGATAGGTAATTAACAGTTTAGGTCACTGCTCAACAAGTCTTGCAACTAGTCACACAATCGAAAGTTACTTTACGTAAAGTTATCTCGAACTTTGGTTAGCTTTATTTAACTTAGGAAGTGACGAGATTACAGACTGAAACATTTCCTTACTTTGAAGATGAGTATTTGTACTTATTCAGAGGTTGTAAGATGTAAGAATAAAACTGCGACAACTAAAACGTTTGTAATCTTATCTTCTAGCTTCACAGGCACCTCCTTCATAGTGACCTCCGAACTCAGCCGATAAATATGATTATCGGATGGTCATCTAACATGGCCTGTCCCATTTCGGAAACGCATTAAAAGTGATACGCGAGTAACCTGATCAGAAAAACAAACATAAATTTGACTGATGTACTAATCAGTTGTCACTTACAGGCACAAACCTAACGCACATGGCCGCTATTCCTCCAACCAAACGACTTACAGCATTGAACAACTCTCTCGTATTTCAAATATCTTTACGATTTTTTGGTTTTAATTCAAAGAAGTATTTCCGTTAAGTTTTCCTTCAAGTTATGAAAAACTTCACTCGAAGGGCCTTGAATCACCGAGGACAAACATGAAAAAATTGCGAGCATCTTGTTCTCCTACTAACTGTGATTTGATTAGTTAGAAAGAAAGAACACTTTCCTTTTTTTTTCTAAAAAACGCTAGAGTCTCATGTGTCTTGCAGTCTGTTACAACTGCCTTTTGGTTGATGAACTATAACAATTAAAATTACAGGGAGCTCGAGATTTTTTCGCGTCTTTTAATTTCTAACAAATATGAATCCCTCTTTTCATTCATTCATAAAGAGACGCGTCCAAAATATCATGTTGCATTAATTAGTATTTTTCTATTCAGAAAAACCATGCTTTCAGCAACGTCTTAGAAACGAAACAGCGCATCCCATCCTTGGTTTAATCATCGTTCGAGCAGAGAATTTTATTTTTGATGCGCAAAAAAAAAAAGCTTTGCACCTCATGGCGGTTTCAGCTTAAAATTGAGGAAGTAATGTTTAAGCACCTTCTAGTGTCGTGAGAGTTAACATCCTGTAGAATATTTCCTGCCGGCCATTTGTAGTTGCGAAGTAAATTTTGGTCGTTCGATTCAAGGTGGCCCTCTTTGCTTTCCTTTCCGAGCGCTGCTTTTGTTGTTAACTGAAATTTTGTGGTTGAAAAGGGGTGTACGTCATTCAACGCTTGAGGGTTACTAATTTTTATAACGTTATTCTCAGTAATGTACAAGAGTTAAATTAATTAATGACCTTTAATTTTTATCCTGGCTCCAAATTAAACTTCTGTGATTTTTTTTTTACTTATTTTGGACACAATTCAGTGCTCAAAGCGAATGAAACCAAATATTATGATCTTAACGACAAGTCGAATACTTTGCCAAGTCTGAGCCGTTTACCTTAAATATTATATTTCCCGTCACTGTAGATGATCTAATTAGAATTCGGATGCGGCGTTTACTGGATTTGTTAATGGTAGTTTTAATATACCTTCTCAAGGATAAAGTACAATACCCAAAATACTGTTCTTTTTTTTTAATCACATAATTTTATTTCTAAGTGTTGTTTACAATTCAATTTCATCTTCCCTTATACGGCTGAAAGGAAGTTCACGGTCGGCTTTGGTAAAGTCAGCCTTTGATCCCAACCCAGCCCACCGATATCATGATAGAGATAAATTTTCAATCCATTTGTTTTTGTTGTTTTAATTTTAACGTGTCTTACTATAGAGCATTCGATTTGTTAATCAATCTTGGCTACAAATGGCGAAAAAACGAAACATTCATCCTCTAGTTTCAGCGTTTAAATCTTTGCAGTGAGCATTTGAAACTTTCTACCGTTTTTAAAGAAGAAAAACTGATATTTTCAAGACAGTCTTTTAGAGTAGGAAGGGTTAAAGAAAACCGACTTATGGCTTATCATAAGAGGGTGATCACTTTTGCTTGCAATCTGATATTTTTAAGGTTTTTCATAAGAGGAGAACGGAGAGCTGTGCCAAAATCCACACACACCCTGATTTCAAAATGAGCCCTTATTTGGTGCACGCTTGGCCTTTCCGGTCATACGTTGCCGCTCCTTTTCCGTCATCATTCAACATGGCGATTTGAGAGGGAGAATACAGACGGACAGGATGTAAAGATTTATCGCCTCTTGAATTTATCAAAAAGTCGTAGCTTATTCTCAACAGACACAATGTGTTGTGTTTGGACTCTCTTGGACTTTCATTATCATACATTGGGATAACGAAAGTAGGAATGTGTTTGTTTCTTTTCTTAGGAAGTTTTGTTTGGACAATACACAGAATTTTATCCCCAGTCTGCTTTTCTTTAGATGACAAACTGAATTTCCGAAGGCGCAGCCTAATAATCCATCGCAGAAAAATCATTGACACTTGAAAACGTATCACTGTCACGCAAACAACTGCTTTGTTTATGATTTTCCCGTTGTCGTTTCCGGACATAATGCAATTCGCTCGAATACGGAACATTTCTAATCAGATCTACATGAGAAATACGAGCTTAGAGAAGTCTTTTTACGTGGAGACTATTCGGAAGTCATAGCGTGATGGAGGGCTTTGCTTAAAAAGGATGTTAGCACGGCCGGTAGGTATACAGCACATTTTTTTCTTAATGTTACATGAGTGACACGTGGCGACTCATTCAAATTTTTCGCTTCCTGCTTCACTGATCACATATCAAAATAAGCTGTCAATCAAATTGTCAGTCAAGTATATAAATTAGGTAGAGATCTTCGCTCCAACTCCATCACTGATTCGACGACTCAAGGCTGTCGCAAGCTTCAGAGAAAACTACTGTCGACTCACAGATTTTCTTTCTTCCATAGTCGCTGAAATTCTTCAATTTAGGCCTGTCACATACTTAAACAGTGTGAATAGCATAATTCTGAAGGCTGTTAGCCGAGCATCTGATTCGGACGTTCTAGCATAGTTTGCTGAAAAAATATATATATATACTACAAAAATGGAGATAGAAGATGGATGCTTTGGTGGTTTTCTCAGCTTTGCAGAGCTGGAAAGATATTTCATCCATGGTAAGTGTAAATGAATAGCAGCAGTAAGTTGATAATTTACAATTACTACTTTTTTCAACAACAGAGAAAATTAAATATATTTAATTTGGCGTTGGACTGAGCAAAACCTGGTTGCCAGCATTTTTTACCATGTCTTAAGTGAAAATAGATAAGCCGAGAATTACTGCAGTTTTGCTGTTATTTTTTTTGGAGTCATGGTTTGTGTATCGTTGTGATCAGCTTTTTTTTTTTTTAATAAAAAAAGATACAAAATAGGGAAAAAATTTTCCTACCAACTTGAAAATTGGCCACTTTTTTTTGTCAGTAGGTCAATGATATTAGGGTTTATGTTTTTTTTTTTTTCTTAATTTGGTGCTCTATGAAAACGTTTCCTTTAAAGGAAATGTTTCTGTGGCACGATAAATCTTTGGGTGGCTTGAAGAAAGTTTAGTAAAATCATACAGTGCTTTTTAGCTTGCCTATCCATGATAGATTTTAAGACTCCTTTACAGCCAGTTCGTCATCGATGGTTCAAAATTATCGATCGTTCAAGCGTTTACCACCAAACGTTTTTGACGAAGACGTGATTCTCATATAACATTACACAGTGAACGAACAACTGGTATTGAGTTTCGCTGTTTTCCGCTTGTTTGCATCGCAGCTATTAAGGATATCCCACGAAATCTGAAAGAGAACTTTGCTCAGCACGCTACAAAGGTTTTTTTTTTTTCATGTACGGCTTTAGCTAAAATCTTCTGAACCATTTGTCAAGAAGTTTGGCTTTCAGATAGACCACACAATAATGATGGCAAACGTAAATGAAACTTTGACCAACACTGTCAAACTGAATTCTTAAGAACGCTGTCAGACAATAAAGACTTCGTTTGTGGAACCGATTTTTCTCGTTTTTCTTTTTTCAGAGATTGGACCTCATTTTTCATAATTGTTTAGCAACTAAGTGCCCAAAGGATCTTAGCATTTTCTTGTTAAACCGTTAACAAAAATTTGTCCTGGTCTCTCCGGGTTTTTGTTTACTCAAGAGTTGATCTCTTCCGAGTTCTAGGTAGATTTGCGTGCGGTGTTTCCTGTTCCAATACGTCATATCCTATGGGTGTGCTTTTCCCTCAATTTTCTGAGAAAAGAGGCTATCAGTCCGTAATTTTTGTATTCACATCACGTTAAGTTTCCCTTGCTTAATAAGAGCTACTTGAGTTTGTCTAACAAGGGTTAAGAAGAGCATCTCTCCTGTGATGCGTACTGATAACAAATATGGTTACACGCACCGTTCTGTCTTGTCAATGGAAAATCAGAGAGGAAATTGATTCAAGAATTTAAGAATGGAGGGTTCAAAATAAAACGTCAAGTTTGGTAATGAAAGAGCAAAGGGCCACTTTTCGGTGAAGAAGAGAAAGTGAAGTTTAGAAAGGAAAAAGCAACCCACATGGTACCACTACTTGCCCACAAAAGGATGACAAGAGTGGACAAAAAAAAGCTACCTATGAAAAACCAGATTCCCTTAACTAAACTACCGCGTAATTTGGAGCAGTGAGAAGAGAGAATGACCTTGTTAATGATGTAGAAAAGAATAAGCGGAGAAAACATTATTTGGAAAGATGAAGTAAATAGTTGTTGAAAAGGAAAGAAGCTTTGAGGGTTTCAATAATCTTCAGTTTCAGTATAGATTGCGTTTATATTTTTTCAGATCAAAGGTCTCTTTAAAATCGGAATAAATTATCGTTCTTTGCGATAGTCAAATTTTATTTCTGCACAGATGCGTCATCGCTTTATTTTAAAAACTGTTGAAAACTGTGAAACGTATCTGCTGAAGGAAGAAAGGAAATCCTCTTTCGCTCTAATTGATTCCCCATGCGCATTAAATGATATACATAATACTGTTCTAATACTGAAACAAATGTATAACGAAACTCTTTTGCGACCCATTTGCTGAAGGAAGTTTTCCTTCCGTGCTTAACAGGAACTCTGACAAAAATAAACTAGATATCAGTCCCGCAAACTGAGCTACCACTTTGTTTAAGATACGAAACAGTTTTTTTGTGGGTCTCTGAGTGGGTTATCGCGAATTTGCTATAGGCTTAGTGAAAAAGGAAATTTTCATAAGAATTAAATTGTGTCTCAGAGTAGAAGCAATTGTCAATATTTAATGGATAACAACGTTAAACCCTCTTCATCGTCTTCCTCGTTTGCTGACCTATTGTTATTCCAAGTCAGCTTTGCCACTTCCTGACGACGACTTACAATACGCACTCAAACGCTTGCAGATGGAGTCTAAGATTGTATCACTCCTTCTTTATATATTTATCTCAACGACTCTATTGTGTGTGACAGATTTAAATTGTAGAAAAATTATCTTAAGATCGGCCTTCGCGCACTCTTTGGCTGCCGAGAGACGAGGATCGCCTCGAAATGATTCGTCACCTCAGTTGAGTTGAAATGAGGTAGGCTTTTTTTTTTTTTTTTTTCTATTAAGCCCAGCTATCCCTGACGTATCTGGCTTGTAAACAGGCAGAGATAAATTTGGCCGTTATTTAAAACGATGGTGACTGATTTTACTCATTGAGATGTTTATTCGTCACGTTCCACGCTTGAATAATTTAACTCAGAATAATTCAGACCGGCGACGCGAAGGCATTCTGCTGAGTGGTTCTGCCCACAGCTGAAGATTTTTTTTGAAAATTTAGTCTGTGTCGATTCTTCTATTCAGTTGCACAACCGATCAGTGCGAGAGCAGCAGAAATGAAAGATAATGCTAGTTATGGAGGTAATTTTGAGTATTTTGGGGCGTAAAAGCTTGATCAAGTGTTACTTTCAGTTTGAAAACTAAAGCCGCTCACACGACGCTGAAATCGACGTTGCTTATATTAGCAGTATACAGGGTGCGTTTCCCATACGAACTTAATTATGGCCCAGTTTAACTTCGAGTCGTCTGTGGCTGAGTCGATTTGAATATCGGAACGCGGAATCCGAAGGTTTGAGGTTTAATTCTTAATGGAAATTTAGCCGCTTTTATTTGTCGCACGCTAGTGCTGAGACGAAAAAATAGTAATTCTCTCCCCATATTTTTCTTACCACCATCTAAAACATGGACGTTTTTATTTATGTTACTCTCTATTGGATTTTTTTATGCAAAACGACGACTAAGTCGAGGATACACTCTTCGACTGATAATTAATTAAGGTTTGAAGAAGAAAGAAGTTAACGAAGGAGCCGTTCACAATCAGTGAAATAATTTAAGATTATTTGTGCAGAGCGTAAGATTGGATAAGTGTTCGCAGTAGAAAAGGCATTTTAGATTGTGGATAATTTCTAATCTAGACGGCTGAAGCTCGGTAAAATATAAACATCCTGTCGTTGATGATATTTAATCACAATTTAAGTGGCCTATATCTGATTTAGGCCAATACAACGGAGGGTTCAAGCAGTCATTAGGAAATTACCATTGTTCCATATCATTTTCCATGAATTATCTCGTCCCTTGTTTCCCATTTTTCTACATTATGCACAGTTTGCATCATTTTATGAATTACTTGCCTGTTGTAACCGCCTACTTTCCGAGAAACACGTCTGATTGAACTAACCAAAATCTCTTTCATTTTAGTCCGATTGCTTTTCAGCAAATAGCTGCAATACACTGCTCAAGTATTTTACACAGAATAGCTTGTTCATAGAATTATTTAATAACAATGTGTCCTATGGCCATTTCATTTTGCCTTGGTTCGGATACTTCTTCCTGTAGCGTTGATGTCACTTTGTATTCATTGTACTCCCCGGAAACTGTGACATAACAATCGTGACAAAGCTTCCGGTCGAATCGACTTCCTCTCTTCTTTGAGCACCGAGTTTCAGCCTTTTTTTCAATTCTAACTGGCGCTCTTTGCATGGAAATTAAAAAAATTTTATTGTATCACTTATGAAAAGCCTTCAGTGCTTTTTATAATGAATTTAGAAGATTTTTTAGCCCAATAATGAAGATCAGTCCAGAACTGACAGGAAGTGACCCAGTAGTTTTTCCCGTTAATCTAACAATGGTCACAAATGACTTTTTTTTAGACTTCCTGTCATTCGCGTTACTAACGTTAATATTCTATGCTGGTGGCATTCGTCGAAAGGTGCCTCACTGGGTAGACAAAGGAGCATTGATGTATCTTTTCCTTGTAAACTTACAGGAGTTGTCTGTTGGTTGAGTAGACAGCTCTTGCTCGTGACAGGGAAACTTTTTAAGGGAACCGTATGACATTTCTCAGTATTAAGAAAAACGCCAGTAGGTCTGGATGGCACGGTACGCTCGCTGTCTAGGTCACCACACTTTATTGCTTTGTCTATAGTTGAGTATATCTATTTAATGTGCATTTAATTTACATTCTCGTAGAAAAATTGTTCTGATGACTCCCGTGAGTCTTAGGTTAACTAATTTGTTATTCAAAGCTTTCTTCGTTTGAGGATGAAAGAGTGAACAGCTCCAGCTGAAAATCTTTTAAACCCGAAATTCACTTTGAGCTACAACGCATAAACCCTGTCGTGGCGTGTACTTTTCATCCTTCAATTTTGCAAAATTCCTCAGCAATTTCTAACTCATCTGTACATCAATTACAGGATTATTATTCTTGACTATTCGTATTGAAGGTTTATAGAATGGCCTCATGACCTGAGACAAATGAAGAATTTTCTTCTTTACATTCTTAACCGATGAATGGCTCATTTCATTCGTAGACTACGATCTGGATGCATTCAGGGACATCAAACCATTCCAAATACCCAAGTCCAAAGATTGCGAAAGGTACAGCGACTTACCAACCACTGGCTTCTTGAACTGGGCAGCATGCTCACAGCCACCTCGTTACACTGAGATGCCCCCTCCTCTCCAACGCATACAGACAAACAATGCGGAAGAGGTGGTCTTTTTTAACGTGCAGAAGTGCTACGAGAAAGTACAATGCCGAAAGAACAAGAAATCGAAACAGCGTGTCCAAGGGGCCACAATCAACTTGAGAGTCACGACCGATACCCCAATCTCCAAAGTAGAAGTGTACGTAGAGAGGCTGCCTAAGGCTGCTGTTCTCTGTGGAGACAGCAACGGCAGAGTGCCACTCAAACTGAAGATGGAAAACCTCATGTATTCTGATGTAAGTATTTATTCTGTTGTATTAGTGAATACTCAGGTGTGTTATGTCATGGCTGACTATTGTGGTCATATTGGAATACATGTACACAATTTCAATTCCAACAAGCTGTATCAAGTAAGCAAGGTTGAGGGTTAAAACATGCCCTATTATTGTACATTGACCTTGTTTGATTGAACCTGGTAAACATATAAAGCCAGCCTTTAGCTTTCATTTTCACTGTTCAGTTGTAAAAATTATTAAATCAACAACCTGTGGGACATTACTAGTGCTTCTTGCTCTGTACCATTGAGTGATTAAGCTATAAGCTATTGCATTTATAATTAAGACAAGGAGCATATAGCCTTTTCTAATTTTGATTCTTACTCGTAAGTTTTTCGCGATCAAGCTCGCGGTCTCCTTAAGTAAAGTCTGGAGGAACCGTGGGCATAAAAATAAGGATTCTTTCCCCTCTCTTACTTCTTGGAAAAATTTATTGGGGCGCCTGTGTAAGTCTGTTGTTAAGTTTAACAATTAGTGTTGTGTAGTTTGGTTTACATGTACTTAGTTTAATGATCCTTTCTTCTTCTTTTTCTTCTGTGAAGAACTACCAAAGGCAAGATCAATACTTCTCTGTTGACCTGGACTCTGTGTACCACAATCCAATCACTGGCTCTCCAGTATACAAGCTATCCACAGTGGACTCGGAAAGACGCAACCGCTTTTGGTTGTTAGCTTACATTGTCTACGCTAACGGACGTAAAAGTCAACCATTTTACAGCGAAGCTTTTTTGCTTAAAAGTAAGAGAAGCTGTAAGGTCTCTCCTTACTAACACCCACATTAACCCTAACACCCACATTAATTCTGACTTCCATAAATAGCCGAAACAAGAAGGGTGGAACTCACAAAATTCAATTCAAAGTTTTTATCTGCTTCTTTATACATCTCTTTTTCTCCTTGTTGGTCCATAATTCCCCCTTTTTTTGTACCTGCCTCCTCCTTACCGAGTTTACACCTACTTTATGTTCTAAGATAGTCAAATAATCTTGTCATAAGTTCCTTTAAAGAAAACTGTACTTTGACAAAGATGGTGTATCAGTATGTTTAAATTTTTTTAAAAGAAGATAGATTAACTTTACACGGTGATGAAAAGTATACATGTAGACCGATACACTAATTTTTCTCTGTTCATCCCTTACTATTACGATTTTTTCAAATGTAAGTAACTATGTAAAAAGTTGTATATATATCGTAACAATTGTTTTTTCATCGACCTCTCTCCAACGAAAGCTACAAACTCAAACAATGAAGTGTTTAAATCCATTACACCTAAGTTAAGCTTCAGTGGAGTTGTGGCTTTTAAAATTTCTGATTTGCGTAAAAGAATGAAAAAGATGGTAAACTTTAAACTCGGTAAAAAGTAGAGAAAGGTGATTCTACGTCTTTTCACCGTTAGCGCAAGACAAAGAAAATGTTTTCACCAGGTCTAATTTAGAAAAAAAAAAGAACTGTTTGCAGTGATAAAATTAATCTAGATTGAACATTTCTTAGATTCCTGCGAGAATACCGTGCGTGTATATATTATTGTCATCTGTGCTACTGAATTACTGAGTTGTTAAAACCTCCTTGGGTACTTTGTTATCACATTGACGAGGGTGTTTTCAGAAACAAGACTGAAAGACTAGCACACTGTAAGTGTCACACAATGTCATTAAAAGATGTTTTAATGATTTGAGATAAGAATAGTTGAATTGTAACAATTTAAAAGGCTAAACTAGTAGTATTTCATAAATAAAGTTAGTAACACAGAAATATTTGAAAAATAAAACAAATACTATAACAATTTTATTGTGGACTATGTGTAAACAAATTCAGATTTTTGTACGTGCATGTCTCGCTTAAATAGAAGAATCAGCGTGAACACATTAACAACACCGATCACGACGTGCTAGTGTTGTAGTTTATTTGGCGCGGAGTTCATACTTTTCAGTATGTGTCCACCAGTACCTTCATGAGTACATGCTGATAACCTGTGGTTCCCTTGTTTGCTGATTTCCAAACAGTGTTAGCTTGTGCGTGATTCTCTTTACGATCCAACTGCCTTCTCCCTTGTTATCCGTTAGACCAATGTCTCTCCTATTTTTTTCCAGGGCTTTCCCTTTTAATTGTGTCTCGTACGTTCATTACCATGATTTGAATCATGTCACTCGTTGTTTTCCTGCTCTCCCTGATTATGAAAAGTCGTACATTTCGATGCACAAATCTAGCGGGTTTCCTAGGCGTTCCCCTCTCTCGAAGACTCCTCTCTACTTTCCCAGTTTTTCTCTCTCCGTTTTTCCTGAGTTTTTTTTTTTTTCAGTGTATTCCATTATTCTGGTAAATTCATTTTAATAGAGCCCCAGACGCTCACAATCATGTTTCTCGTTCTCTTTCCGCTCTTCCTAATCAAATTTATCATAAAGGCGTACATTTTAATGCCCATTCTCAGCAGTTTTCTCGGGAGTTACCCACTCCTTCTCTCAGACACCTCTCTGCTTTCCCAGTTTTTTCCTCCTCCTTGTTAACTGAGTCTATCATTTATCCTTGCAGTTATTCCAGTCCAGTGAATTCCCTTTATTGTGCCTTGAAAGTTCATGATTACGATTTGAGTCTCGTTCTCTTTCCGCCCTCCTTGGCCATACTTAGCGTCGCCCGCTCCCTCTCTTAAAGGCTCCTCTGTGTTTTTCCAATCCCCCCCCTCCCCCCCTTCAGGCTGCCTGAGTTTCTTTCTTCTTTATTTCCTCTTTTTCTTAGTGCATTCGATTACAGCAGATTCCCTTTAATCGCACCGTTGATGTTCACCAGCCCCTGGTCAAGTCATGTGCCTCCTGTCTTTCCGCCCTCTCTGGCCAGTTGAAGTTGTACTTTTCAACGCACGGTCTTTGCGGTTTTCCAGGGTGATGCCTACTATACTCCCTCTCTCGAAGACTCCTCCGTGTTTCCCAATTTTTCCCTCCTTTGTGTTGCCTGTGGGTTTTTTTCAGTGCATTTCATTCACTTCTGCTTTTTCGGGTGTTCACTCTTTTGTGCGTCGATTTATTTCGATTCGCCATCATGAATTACCTTGCCACTTCTAATTTTTTTACTACCCGTTTTATAAGTTGCCTTTATTTCTGTGGCGAGGCATGAGACATTTCAAAGTAGTTGAGTTCTGCGGGGAGCAGTTTGTTAATCATTTGTGGCCGCTAATTCAAAGCATTTGTAGAGACCGGGATATTCTTCACTGAAGTGTAAATCGAACAACATGGTGCTGTTGTGGCATGTGATCATGACGTCATCTGACCGAAGAGTAATGAAATTCTAAGAATGGTAAATAACAGACGTGAGTGAAGTTCATGTAAAAATTGAGCTATCCGAAAAAGCAACCAGCCAACCGTTCACTTGAAAAAGTGGATCTGCATTGGATAAAAGGACTGCTTTGGTATCTGCCCCTGTTCCATTTACGAGGTCGGAAGGTCCACGTTCTTGTGTTCACATCTATGTCACGTGTGGGAATTATCCTGAGAATTATAGAGACAAAGGAGCAAGGAGAATCCTTAGCTAGCCTATGAGATTGGCGAATTTCTTCCCTGACTGTTGGTACGTCACTGCTGGAAAAACAATTTCAAGGAATAGAAAACTCCAGCAGATAAGTGTATTTATAGTAAGAATGGGCTAATTCCACACGGATTGCTGATGTACGTAGGTGCTCCCTGGTTAAATGAAGAAAGTTTTTGGATTTATTTTAGCTTTAGGAAATCATGCCAAGCATTTAACAGGGGAAAGAATTGTCTACAGAAAGGTGCACACTCCTGTTTACAGTATTTCCTTGAACAAGCGCCCACGCACGAGGGTAATTTTCCTCCAAACTTCTAAAATATTCTAGCAGGAGCCGCGGCCGGTGGTGAACCGGGCACGATTCCCGCCACCTAGGGTCTGCGGCCAGGTTACTAAGTTGATTTCAAAATGGCGGTGCTTTAAGGTCGAAGTTAACGCCAATTTAATTTGGAGAAAATTTCCGAACAGTTGAGCTACTCTTTACAACCTCAAGACGCGGTAAGAAGTAAATGTTTTTAATTGCCCTTTGAAGAGCATAATTCTCCATAGACCCGTCGTTTTAGTTCCATTTTATCGTTTTATGTCGAAGTTATGTTGGGATAATGAATAATTCTGTTAAGTCTGTTAATGAATATTTCTACAATTGATATTTTCAACCACTTTTCGACCAACACAACCCTTGGCATGAATATTTTGCATCCTCTCTTTGCTTATCTTAAATATTCAGCCCATGTTTCAAATGGTCAGTCAGTAAATCCAGCAGCTGCTCTGGAAAGCGATTATCTCCCCCCTTACCCCCCTTCCCCCCTCCCCCTTCCCCCTTTCCCCCTTCCCCCTTTCCCCCTTCCCCCTTTCCCCCTTCCCCCTTTCCCCCTTCCCTTCCCCCCCTCCCCCCCTTTCTTGATTGTCTTTACGATCAACAATAAGTAATCGATCATTTCTCGTACGCCTTCAATTGCTTTACTGATGGAAATTTTTACGAGTTGGCAAAATTGAATTTGAAACATCGGTGTGAATTGTAAAAATGATAAGTGTTTGTCAGGAGTGGGATTCGAACCCACGCCTACAAGAGTAGACTGCGACCTGAACGCAGCGCCTTAGACCGCTCGGCCATCCTGACCTCCATGACTATGTAAAAGTATTTTGAAATGACATGATAAGGTGGGGGCCGGGGGCGGGAGGGGAGTTAAGCTGAGTAAGGCCTACGGGGCCGGACCGAAATGCACGACAGTGTTTCACTAGAGATATAATGAGAGAACTGGATCGAAGTTAGATCCTCTGAATGATCCTCTGAATCAACTCCCCCCCTTTCCCCTTCAATTTGATGGCACGACGGTCCCATCTTTTTCAGATATCTGTAATAGCCAAGTTAGCTTTCTTAGTAACTTATGATTAAATTCAGTCAAATCGTGCGTATTGCTTCTTATTATCCAACTATACTCGACAGAGTACGAATAACACCATAGACGGGTACAAATATCACGCGATATTTGTACTCCAGAGAACCGGTTAGACCGGTTTTCTCGCATCGCGCATGCGAAGAATTGGATTGAAGTTACGCAAAAGAAAAAGGCGGACAATTTGAATCATATTTCCGACGACGAAGAGTCGGAATGGCTGACAAATGTACAAGGAAATTTCTTCATTTATAGAAGAAACAGAAACAGCAACACGACAACGCGCCAACTCCGTCCCCAATTCTGCTTCGCATTCTTCTGTCACGCACTCCTCGTAAATAAATATCCGCGAATCGACCGCTCTGATTCAGAAATAACAATTTGGCGTGTTGGATAATAAATAACTTATTGAACGTTTTGTTGTGTAGTATCGCTGAGTATTTTTTACTCGTATTTGTATTTTGACTCGCCCTACGGCTTCGTCAAAATACGGCTCAACTTGTAAAAATACTCAGCGATACTACACAACAAAACGTCTAACAAGATCTATATATTTTTGCATACAGTAACTTATCACTCATTTTGAGTTAATGAATACTGCTTTGTCAAAAATAAGCTTTTTATATACGTGTTATCGACCAAGCTTGGTCTGTCAGCATGGCTGAGTATTGGCTGAATTCTCTTTTTGCGTTTTTATGGACCGAGACGAAGTCGAGGTCTAAACATGGAAACGCAAAAAATGAACTTGGCTATTTCGAGAGTCGAGAAAGAAAGCCAACCGTGTTTGTGGTACAATAACCCTCTAAGGATTGTTTAAGTTTTCTTTGATTTGACTGTCTTCTGCCACTTTTTTTCTGACTTCATCGCCGACATTGTTCAAAAGTTATGAACCCCAAGTCCGCCCCACGCACTTTTTTTTTTCTTTCGTGAGATCAAAGCAGCCAATCCCGAGCGGGCAATTCAAGATTCGCTTCATATTGCCCTCGGGCGCTGCCAGCGATATGAAAATAAGGTTTATTTTTCTTTGGGTTCAAGCAAGTTCGCAAGACTATGGAATGCATAATCAACTAAGAAGGATGAGACATCGAAGAACTTGTTATATTATACTTGAAATGTGCAAACGGACTTCGAAGGTTCTTCAGCATAGTCCTTATTGAATTACAATTGATTCACATGAAGAGAAAATAATAGGACCATTGGTTATGTTTTCTATCACACAAGAAAACATTATCGAACTGTTGCATGTTGCACCATCAATTTGAAGAGGCCGGAAGGGGCAGGAGTTAATCTTATTTTTTGTTTTATTCAAGCATTTAATTTCAATCAGTTTCTCTCAATGCGAATCGAATCGAATGAAACAGTCATGCACTTCTTTCCCCTTGCAGCTTGCTCAGTTTTGATTAAACCACCCTTCCCACCCCGTTGCCCAAGGAATTTTAATGGGAAAGTGTGAAATCTTTATTTAAAACACGGTAAAAATATCATTATGGCAATAGAAAACAAAGAAGAAATTCATCTTAAGTAAAACTTTCTATTAACTGGTTTACATATTTGCCGTGTGGGAGCCCAATACAGAGAGTCATTTATCAATTCTTCTCTTGAAGCAGTAAATGGTTTGAACCCGGGGGTAACATGTGAAGGTGTAGTCTGATCGTCCGGGTGAGTGTAGTCCTGAGGACTGTTGTCGGTGGTAGTGACTGACGTTTCGGCAACCTGTGCGGAAGTCATCATCAGAGTCAAGGATGGGTGTCAGGATGGCCGAGCGGTCTAAGGCGCTGCGTTCAGGTCGCAGTCTATTCTTGTAGGCGTGGGTTCGAATCCCACTCCTGACATAAACATTATACTTTTAAACAATTCCCCACGAAAGATTAAATTAAATTTTGCCATCTCAAACAGCTTTTGATGCACTGGACATACCTCAAGTCCTTACTTTCTAACCAGCTATTTCCTCCACCACTTGACTCTGATGATGACTTCCGCACAGGTTGTCGAAACGTCAGTCACTACCACCGACAACAGTCCTTCCCAGGACTACACTCACCCGGACGATCAGACTACACCTTCTTCTCTTGAAGATGCGTAGAGATTTTGTAGTGCGAATATCCTCAGGAAGATCGTTCCAAAGAGAAGTTCCGCTATAACCAAGGAAGTCAGTTCTTGTTTTCTGCAAGTACAATTTTTGGCTTGCGCCACGAAGATTAATGTGTTGTGGGTGTCAGGATGGCCGAGCGGTCTAAGGCGCTGCGTTCAGGTCGCAGTCTATTCTTGTAGGCGTGGGTTCGAATTCCACTCCTGACATAAACATTATACTTTTAAACAATTCCCCACGAAAGATTAAATTAAATTTTGCCAACTCAAACAGCTTTTGATGCACTGGACATACCTCAAGTCCTTACTTTCTAACCAGCTATTTCCTCCACCAGATGCTTTGGCCTGAAGGAAATTCAAAGGAAAAAAAGGAGAACACGCAACCTACAGCACTGTCCAAGAAGAGGACATTAGTAAGACAACTGCTAACATAATCCCAGTCGTGGGGTTTGTTTGTAGTCGTGCGGAACGAACGCCCACGAGAATTAACCGAACCAATTCGGGATTATTTTCAATCGTTCGAACGTTGAATATTGAAAGTAAGTAAAAGATTTTGACTTTGACTTCGCATTCATCGCCATTTGTTAAAACACTGGTGATCGATAACGATAGAATTTAGCAACCAAGGCGGCTTTAATAACTAAGAGTTAAAAAAAAAACCAAGGGTCGGTAATTAACTTACGTCTGTGTGGAAATTTGCTTTCCTGAGACACACTTCTCTTGGCCAAAAATCAGAACAAAACAAATATGAATGAACGGATCAACCGATAAAAAAATAGATAGGAGCATAGTTTCGGAAAATGGCTTGAATTCTCGTTTATCTTTATGAGCGAAAGCTCTAATTAGAGTTTATTGACTTGTCCCATTCGCATTTCTTACCCCACCCTACCCTCCCAACTAGAAATTCAACTTTGAAGCGACAAAGATGACCTACTGACCCCATTTAAGCGCTGCGGCTTTGTTCGAGTTGATGTAAACAGCTGAAACAGGAAGTTGAAATAAAAATAGCCCGCTTGATGTGGTTTTACTCGCTTTCTCAAGCCAACCACATTTTCATTATTTTCCATGTTTGTATGATTTCGTTTTGATCGACGACAAATCATATGAAAGATGAAAAAGGTATAACACACATTAAGGTTTCATGTTTATTCTTTTAGCCGGTAAAATGCGAGTGATTTATTTACATCTGATTCATTAACCGTGACATTCATTAGTGTCACGCCAGTGGATGCCTGTTAAATATTGCAACAAAAAAATCCCATTTGTATTTTAGAATTTTTGTTGAAAGGCTGTTTTTTTTTTTTGGCAGTCAGTGTTTTGAGTTATAAAAGAAAAGAAGCGTCTGATATCGTCTTCACGCTAGTCTCTTATTATTCAAGGTATTTGAAGCATGACAGTAACTATCATCTGATATTCATGTGAGCCCGCGAACATTTTGAACGGAAGAGTTAAGCTGGGGAACCCCCTTAAATCGCCCTGGTAACAAGAACTACATTTATCGAGTGATGCTTGTCACTTAATTCATTACCTTTTGAAGCTAGTCTGAACTATTATTGAAAAGAACGCCGTTTATTCTTTGGGCAAACGGACCAATCATTCGTTTAAGAGGCAATTATATGTAACAGGTGTCAATCAATTATCGGTGTTTTGAACTGGGGTTGGATCTCAAGATCGCGCGTGGTTTCCATCCGTGACATTTTTTCTAAGTTGTTTCATTAGCTGACAGCAAATATATGGGAGTCAAACTTGAAGAATTCGTACACGGAAGGGACTGTAAACTGATTAGATCATACACTGTAGGCGCGTTACTGGAGTCGATGGCGAACTATTAGAACTTCTTGGTAAATCCAGATTTTCATCCTTGAGTTCAAGGTTAAGTTGAAAAAAATATATATATTTACGCCTTTACCGGCGAGCAATGGATAGACCTGAAGTAAAAAGCCTGGATTGTTTTGCGGCTTCTGCAGAAGCGGAGAAAGACAGCAAGTTCTTAAGTTTGTTGAATTCCTCGATACTGAGGGACCTGCTAATGGCCAATTTACCTGTCAGTGAAGAGGGTAAGTGCAGCATGAACTGTTCTTTCACATCACACGAATGTGTGTAAAGCGCACTATCCTGATGAAAACATGAAACTGCATTAATATGCAATTATCGAGCTCCCAAGCTGTCATATCAGTTTCTTGATTCACAACGGGGATGGGAAGGCGAAGAGAAATTCAGTTTATTTACGGTAGCATCGGTTTTATTTTATATCTTGGGATTTACGACTGCGCGCGCCAGGAAGATGGACAAAAATTTATTACGAAATCATAAATTGAGTTTTCTTGGCTGCTGCTGAAGAGTTAACCGCGGCAGGTCAGAGATCAAGCGGAATGAAAGCCACAGCCAAAATCGTGGAATTGATTTTTTGACAGTTTCGGTCTAACTGAAATAGGGTCAAACGCATTTATCGAGAAGAAACTTTCTTCGTGATTCAACCCTACTTGGGAAAGGGACTGAGAGGTTAAAAATTTGTTTCTACGCTTCACTGATTTTCGTTTCAGCGCGACAGGAAGTTAAAAGTCACGTGACAGGGTTGCTGGCTCACGCAATCATTTTTGGTTGTGAACAATTTCCGCGTCACTCTGTCACGGTTTGTGATTAGGCAGCAAATAGGTGGTTTGCAACCAATCTCTAGAGACACAGGTAATAATGGTGAAAGTAACAAATGCTGGTGGACGAACAAAAGAAGTTAAT
The DNA here is from genome assembly GCF_964205215.1 of Stylophora pistillata. NCBI lineage: Eukaryota > Metazoa > Cnidaria > Anthozoa > Scleractinia > Pocilloporidae > Stylophora > Stylophora pistillata. The sequence continues at coordinate 19,032,123 of NC_142522.1, read as the reverse complement.
GAGATATCTATTGTTTACGTCCACCAACATGGCGGCGATGAAGTAACAAACCACCTATTGTAAGTTTTTCCATCTGAAATCCGTTTCAATCTGTCACATTCTTCGTCATCCGTAGTCCTACCAGGTTTTTGAACGACCCTTCTAGGTTTTTCTATTTCTCACAATGAAATTTTCGAGTTTTACTCGAGTTCAAGGTATTTTTGCTCAGCGAGAGACTGATAAGGCTTTTTACAAGAACCATCATGGTTTTTGTAAGATAAAATAATTTTTACCTTACGTGTTAAACTCTGACCCACAAAGTATTTTATTGTGACCCACAAGACGCAATTTGAAAAATCACTCTGGTCGCCCAAGTACTTTGCCTTCGCGCGCCAGTAATTTGAAACCATTTAAGCTTTTAACAGCAGTTTGGTCGGGTTACTAAGTGCGTGAAATTTGTAATATCTACATATCCTCTTCGGTAGGATTGTTACCAGTATGATGAATGATGCGTGACTCAAAGCTTGCTTCTTTATTTCGAAGGGTAGTAAAATTTATTCCGAATTGAGTATGGACACCAGTTCTGATTTATTTGATGAGAAGTGTGTTAAATGTCATGATGCTTAATGTCCTTAATAGCGAGCGTTCCGATGGAAACAGCTTTAAATTATCGCAATTCCTACAGTGAGTAGGATGATTCCAAATTTATTCGGCACCAGATCAGCACTGGTTATATTCTCGATTTTTTTCCCCGACAATTCTTCCTGAGAATAATGATAATCGATAATCGGGCGAGTTAACGTTAGGAAGCGCAAGATCGTTTATTCAACCGGCCATCTTTTATTTTGAGTGAGAGGCTACGGAAGGGGGAAGGGGCGGGAACGGACGAAAAGACCCGTAATGTTCGCGCCCTCCTTAAATTTTTTCACTGTCACTCACCCCCTCGGTACAAATTTCTTTCTCTCCCCAGCCTTCCGCCTGCATTAAAATCAGAGATGACAGCCGTAATTTTCGCTAAGAAAATACTGAGTACTCGCTCGCCAAAATTACGCCTGCTCTGCATGTTAATTTGCTACGAGGTACGATTAAAAACACTGCTGACTCACAACCCAATACATTGTGGATATTTCGAGTTTATTCCGTAGGATTGGTGTTACTTGCCGCAGTTTTGATCTAAGAGAGTGAAATTCTCCTAAACATGGAAGTTACTTATTTATCAAAACGAAGACAAAGCTGTCCGTGGTAGATCCGGCTAATCACACCATGCTAGTCATATCACGCAAAGAGTTTTTCACGATTATTATGATTTCTAACACTACTTCTGTGGAGTCGTAGATCCCATGCTATCCAGAGTGCAAGTCCATACGTATGTCCGCAACGATAACAATCTTCGGATAATGCACGGAATTCAGTTCGGTCCTCTCCGATATCGCCCGACATGTTTTCGTATCTCGCGTCGGCGATCGTGATCGCAGTTTTTTGTCCCCTGCTGGTTTTGTGTCTTATTGCTATGATTATTTGCTTCGCAAGGAAAATATCTTGCCTCCCAAAGGATTTTTTCTGTCGCACTGCTGCGATTATTCGTTCCGCGATTGATTTTTTACTCAAAAATCAAGATGAAAGATAAAAATCGCTAAGTATTTTCGCATGGATGCAAATAGACATGCGGTCAAATTTCAAAGTGGATTATGCAAATTTGTCTGTGTGTGAAGAAATTTTTTTTCATGGTTTCTATTAAGAGGAAGCAAGACGAAAATGACCAAGAGATATTTCGGAACGACATTTTTATTCAAAATAGTTCTTGATTTGCTGTTATAGGCGAAAAACGTCGAATTTCTTACGTGTACAAAGCCCCTGCGGTAAAATTCATCATGCTTAGATCGTCGTTTAGTTGACTTCACCGGCTGCAAGAAATTGCGTAGCGTTATGTTGAAAATTTTGAAAGTACTACGATTTGACACAAAATCTACTGTTAAACAGTACTTCTTGAATACATTGTTGTTTAGAATGATTAGGTAAATTAAAGTGTCTAGCGACTGGTTTAGATGCGTCCTTGTCATTCCTTTCCACGTCGCGAAGGTGTTCTCGGAATCGGTCACCTAGTCGTCTTCCTGTTTCGTCGATGTATAACTTTTTGCAATAAGTGCAAGTTATGCAATAGATAACGTTGGCGGAGGTACACTTAAAGTGATCGGTGATCTTAATGGATCGCTTGGGTCCCGATATTTTCTCAGCGTTGTGAATGAAGGGACAAGTTTTGCATCGTGCGCGAGCGCATTTAAAAGTGCCGGGTTGGTCATTAGTTTGTAATGAACTTCTGACCAAAAAATCGCCTATATATTTGTCGCGGCTAAATGAAATAAGTGGAGGTTGCGAAAAGATAGGGCCAATCTCTTGCCGCAGTGTACCGGTTAAAGTAACGGTTTCTTCCATTCCCTAGTACAACATTTCACTGTGAAATAGGACCCGATTTTACTAACTGTAAATGCAAATTCACTCAGTACAACGGCAACAAAATAACAACCCACAACAATCCAGGCATTACAAGGACACATCTAAGAAACAAAAAGTAAGTTGCAAACTACCATGCCTGCTTACTAAAGAAAGACCTCGAGCGAGAAAAGCATTGAGAAAGTTTAAATAGTTGTAAAGTATGAATCAGCGAAAGGTTCCGGCAATTCTGCTTTTTTACAAAAAGATCAACTCTCCTAATTGAAAAGAGCAGAAAAATTAACTTACTGCATTTATTTTTCATAGAACAACATGCAAAATTGTTACTTTTTTGTTAAAAAGGGAATATAAACATTATGCAGCTATTCTCTCACATCTTAAGAATAAAAGTAAGACAGACTATTATAGCATGCAATTCTCAAAGTACAATGATAATCTTAAACAAACTTGGAAACTTATCGGTACTCTTGTTAAAAGGAAAACTAGAGGTCAAACTTTCCCTACAAAAATTACTCATAATAACAGGACTTATTCACAAGAAAAGGACATTGCTGAATTGTTCAGTGATTTCTTTGTCAACATTGGGCCAACTTTAGCACAGAAAATTAAGCCTGATCATACAGACCCTTTGTAATACATAGAATCTACACCATCAAACAGCTTCTACCTTGCTCCAGTAACCCTAGCACAAGTATTTACATTGTTTGCTGGGCTAAAAGAAAATAAGGCATCACTCACTGTTCCTAATAAGCTTATCAAACTTGCAGCTGAACAGCTCTCTGCACCCTTCACTGAGATCTACAATGAGTCAATATCATCAGGGGAGTTTCCTGAAGCCTTTAAGATATCAAAAATAACCCAATAGACCAATAGCAGTTAGTTCTCCCTTCAGTAAAGTACTGGAAAGACTAGTATATGACCAGCTTGTGTCCTATTTAGAAAAAGAATGTCTACTTTTTCACTATCAATTTGGCTTTCGAAAGGGATATTCCACGGAATATGCAATTCTCGAATCTGTAGAGAACTTGAAGTCAGCAATTGACAGTCAACAAGTTACATGTGGTATATTCTTAGACTTTTCTAAGGCCTTTGACACAATTAACCATCATATTCTCTTCGGAAAATTATACAAATATAGGATCCGAGGAGTCCCCCATGCATGGTTTTCGAGCTATATAACTAATCGTAAGCAATATGTCAAAGTTGGCAATACAGAATCTAGCCTGAAAACTATTACATGCAGTGTACCCCAAGGCTCCACACTAGGTCCGTTGCTGTTTCTATTGTATATTAACGATTTGCCTAGGTCTTCAGAGAAATTAACTTTTAGGATTTTTGCAGAGGATACAAATATGTTTTATTCTTCAAAAGACCCTGAGCAGCTCCAATCAGTTATTGATGAAGAACTTAGAAAGGTCTTGAAATACTGTGCAGCAAATATGCTGTCAATTAATTTCAAGAAGACTAATTATATGATTATTACTTCACTTAAAAAGAGAACAAATATCAAAATAACAGCTTGCAATATAAAACAAAAATCTCAGATGAAATATTTGGGGGTTTTTATTGATGAACATTTAAAATAGGATGCTCAGCTCCAGCACATAAACAATAAAATAACAAAAAACATCGGAATTCTATCTAAGCTTAGACATTATTTACCTGTGAGCACACTCAAACAACTGTACTATACTCTTATATATCCATATCTAACATATGGATTGATGTGCTAGGGAACTACATACCAAACTAGGTTAAATAAAATCAAAATAAGTCAAAACAACGGTATCCACAGCATCTTCTTTGCTAGCAAATGAGAAAGTTCTACATCATATTTCACACTATTAGAAATCTTAAGATTAGAGAATATTTTTAAATTAAAAATTGGCTCTCTTGTGCATAAAATTCAATATCAAAAAAAGAATATACCTCCAGTCTTCTATGATCTAGTCCAACCAGCTTCAGCTGTCCATAATTACTCTACTAGGTATGCCACTAATCAAAACTTGTACAGACCATTCTCTAGAACCAATTATGGTCTAGCAAGATTTAGTGTGGTGGCGTCACAGATCTGGCAAACGATACCTATTAAAATAAAGTGTCTCCCTGCCAAAAGCTTTAAAAAAGAATATAAACTCTTCCTACTTGGCAGGCAGACATCTTGAACAACTTTAACCTATCATAGAGCTCTATTTTACTATTTTAACTATTTAGTATATGTGTTGTCTCCTTAAGTGTATTTAACTTTCACCCATCTGTAACTGCTCTGTGGTAGTGGCCAACTCGAAAGCTTGGCTCCTTTGGCTACTGCACACTCTTTCCACTGCTTTGTGTAAATTCATGTATAGTTAGAACACTCTTCTTTTTTTTTTCTACTTTTTCTCTTTCTCGTTGTTGTATTTTTAGTAGAATAAGTGTGAATAAAAGAAAGAATGAATGAATGGAATGAATAATGCTAGTCGATTAGGTGAAAAGTTGAAAAAAGCTACCTTTTTAGAGAAAAAAAGGCGGGTATTTTAAGCTTTCGAGTGGAAATATTTTAACGTCAATATTGTCCGCTTTTAATCAGTGAAAGGTTCCGGCAATTCTGCTTTTTTACAAAAAGATCAACTCTCCTAATTGAAAAGAGCAGAAAAATTAACTTTCTGCATTTATTTTTCATAGAACAACATGCAAAATTGTTACCTCTTTGTTAATGCTAGTCGATTAGGTGAAAAGTTAAAAAAAAGTACCATTTTTAAGCTTTTTTTTTTAGCCAATTGAGCTAACCGCCTCCCGGTTAGCTCAATTGGTATAGCGCTGGACTGTTGTGCGGGAGGTCGAGAGTTCGACTCCGACCGGACCAACACTCAGGGTCTTTAAATAACTGAGAAGAAAGTGCAGCCTTTGTAATAATATCTACAAATAGTTAGACTTTCTAGTCTTCTCGGATAGGGACGATAAATGGAGGTCCCGTCTCACAAGCCCCTATACGTGATAAAAATTGTGGGACGTTAAAGAACCCACACACTCCTCGAAAAGAGTAGGGCACGTAGTGCTCGGTGTTGTGGTCTATCTTTGTGTAGTGTCTAATCTAGGGTGAATTGGGGAGGGAAAGTGAGATCAATACATGGACTAAAGTGGCTGCATATTGCGCCTGATGAATTCTGAGGTCCGATCTCATCTTAACTGATTGTAAAGCGCGACTGATTATCTATATAGTAGTTTGCGCTATATAAATGTTTAATTGTTGTTGTTAAGCTTTCGAGTGGAAATACTTTAACGTCAATATAGTCCGCTTTTCATCCATTTCTCACTTTATTAAACAAAACTTTAAAGCGCGAAAAAGGGACCTTTTTTTCAAATTGAAGCGATCTCTTCAAAAGCTCGAAAAAGTTACCTTTTTTGCAGTTTAGAAACGTTCCTATCAAAAGAGCAAAAAAGGTACCTTTTTTGCGGTTGGAAGCGATGTTCTCATAAGTGCGAGAATGGATGAGAAGCGGACAATATCGACGATAAATAATTTCCACTCGAAAGCTTAAAATACCCGCCTTTTTTTCTCTAAAAAGGTACCTTTTTTTAACTTTTCACCTAATCGACTAGCATTTAACGAAAAAGGTAACAATTTTGCATGTTGTTCTATGAAAAATAAATGCAGAAAGTTAATTTTTCTGCTCTTTTCAATTAGGAGAGTTGATCTTTTTGTAAAAAAGCAGAATTGCCGGAACCTTTCACTGATTGCTTTTCATCCATTTCTCACTTTATTAAACAAAATTTTAAAGCGCGAAAAAGGTACCTTTTTTACAATTTGAAGCGATCTCTTCAAAAGCGCGAAAAAGGTACCTTTATTGCGGTTTAGAAACGTTCCTATCAAAAGAGCAAAAATGGTACCTTTTTTGCGGTTGGAAGCGATGTTCTCATAGGCGCGAAAAAGGTACCTTTAAACGGCGTTTTCAAACTATATTTGAAAGCCGTTTTGAATTCTACTGATTGACAGATGTCAACCTTTAGCACCATTTGTTTTGCTTGAATTGACTGACCCACTAGTCAAGAGACAAATATGGCGGAATATATGGAAAGCAATATCACTTTAATAAGGAATCTCATTGAAGACAATAAAACGTTCAAACATGTCAGTAAAATTCTCTCACAAAACTTTCCAGAAGTAACAAGAGGCTTTTCAGAAAGAAACGTGCGATTGTTTTATGCTAAATATGGCATAAAACGACTAAACGAATACGAAGTAGATTCCATCGTTCAGGACTGCGTGAACGAGGTAAGCTTGTTTATGTTTTTGCATTTTTTGTATTAGTTTGTTTGAATAGGGACGTTCCATTCTTATTCGTATTTCACCCTATGGATGAGCAGATTTCTACCAACTCGCTTTTATGTCGGGAAAAAAAAAAAAACTTTTCCTACACCATCATCATTGTCGGTCCCTCTGAAAACGGATTCCTACTAGTTGTCTGCCGAGGATACTCATCCATAAGGGAACGGAATAAAAATGGAACGTTCCTATTCAACCAAACCGATACAAAAAATGCAAATACATAAACAAGCTTACCTCGTTCACGCAATCCTGAAGGAGGTAGAAGGAAAAGCGTTTTCGCGCGAGCCAATCGCGCGGTTCGGGCGGTTACGGGCGGTTCAGGTGTCAATGGGTAAACATGCTGTATTTATACGATTAATTGCTTCTGGTTACAACTGGGTCATTCCATTTAATAATATCTGCTCCCCCTATGTAAGAAACTAGTCTTCGATAAAAATTAGCCAACACAAGTCAATCAACTATAAATAATCCCATAGATACATGCGGTCATAAACTGCCTATTTTTATTCTTATTTGTTTAGATGACCAAGATAAGGAATCCTTCTTAGAATTTGGCGCGAGCTTTTCGGAACCTCAGTCTCCCACCAGCCACTGTCAGACCATATTTGAGAATCTGGGGCTGGAAGGACAGGATGTAGAGATCAGGGTGGACTTTCCTGATCTGAAGCATGTCTACCACAAGACGCAGTCCCGTGTCAACCGTCAATCTAGACAACGAGTTGTGAAAGGAAAAATCAAAGTGCGCGTGCTCACTCGAGGACATCAGGTGCAGGCCATTGAGGTTTACGTCGAGAGAACTCCTAATGCTGCACTTCTTGTTGGAGATAAATGCGGTAGAGTGTACCTCAAGCCCCAGCCAGGACCTTACTTTCCAAATAAGGTAAAGAAAAAGTTAACGTGAGACGACTGCTTAAAGTTTACTGGTGACAGTCACAATTTATCAAATTGTTGTGGAGGTTGTGTGTGTGTGTGTGTGTGTGTGTGTGTGTGTGTGTGTGTGTGTGTGTGTGTGTGGGGGGGGGGGGAGGAAGGGGGTGATAGCGTACGACATAATGATCTCTACGTTATTTTGGCTTTCTTGTGTAATCTTTGATTTTGAATGATTTAGTTTCGATACCTCGAGCTTTAACTACGATATTCTTGAGAGGACTCTGTAAGACCTATTAAATGAATCATAAGGGCTAAATGCAGTAATTCATGGTCTATGCTCTAAATATGCTCTAAATATTTACGCCTATCTCACTGAGACGCGGGGGAAGATTGATCATTGATTAATCTTCCCTTCCCATTGCACATGCACTTATGTGTTGTTATGGCAAGTTAGGTCACGTACAGGGACACTGAAGTGATGTAAGTATTGTTTTCGCTTGGTGTCCAAGTAAATTACATATAAAGCGTACGCTGGCCTTGCAGTGGATTCAGAGGTAAGTCAATCGGGTTTGCTAATCTTTAGAAAGTGTGGCATGTTTTTAATAGCGACCATTTTGTACAAAGTTAATGGTATAAATTCTGCAAAGACTTGAGCATAGGGGTAAAACGAGAGTTCTGATCTCCAGGCTTGAGTACATGCCGAACAGGGCGGGGGGAGGGGTGGGGGGGGGAACTTGGGAAGGGGATCCGAAGGGAAAATCGTTAAACCACCCAGGGTTGTAGCTTAAACGTCGTTTTTCGATTATTGTTCAAGCGCATATGAAATGATATCCAGAAATGTTTTAATAACTAGTGTTTGTCATTATGTATGTGCCTGAACATTTAAGTTGCCGGTAGAGGTAGTAACAGAGAACAAGGCATATCTAGGTTACCACGAATCCTATCTTTCGCCCACCAAATTAACATTCGTGTTAGAGAAAAAGGCTGTGAAGGCTCAGGGGTCGCCAAAGCTAAACTCTTTCACACTAAAAAGGGACCATAGTATATCACTTCGCATAGAGAAGTCCTTGGATCGCCAATTATAAACCAACAGCTAAAACTGAGAAAAATCCTTCACGTCATCTGCCTCTTGTATATCCATAAATTCATGTAACCCCTACCCTCTGCATGATTTTTTAAAAAAATACTTCACGGACCTGCTTATAAGAACATTTTCTCCACAGTATTACTTCACAGTTGATTTGGACTCTGTGTACGAGTCTCCAACGAGGCATGGCGTTCCTGTGTACAAGCTGTCTACAGTGGACTCAGAGAGACGAAATAACTTCCGTTTGGTGGTTGTGGTAGTCCTAATTGGAGATCACCGCAGCAAGGAGTTCATCAGTCGACCTTTTCGTCTGCGTAGTAAAACAAATGGCAGGTTCAGAAGCCTGTCTTTGTAGATTACCTAGTTATGTGCAAATTCGTTAATCTCTGGCTGCACCGATAATTTTATGCGAATCCTTTAAGAAATTCAGGTCCTTGTTCAGCTCTTTACTATGAGCTGTAGGATCGCAGCCCCTAAATACTTTGAAGTTCTGAAAGACGAGACCTTTCCCTTCTTGTTTTGTTTTGTTTTTACTCGCTTCAGGTTCTCTCGTAGTCTCGTCATTTCACCTCTTGTAGGATCAAGATTTAGGGCGGTAATTTGTTTGAAAACCGAAGTTTTCCAGTTTTTCGGTTTTGATTGAAAGTTTGATCAGTTTTCTATTTTTGTTTTGTTTTTTTATAAATCCTGATGCCTTTCTCCTCGGACAATTGATACTTATTTTGTCATTAACAAACCCCAATTTGTTCCCACGATCTCTTTCTTGAAAATCCGATCGCAGCCAGAGATTTCTGGATCACATTAAAGGATCATCTGTCGAGAAACAAGTCTGTCTTACCGGTTTACATGAACTGGTTGAGGTGTACGTTAGATATTATATATCTGCTTATATTTAGTTGCAATGAGGTCCACAGAAAATGATCGAACTTTTCATGTGCATGTACCTGAACAACAACAAGAACTCCAGCAAAAAGTCTGTCAAACACAATCGGAAATTCTCCGATCACTTTCCATCCATTGAGTTACCTTGAATCTTTGTCCTTTTTATTCGAAGTGTTACATGCGTAACTGCGCATTATTTTGGACGTCTTTTTTTCTCAACCCAACGGGTTACTTTGGCCTTGTCTCCTTTTCTTCAGAAAGAAAATATTTAGCTACTCTATAATGGCATAATTCATTTTGCGTCTCTAAAACAGAAAGCCACAAAATATTTACTCGTAAATTCGAAAACCCCAAAAGGAACTAATGATAAATTAGGAAGGACCAAACATAAAACTGAGAATGGAGAAGATCTAAATGAATTGTGAACAAAGAAATTGAAGAATTCAGGCATAAGCTTTCAGGGAACAGAAACATTTACAGTGACCTCCGGCCTTGGAGAGTGTGCGAGATTGGAAAAAAATATTTTTGAAGGTTGTGAACACATACTGCACTTGAAAATCAGAATTAAACGTAATTTAAGAAAGTGGAAAATTTTGGTGAACGTTTTCAAGGCGCACAAACTATTATCTCGCTCGCTTCGAGGAGAAAACGCGATAATATGGAAGTCGTTTTAAAGGTTGTGAACGCATACTTTACCTGAATTATTCTAGATTCTCCTCTTTAATCGTTTTATTTATGGTTGTTTTTGTTGGCATTCTTTTTAATGCCATATAGTTTCGTGCGTCCATGAAGAGCAACAAAGAATTAAAAAATGGCGCAGTTACAGAGGAGGTTTTGGCACGTGGAAAGTTCGAGATTTTAGGATCCAATGCCTATTTTTTAGACTACTGTTGTGCAGTACATTTTGTGTCTAATGATTAATGAGTCAATTAGAACTTCTTTGGTGATAATTACTTGTTTGCATGGGAGAATCAGGTATAAAGAGTAACGATCTTGTAATTTTTATGGCCTAGTATGCATATTTTGTCCTATCTCTAGACATAAGTTTATGGTAGAGTTTTAGTACTAGCATACCAGCAAGCAAGCCCTATGGCATAAATCTTTTATAGTGATTGAAACTGCTCAAGTGTAGTTGCGATACTAGCTGATCATAAGTAGGTTCAAGATGACATGTTCTCTTAATAATTTGCAATATCTTAAGTTTCTTCTTGTCTACAGACACTGGTCAGCAGGGTAGGTGAGGCTCGGTTTTTTTCGGGAGAGGGGCTGGTAGGGGGTGGGGTTATAATTACGAATCTCTGCGCCCCATACATAAAGTGGCTTCTACCGCTGCCTCTCTTTGTGTATTAAGGGGCTCGTATTTACGCGTGGACGGCAAATAACTGACAAATGGAGGTTCTAGCACTTAAAAATATTTATGCCACAGATTTTCTTCGGCCTACGTAAACCGGCATGTTTAAAACTTTTATATGGCTGAACAAAATTATCACACAAAGACGGGGGAAGGTCTCAGTCAATACAGACCCCCCTTAGCTACACTACGCACTTTGCACTTTGACTGATTTAGAAAACTCGTGCCTTCCTCTCGACCAATCAGCTTCCAAGCTAAAAACAGTCGGGACTTTGTCATCGGCGTTTTTTCCGCGCTTCAAATAGTTTGCTTGTTTTCACTTTCAGTTCTCATTGGCTAAGGATATTGATCATGTAAGCCTTTGTTCTGATTGGTCGCTGGGACTGCTTTGGTTTTGGTATTTCGACGTTTCATTGAAAACTGCTTTATGCACTTTTAATTATTAGGCTCAAGTATTTATACGATTGATATGTAAAACAGATAATTGTCAAACAGATAGTAATACTAATACTCTTTGCTTATTTCATGGTATTTTGCCTTCAGCCTCGAGAGAATTACAATGACTTGAACTGTGAAAGGATGTTATGTGAGCGATGTTAGGCTCTACTCTTGACGCCTCTTTTTATAGATTATGCTTGTTTACTCACTTTTTACTGAATAAAATCTTGTAGAATGAGATTTATTTGTCATACCATCTATTCTGATTGAGATCCGCGTTACGGATGACTTGTCCATGCTTCTCACCTCTCAGAAAAAACGAAGTTCCGTAACTTACAAAACGGACCGAGAAAACAAGATCAGTAAGATGTTTTGGATATCTCTGGGGTCAAAAAGAGGATCAAAATTTCAATTCAAATATAATTTTGAATTTAGTGGGCTGTACAGTGAAATGTGGTCCGCTGAATTAAGCAATAGTAGCACACGTACTAACTGAGAGCAAGGGAAAATATTGTCCTGTTCGGACTCAGAGATATAACCGTTAATGTCTACTCGCGTTTGTGCGCAGCAACTTTCATTGTGCGTTTTTCCTTCTATGAAATTAAGAAATACCGCGGATTCAAGGGGATTTCCATGGAGACGCCTAGAGTTTACCAACTAGCGCAGATACCTGGCACATTTTTGGTCGAAATCAATCGAATCATCATTACGCGCACTATGAAAGTATAACAATTTACGTAGGTGGGATTGCAGACCATGTCCATCTAGTTGTTCATATGCCACGACAAACAACAAGCTTCAACTGAAGTCATTGTCACGATTGGGAAAAACATAAATCTGCTAATAGTCTTAGAAATTCTCAATTGTTCGACTGGGCTGAATGTGTCAGTTGTTGATTAACAACTATTCACCGAAGTGGGCGGTAGCTGGTGGTGAATATTAAACGAACCGCGAAGAAGCGGAGAGGAAAAATACTCATCGCTTTATCTAGCCACCCACACCGAGGTGAATAGTTGTTTTAGTATATATTAAAACAGTGAGATAATGAAGCACAAAAAGATGTATTTAGCTCATTTATTCCTACGACGATTACGATATTGTCGGGCGCAAATCTCGCGCGCGTTGCTCGGAGATCAATAGCAAAGGATATTCAGAGTTTGATTAGCCAATCAGAGCACACCTTAGAATATATTAATTCCGGCTAGCAATAAAATCTCTTTCTTGTTTTCAATTTGGCTTTTAATTCTAGTTTAGTCACAGTGATTTGCGTCTCACCAAAGTATAATTATTACTTTTTTAAGATAAGAATAAACAAATAAAGGCCGGGTTAATTTGTTCTTGTCTAGAATGGGGTGTGATTTACACGAATTAATGTTTTACTAATCGTCCATACCAAGAGCATAGCCTTCTAGTCTTCTGTTCACTTCCCTAAAACACTGCGTGAGTGAGTGTCCAACCTGTAGCAAAGTCAGTTTCTTAGGGCTTGATCTTGCGAGGACAAATTTGAGACGACACACAAGCTCTCGGCCAGAAAAAAGAAAGTATCATGGAACTCCTGATTTAAAAGAAAAAAAACTCCTCAGCAAAAAGAAAAAAAGAAAAAGAAAATATTGACAACAACACCTCCTTTTCGATCATAACAACCTTCAACTCACCCCCTCCCCCCGTCTCTTCACCCAATCACCCATTCCATGTTCGATCTGGTCAGCGGTTCAAAACACTTGGTAAAGACGCGAAATTCGCGAAATTTCATTCACGGACTATCTTGTTTGTTAATGGAAACTGTTTTTAGCTGGAGATAGCTCTCGCTATTGCCTGAGCAAGGCAAATGTCAAAGTTTCAAGAGCTTAAGCGGGAGCTTAGTATCCTGGAAAAAACCTTTGGCCCACGGCACGAGCATTTCCGAGTTGAAGCCAACGGTTTGGACGAAGTGACGTGCCGATTCCTCGCAACAAATGGCGAACATGTAGTCCACTGCAATATCTTTGTGAGTAATCTTTGATTAAATGCTATGATTGAAAAAATATTACATCCTTTCAAGAGGATGTTAAAGCTGCTCTAATTGTGTTTATACCGTTGGTTCAACAGGAATCCTATCCTAACCCACCCCCGATGTGGTTTGCTGAAAGCGAAGATGCGAAAATCACTCAGATACTCGAATTCTTGAGTAGTATTGAGCCTTCAGCGCCCAATTTGGTGAGATGAGTTTACGTGTTCTTTCATTCCGTTGGAATCTTGCCTGCGTTACTTTGAAGATCGGCTTTACGTCAACTAATGTTGTCTTTTTTTTATCTCTCAGCTTCTTCGCTCAACAAAATACTTGGCGAAGGAGTTGTATAAATGGCAAGACCTTCCTATACCATCACACATAGACAACCTAGATCTTGTACAGCTCATACACGTAAGTTCATTCAGTTGGTGTTCACTTACTTTACAGTCGTTTGGCTTAAAGATAAGGGATATCTCTTCCTTTCACCTTTTAAACAAACTAGAACAGAATTTTTCTTTCAGTTTTTAATTAGTTGCAATCATGTCGAGACATCGCATGGTTTTCCTGTGGTTACGTCAAATTTTTAAAGGGTTGTATGTTCAGAGGGTCTTAACCGGAAGTGAAAATGTGCGCTAATAATATCTATGGAGAAAAACAAGATTTTACAATCGTTAATACAGATAAATTATCCTCTAAAGGCGTGGTGAATAAACAAAAAACTCAGCGTTCATTTGGAAATAATAGTTATGAGAGCGTTCGGTGGTCGCTAATTAGCATGCGTGAAATTTGTTTCTTGTTTACATCTTGGATTTCTTTACCCTTGTGTGACACTGCCATGCGATGCTACAGTACGATTCTGCAGTGTAATGCAGCTTGGGATTTCCTCTGTCTTCTAAACTACTTACATCAAAAATTATGTAGAGAAATGTTTTTGTGGTGAACTTTCTCAAGAATTTTTAACCAGTACCAGTGCTGGTCCTAATGGTAATGTCGTACAGTTTTATACTGTATAAAACAAACACCATGACAATCAATGCTGATGTATTTTTAAGAGAGCATTACATGTACTTGTAGTTTTTTTAACATCTACTGAACAGTCACGTAAAGTTGTACTTGAGATGCCTAAGATACATTTCTGTCTTGTCTGTACATTTTGAAAATTGGCTTGTTTAGTAAGATTTTTCTTTTATGCTCTTAACTTGGGTTTAAATGGATGGTGTTTTTTTGACAAAATCTTGTTATTTTGGATGATAACGAAGTGTTGAATGTGCTTTTCTGTCCAAATCAACTTGTGTTTGGATTTTTCAGGAAGATGTTGAGGTAAAAGAGTCAACAACCTCTCAAGAAGATGAGGAAAGTGAGGATGAAGGTTTAGAAGAGGTACAAAATATTGTTGTTAAATTATGGACTTGCATATACACAAGTGCAAAAGGTCTGCTACTTTGGTAGAGTGGACTGGAATCACTTTTCTTTCCTGGGATCTTTGGCACAATCTTCAAAAACAGAAATTTATGATGAAAATATTGTTCATCATTAGAAAATTAAAAAAAAAGCTTATACATAGGATTGGTATATAGTTTCAGATACTTGAAAAGTCCAAAAGTTCCAGAAATGGAGAAAGTATGGTCAGAAAAAAAATAACATTAAGAACGAGACTGTCTATGAGAGAACCATGCAGTCATGCTACATGCCATCTCTCTGATTTCCATGAAACTTTGCCAGTTTGTGAATATGGATAATGGAATTTTTGTTTTTGTCTAAGTTTTGCAAGGGTTAGCTTAAATAAAGTTACAATTTGTGGAAAGGAAAACGTAATTAGTGACCCCCTCAATCAAGTGCCCTCCTTCCAATAAATGCCCTTTCTTTTAGCTGAAATTTTAACTACATTTAAGTGCCCAAGTGCTTATTTGAGAAAATAATTTATGATGTTTCAAAGCTCTTAAGAATCTCAAAAATGAGGTCTGTAGTGACCATTTATTTGCAAGACTATGCTTTTGAAATAAGGGAGGTGAATTTAATAAACAATTTTGAGAAAACTTTCTTTAAGGGATTTTTTTTTTATTTGGATCAGGGTCATGATGATAGTGAGGATTCTGATAATTATGAAATGGAAGAAGATACAGAGTAAGTTGTGTGCAGTACACTCATCATGTACTGGATGTGGTTTGACTTTTTTTTTTCTTGTAATTTTTATTTTTCAAATTTTATGACAAAGCAGGACTGTGCAATAATCATTTATGATAAATGTTTATCACATGTATATGGTATAATGTTCCTCTCTTTTTGTGTAGACAAGACTCTAACAAAGAACTTCAGGATATTGGGGCAGCAAATTATGCAGTATTGGAGAGGATACGAGTGAATAGAAGGGAAGACCACCTCAAGGTTGGTGTTATTGGGGAATGATAATATAATTATATTCAGATCTCAAGCAAACATGGTTTAGTTTTACCTGTCTGAAAAAACTTTACACAAATAATTACTACTGGGTTAGAAGTGGGATTTGCTTGGAAATGAATGACCTTATAAAATGATATTTATTTTACTATCTTTAAGTGGTACATACATATCATTGAATTGGCAGCAAAACTATGTAATAGGGAATTGCATCATTGAATAAAATCGTGTATTTTGATTGGTTAATGAAGCAAGGTATTTAGCATGGAATTGTGAGTTGAAAACAAGGCTAAGTGTTATTGTTTCTCATCTACATATTCTTAACAACTATTAGTAACGCTGGTTTTTTTTCCTTGTTTTTATTCAATTATTAAGCGATTCGAGGAAAATCCATTACTTGACTCATGAATTCTGGGTTAAATTGCACTTGAAAACCAATATTGCACTCATCGCTTTGGGATTTGTGCAATATTGGTTTTCGTATGCAATTTAGTGTGGAATTCCCTCGTCAAGTGGTGAATTTCCCTTTAAAATTATTGGTAAATCATTTAGTATTTTGTCCAAAGTCAGGACTATGTGTTTAAATATTTTGTTCTCAACTTTATCCAGGGGACAGTGAGTGGATCTATCCAAGCTACTGACAGATTAATGAAAGAACTTAGAGATGTGTACAGATCTGAGAGTTTCAAAACAGGTGTGTTTTTATTTTTTGTCTTGACAAAATTGATAACGTGAAATCCCACTACTTCATTTATTAATTGTATATGATTTATTTATTTTTGGAACAAAAGTACTAAATGACCATAGTTAGTAGAGGGGACTGGTTAGGAAACGCAGTAAGCTTCAAAGGGCCAGCCTATTGTCTGTCCCCTGAGCTTCGATTGAACGTCACGTGACCAATGACCCTGCACAGAACCAAAACAACATGGCGGACATGAACGACTTATTTTTCTTCGGCGACGATTTTAATGTCATATTGGAACTTTGGAAAACGAGGAAGAATTACAACAGCACTTTGTCGAAGCAGCTGACTCTCTAAGTATTTGAGAAGCCTTTAAAACGTTATTTTCGCCCAAAAACTTTGTAGTTATTGATGCCCTTAGCAATGGCATCGGTCGTAGTACAACATTTTTTTACTGAAAGTCTTTCGATTTTGAGGTTCAATACGAAGAGGGAATTTTTGCGAGTTGTGCCAAAAGAAATGCAAGACTAAGGCTGGATTAAAAAGACATAAGACAGTAAAGCATAAGGAGGAACAAGTGTGGGGAAATCAACCGACTCAAGAAGCCAAATTCACTGCTGAAGACTTCGAAGCGTTATCAGTGAAAGCACGAGATGAAATAATTGAAAGAAAAATCTACCCTCAAAGCGTAAGAGAAGAGCTACGAAGATAAACGATTGCCTGGAATCAAGAAAATATGGACTTCTCAAAAGTAGAATCCTTGTATATGCGTTTGGTTAAAACTGGAAATGCAGAACAATTCTACTCGAAGTACTATTCAAGAATAGGCCTCAATTCAACAAAGATTTTTGTGGGGTTGTCAAGTAATGCGGCAATATTGCTTAGTACCAAAGTGGCTGAGTGTTTGATAGCCCACAGCAAACAGAAAGATGAATCACCAAATCCCAATATCCCTACTAAACTGTGTAATAGAGAAATGGCAGGGTTACAATATATTGGAGGATATGTACTGCACAAGCTTTATAGCAAGGTGAACAATGTATACAAACCCACAGCACATACTGAACAAACAGCTTCAATACTGAAAGCTGGCAAAGGAAAGATTTTCATGTTGCAGAGAGTCAAAAACTAATTTCATCTTTAAACCGAGGTGGACTTTGGGCTATTTCTAAACAAGCTCAAACAATTTTTAAGAGAATAGAACATAATTCTAGGATTCTGAGCTCAGGAAGTCTCCAGCTGAAGATTGACAATGCTAAGATAGAAACCAAATCAGCTTGTGATGTTCATTTGGTCTCAGCATATAACACCATATTGTTGGACTCAGACATAGTGGTAGATAACAGCATTGCAAAAGATGTATTGGACAGCATTATTCATTTATATGTTATTGTACGGTGTTTTTGACTGGCCAAAGATGTTCTACAGAAACATAAAATTCAATGTAAACAAATGAAGACAAAAGAACTTCGAAAGGAAATTTGTAGAGCCAGCAAGGAACAAGAAAGGCAGATATAGTTAGAATTAAGAGCCTGCAACAATTTGTCAATAAGTAATTTATTACAAGAGATGAATTTGGTAACTACAACCTGCAATATATTAAATATTGCTCATTAATGATTATTTTATAGACAAAAATCAGTATAAAGGCTATATGGTTAAAGTATCTAACATAGAGTAACTTGTTTATTTTCAGCATTTCTAGTCATACTTAATGTTGACTTTCTTATTTAACATGCTAAGTACTGTATATACATTTATTTATTAAAGCTAAAACGTCTGGAAGCTAGTTTCTTAGAACATACTAATACAATGTTATCATATGTATTTGAATGTGAACTTAAATAGAAATGAATCTCTTTTTGGGCCTACTACTTGTCTTTTTTCCTTTTTTTCTTTGGGACAGGATCATTTGAAATGTTAACCCATGCCTTGTCTCTATCTCTTCTTCCTCTTGTGTTACCTGATTGGCAGGACACTACACGTTGGACCATGATGGTATTGTTACTGTACCCAAATGTTCTCATGTCAGGATTGTCACTTCTTCGTCCCAGCTTTCTTTGGTTGCCAAAGTACTCTTCGACAGAATCCTGGCAAAATCTCTCTGTAAGTACATATTCCATACCTTCTCCCAGGAGGAAGTTTGTTGCTTCTACAGCAGAGTGGGCTGTAATTTGTAAACCGTCATAGGTCTGCCAGGATAAAAACATACGGCTTTGAGCATTTTTGGAAAAATTCCCAGGTCGGTTGGTTATGCTTTCTTTCCAATCCCTTAGATAGCCAAGGAAATCACTTTCTAGCCAAGTGAATCAGGCATCATTCTGTGATGTATATGGTGCCAAAAATGGTTTCTACTTTCTCTCGTGCTCTTTCGTACTTCTCACATTGAGGCAATCGAAGAAGGAATCGATCATGCTACACAATTTGGCTGTTGCTTGCATCTCTGGAGTTCCAAACTCCCTCAACACTGCTGCTACTGACGCACTTAGTACTTGGGCTGCCAGATTAACTCTCATGGTGGAATAGGAATTTAACTTAATATGATCGTAGGTTATTCTTGGTAGCAACTTCAACCCATTTTCTACATCTTGGTAAAATAGGTGAGCTATGTGCTGCCAAAGAATAAAATGACCATCATTCCACATGTACCTAAAAAATAAAAATAAATCAAAATTAGAAATACATTAAATTTCTATTATTGTATTATTTCATTGTTGCAATTACATGTTTAACAAAAACAAAACAATAACAAAAACAAAAACAGATAAACAACTAAATTAAATGCTGACAAGGAAATACAATTGTGAGGATTTTCATTATAAATGCACCATAAGAAACATCGATGAATTGATTTGCAAAATAAGCAAAGACATTTTAATGTCTTTTTAATATCTGTGTACTTAAAAGTACACAGATTTCAATGCCCATTTGTGATTTTAAGACATCTTACCTGGTACATGATCCATGGCCAGAACTGTAGAGGCAGTTACGTGTTGTTTTCACTAGGTGAGGAGCATCTGAAAAGAAATAGATGAAGCGGTGTGTGGCATACAAATTGATAGTGCGGTAGCACACATCACCATCAGCATTGCCATCTAGAACTTTGTGCATTCGCAAGAACCTCCTGTGCGGTGTTACCCCATCGGAAGTGCACTCTGGATCCACTCTGGATTCTATTTACTTCAAAGGTATTCTGCCAAGCGTAACTTATTGTATATCTTTGTGGGGATCTTCCAACTTGTTGGCCGACCTCGAGGATTCGCACATCCGTGCTGCCAGACTGATTCACAAGATCAGCACAAATATCCCAAAACATGAAGTTCTTAGCATAGCAAAATGGACATCTATACATTACATGTACAAGAGAAGACTTGCCTGTATTGCATACCAGGCCTTTCACAACCTAGCTCCTGATAACATAAACAGTTTATTTACAAAGCACCAGACCTCATACAATTTAAGAGATAACTTAAGATTTGCTCTTAAATGTCCTAAATCCAAAGCCCTGCACAATTCTTTCACTCATCGCGCTAGTATTGTCTGGAATTGCCTACCTAGTCAGTTAAAGTCTAAGCCTAGTTACTCCTCTTTTAAGGCTAGTATTAAGAAATTCTATAAATGCATTGACCAAATTAATTTCGGCTCAAACTCCACTGCTACCAACAATATCAGTGACGAATTTAAGTACTACTGATATCTAGTTTGCCATCTTGTTATCTTATTATTATTCTTACAATTATTATTTATCTAAAATTTTTTAATGTAAATTTTATCTTTGTATTTATTTTCCTTTAAATGCATTGTTTGAGTTAATTTGACTTATACTAATATTTATATATATATATATATTTACTTACTTATCCTACCCGTATATATAATGTATTATTGATACGTATGATTATTCATACTAGGAGACGTATATATTTTTAGCTGTTTATTAGTAGATAGCAGGTTCACATCAGCATTAGCTGCCATTTCCTCAACCTGCTTTACCAAATAAAGGATGTATGTATGTATAGGTTACATGACATCTCAAGGATGCCAATAGCCTCCCAGAAGAGCGGCATTAGTTGGTATGATGTGATACCATCCGTAGCAAAATAAGCTAAACTGAATTTGAGCTCGGTGCACACACCTCGTACCATGAAAACTAATGCATGGCTGGCAAGGTTATCAGCTTTTTCTAGGCTTGCAAAGTTGACATCAGGATCTCCGAGATCGACATACCCAATTAATTCTCCAGTGAATTTGTCAAAAGCCAGGTTTGAGGTGATCTTCATTTCGTCAAAGAGCAACACCACATATCTTTGGACATCAAAATAGCTCTGTGACTGTACAATTAGCTCCTCAATGACATCCTCATGGAATCCAGTGCATGGGCGAATACAGTTCCTATAGTCTCTTAGTGTTCTTTGGCTTGGCAGCCTTAAGATATTACTCTTGCGCAATTCCTCGTAACAAGAAGGGGATTTTGCAGCAAGTGATAAACAAAAGCGAACTATCATAGGATGATACTTCACTCCAGTGGTACTGGCAGATAAGATCTTTTTTTGTTCCTACCAAAAGAGATTCATAAATGGAGGGATATTCTCACTTGAATTGCTGAGTATCGAAGTTATGTCCCTACTCAGTTCATCATCAACTTTAAGACTGGATTTCTGGATTTCACATCTCATGTTGTAAAGCTGCTTTTCAAGTTCAGCACATTTAAGTCTTTTGAAGTTGTAATGTCGCCTTAATTCTTTGAGGAGATGTTTTTGAAACAGGTGCAAACAGATGTGCTGGTTCAGCTAGTTTGCGGCATTTTGCATTGTCAGAAAGTGTTTGCTTATGTTGAAAACTACTACAGCTTGGGCACTGATCGTCTGTTTTGCACAAAACAGAACAATTACAAGTTCTCCAAAACTCTTTGCGTGGGAATGAATCTTCGCCATCATCAGAATCAAACAAGGGATCACTTGGCTTTGAAATAACATGGTGTGTTAACTCACTGAAAGAAGCAGTTGGCTTAACACCAGGGCAAACAAACAACACTTCTGTACTCTTAACAAGTTCAGATACTATAATATTCCTTACAGATCTCAACGCTTTCATATAAAGTCCATGATCGTCAGGCAGTAGCCATCCAGACACAGAGATAGTGAAGCCCAAGCTGTCATCGATCATTATCTGAAGTTCAGGTAGTAGAGCAGTCGTGACTTTCTTTAGCACAATCCTATCGCTCAGTTCTTCTAGAGTCCAATCTTTAATGGATTTCAAGGCCTTCAGTCTTGATACCAAGTCTTTGAAGCTTTTATAATACTTGGCATTTTGTTCAGGAGCGACATCTTTGACTATCGATCTTGCAGGTCGTGTCTTCACTGGTTCAGTTTGATGCAACTTCTTAGGCATATTTAAAGTAGGTATAGCGCCAAATCTAGGCTTAGTCTTGAGCATCTTCTCGGTTTCAACTTAAAAATACAAAAACATAAGTTATCATTAAAGAGAAATGCTGTATAATTGTAAAGAGTTAGAGACGCACACTTTATCAACAAACACTCGCGAGCCTTCACTTACCCTACTAAGCTAAGTCCCACTACTGAACTATACAGTGTGTTTACTTACATTTCTCTATGTCTTCGGGCTTCGCCTACGGCGCCATTTTGGATTTATGTGTGCAGGGTCATTGTCACGTGACCTCGATAAAATCGAACAATAACCTATCCGACTGAAGTTTGCTGCATTTCCTAACCAGTCCCCTCTACTAACTATGAAATGACTAATAGCACAGTCAGTAGCAAAATGTTTCAATCAGTTACTTCATTATTCTTTAATAATGGTGTAAGTAACTTTTCATAAATTAGTAGTATATTTAGGTGTAGTGTACATGTAATAATGACAATATCGATGATAATGATAATAACAGTAATGATAATAATTATTATCATAATGATGATACAATAATGATAATTATAACAGTAATCACTTTATAATTAACAATTATTCGCCGAAGGCGAGGTGAATATTGTCGAGTAATCCCAAAGACGAAGTCGAGGAGATTCTTCGACACTATTCACTGAACCTGAGGCGAATAATTGTTTTATTATAATTTCCGAGCTGAACAACAGAGAAATTACTCAAATCATAACATTTTTAACATTTATTAACATTTTATTTTAACATTTTATATAAACTGCATGGAATGGTTTATATAGCGTCATAAGGAACCGCTCGACCAATCAGATTGCTGGAAACTCTTTGCTCAGCTCTGAAATTATACTAATAACAGTTAACAAATATAATATTTGTATATTTTTTTTCTATTGATGATATTACAATTAACACATCCCCATTTAAAAATGTACTTCACCATTTTAAAATGTACTTGACATTTCAGGTATCTTAGTTCCTGAATGAGCCAATCAGATCTCAAATGCATTTTTAATGAGTTCTCTGGGAACTAAGTTCCTGTGTCAACCAATCAGATTTGGTTTGTAATATGGACTTTGCTCTTTAGGAACTAAGTTCCTCAACAAACCAATGACATGGAAGAATACATGACGTGACATTTCTAAATTAAGATTCGCCTGTTTAATTTATGTCAACACTAAATAGAGCGGACAACAATGTTACACTTTGGAAATGAGTCGAATACACGATGGTCTACACGGCAACGAAAAGGCATCTGATACCACACAATTCTGTAAAAAATGCCACAGCGGTTTTGCCGCGCTTTTTACCAGCGCTAATACATATATCTTGTTAGTAGTTTTGTTGTGTAGTATCGCTGATTATTATTACAAGTTGTGCCGTAGTTTGACGAGCCCGTAGGGCGTGCGAAAATACAAATAACGAGTAAAATTTTTACTCAGCGATACTATACAACAAAACGTCTAATAAGTTATTTATTATCCAACACGCCAAACTGTTATATATATGTTGTTCAGTGCGGGTGAATTTCGCGGATATTTATTTACGGGGAGTGCGTGACAGAAGTATGCGAAGCAGTACCAAACTGGCGCGTTGTTTTGTTGCTGTTTCTATTTTCTTCGATGAATTAAAGGAAGAAATTTCCTGGACGTCGAGCTGTTCTTCTTCATTTGATTCATCTAGTAAACTTAGATCTATATTTGCCAGCCATTCTGACTCTTCGTCGTAGGATGTATGATTCAAACTGGCTGCTGTTTTGCTTTTCGTCATTTAACTACAAATCCACCGTCATTTAACTACAAATTCTCCGCTTGCGCGATGCGAGAAACTCTGTTTAACCGATACTCTAGAGTACAAATACCGCGTGACATTTGTACTCAACCAATCGTTTCGTAACATTTTCAACGCTGTAGTGTATGTATAAAGGGCAGAAATTTCCTCTCCGACGCTTCAAATGCGTTGTTTATTTTGTTCCGGAAAAGTATTTCGCTACGCTTCAATGATCTCGTCTCGGATTGGTGAAAAAATGACAGGTGTATTCATGCGTAGAAATGAACTTACACTTGCGAAACGAGATGTAATCGGTGTTGAGTTTCTTGTTTTCCTCTTCTCTCTCGTGAGTTGAAAAAATCCATTCCCAAAGTAAAATTAGGCAGATCTTCATCGGCGTATTCGCTTGTTGCCATGTCTAGTTTAACTTTTTTACGGAAGTTTTTCCCGGTTTTTAATGAAAAATGCTGAAGTCACTCACGCGAAAAAAAAAATTGTCCCGAGGGATTTGACGTCACCAGCGTGAATCAGTGGGAAGCACGCTCGCGCAATTGAGTTTGATTGCACGACTCTTAGAAGCTATGTTGTAATAAGCAACATAAACCGGTCTAAAAACTTATCGCAAGAGCAACATTGCCGGGGGAGACTGTTTTGACTTGTGTACATCACCATTTCAAAACGTACTTGACATTAAAGGTATCTTAGTTTCAGAATGAGCCATTCAGATCTCAAATACATTTTTCATGAGGTCTTTGGGAACTAAGTTCCTGTGTCAACCAATCATATTTGGTTTGTAGTATCAACTTTGTTCTTTAGGAACTAAGTTCCTCAACAAACCAATGACACGGAAGAATGTATGACATGTCATTTCTAAATTAAGGTTTGCCTGTTTTATTCATGTCAACACTAAATAACACAGACAACAAATTGAATTTATAACATGGCAGAGCCGCGCAATCAAACTCAGTATCTGTAAGCGTGCTCCAGATCTCGATAGCACCCGCTGTTGGCGCCTGCAAATGGCTTCGCCAGAATTTTTTTTTTTCGCGCGAGCGGCAAATTTGTGAACACGGTGAAAAATATTATACTTCGCGACAATAATGGATAAAAATAGAGACTCGGCCCACCAATCCCAAAACGAAGACAATTTTGCGACCTTTTCCCTTTGGCTAGAATTCTTAACCGAGGCAGAAAAAGAGAAAAGCAACGGGAAACGAGACTCGGCATCAGCGCTCATACGTCAGCGTGCGTTCATCGAGATATGAAGCACGCGGTAAGTTTGGAGAGCACGAAAGATGCGTAAGAGTTGCTCGAGGCGTAGCCAATTGTTATATAACATTTTCAACGCTGTAGCTTATGTATAAAGGGCTGAGATTTCCTCTCCTACGCTTTAATGCATTGTTTATTTTGTTTCGAAAAAGTATTTTGCTATGCTTCAATAATCTTGTCCCAGATTGGTCAAAAACTGACAGGTGCATTCCATGAACTTCATGGAAATGAAGTTAGAGTTCCGAAACGAGATGAAACCGTTGATTGTTTTGTTTTCCCTTTCTCTGGGTTTATTCTCGAGAGTTGAAAAATCCATTCCCAAAGAAAAAGTAGGCAGATCTTCATCTGCTTGTTCGCTTGTTGCCATGTCTAGTTTAACTTTTTGCGGAAGTTTTTTTTTATGTTGCTTATTACAACATAGCTTCTAAGAGTCGTGCAATCAAACTCAATTGCGCGAGTGTGCTTCCCACTGGTTCACGCTGGTGACGTCAAATCCCTCGGGACAATTTTTTTTTTCGCGCGAGTGACTTCAGCATTTTTCATTAAAAACCGGGAAAAACTTCCGTAAAAAAGTTAAACTAGACATGGCAACAAGCGAATACGCCGATGAAGATCTGCCTAATTTTACTTTGGGAATGGATTTTTTCAACTCACGAGAGAGAAGAGGAAAACAAGAAACTCAACGCCGATTACATCTCGTTTCGCAAGTGTAAGTTCATTTCTACGCATGAATACACCTGTCATTTTTTCACCAATCCGAGACGAGATCATTGAAGCGTAGCGAAATACTTTTCCGAAACAAAATAAACAACGCATTTGAAGCGTCGGAGAGGAAATTTCTGCCCTTTATACATACACTACAGCGTTGAAAATGTTACGAAACGATTGGTTGAGTACAAATGTCACGCGGTATTTGTACTCTAGAGTATCGGTTAAACAGAGTTTCTCGCATCGCGCAAGCGGAGAATTTGTAGTTAAATGACGGTGGATTTGTAGTTAAATGACGAAAAGCAAAACAGCAGCCAGTTTGAATCATACATCCTACGACGAAGAGTCAGAATGGCTGGCAAATATAGATCTAAGTTTACTAGATGAATCAAATGAAGAAGAACAGCTCGACGTCCAGGAAATTTCTTCCTTTAATTCGTCGAAGAAAATAGAAACAGCAACAAAACAACGCGCCAGTTTGGTACTGCTTCGCATACTTCTGTCACGCACTCCCCGTAAATAAATATCCGCGAAATTCACCCGCACTGAACAACATATATATAACAGTTTGGCGTGTTGGATAATAAATAACTTATTAGACGTTTTGTTGTATAGTATCGCTGAGTAAAAATTTTACTCGTTATTTGTATTTTCACACGCCCTAGGGGCTCGTCAAACTACGGCACAACTTGTAATAATAATCAGCGATACTACACAACAAAACTACTAACAAGATATATGTATTAGCGCTGGTAAAAAGCGCGGCAAAACCGCTGTGGCATTTTTTACAGAATTGTGTGGTATCAGATGCCTTTTCGTTGCCGTGTAGACCATCGTGTATTCGACTCATTTCCAAAGTGTAACATTGTTGTCCGCTCTATTTAGTGTTGACATAAATTAAACAGGCGAATCTTAATTTAGAAATGTCACGTCATGTATTCTTCCATGTCATTGGTTTGTTGAGGAACTTAGTTCCTAAAGAGTAAAGTCCATATTACAAACCAAATCTGATTGGTTGACACAGGAACTTAGTTCCCAGAGAACTCATTAAAAATGCATTTGAGATCTGATTGGCTCATTCAGGAACTAAGATACCTGAAATGTCAAGTACATTTTAAAATGGTGAAGTACATTTTTAAATGGGGATGTGTTAATTGTACTTGTATACAGGTTACAAGTACGTTAATTTGTGCAGTACGTTTGAGAGAAACTTACAGGATGAAAAGTTGTTTACTACCTTTGCATGTTGGGGTACATTTAATTTTTATTCAAAATTGCTTTTTTTCTTCAAGGGACATATTCTGTATGCCTCAATAATGACAACTTATATGACTGGACAATAAAAATTATAAGGTGTGTACACTCAATAATTTATTTTGCGAGATATGTAAGACATTATTGATCATGGACATGTGTTTCAATTTTTCCTTTTTATAAAAATGTTTTCAATTGAAACCAGTTATTTTAGGAAAAGAAAATAAACATTGAAACTGGTTTCAATTTATTTTTAGACTATGGTGATAAAACAATAGAGTTTACATTTGCGGCAGAAATGTTTTGGGCCTGACTCGGAGTCCGGCCTTTTAGCCCAAGCTGCTAGCTAGAAGAGTGTCAAAATTACTCTGAGAGAGGCCCAAGGCCCAGGTTAATGCCTAAGAACATGAACTCTATTATAACTCTATTATAGGTTATCACTTTACAGTTGGGCATTGAGAAAATTAAACTTGAAAAAAATTATATCAAAATTATCTGAACAGTCACACGGGTTAAAAGACATTTTACATGCAGCTTAGAAAAATCTCTATTTTAGCAAGCAAAATGTGTCACAGTGCCTGACAAATTGTTAGTATTAATTATTATAAGACAAAAGAAATGAAGTGAAAATCAAACTACAGTGCTGCAGTGTGAAATGACAGTATCAAGAACTAATTTAACCATTACATAACTGAGTGACTAACGAATTGTTTTCAATGTAGGGTTGACCCAGACAGTACATTACACAAAGACCTGATGCAGCTTAGAGGTCAAGAGGGTACAGATCATGTGTTGCTAAACATGACATTTACAGTAAGTAATGTAGAAATGTATTTTTGGAATATTATCAATCTTGTGGATATCTGAAGCTCTGCAAATTCAAAAAACATTACATGTATGTGATAGTATTACACAACAGAACAGGGCAGAAATATGGATGGAAAGCAGAGCAAGAAAGTGGCTGCACTGAACAATATAAACTTGTGTTTTTTAGACTTAGCTTTTTAAGTATCAACTATTTAAGGGCTGGACAGATCTTTTTTTGTTGAGCAACTCTTGCAGGAGAGGTAAAATACATAAATTCAAGCAAATGATCGAAAGTGTTGCAAGTTTCTCACAAATTATGTAGGTCAGAATGTGCATGTAGGACAGTAAAGACTTAGTTTGACAGAATTTGTGCCAAATGCACTTTCAGTTATATTTGATATTTAGCAACAAATCTTGTGGGTGTCCAGTCTTGTTTGTCTTTCCTGTGGCTATCTTTTATGAACCTTTGTAGGGATGTAGTATACTGTAGCTTTGGCATTTTTATATTCTGTCTATTAACAGCCTTCACTTTAAAAGATTTGAAGTTCATGTTACCAATTGCTTTTTTTCAGGATAAATTTCCATTTGATCCCCCATTTGTCAGAGTTGTGTATCCAGTATTAACAGCAGGGTAAGTTCAATATGGAAGAAAATATTCTTTTAAGAGAAATAGTGTTTTTACATGTACATTTTTTTTTTTTTGGATCCATGTATCCTATTCATTTCAAAATAAAAATTAGCAATAAAGAAGCATGATGCCTCGACCTCTGTGAGGTCATTTTGAGAATGACCTCAGAGAGGTTGAAATGTTGTGCTCTCTTTATTGCTAATTTTTATCTTGAAATTGATATCTAAGAAATTACTTCTTCTCCTATTCATTCAGCGCTTAGTTCAGGTTTTAAACATGGCTGTATCTCTTTTCCCCCATTAAGTCTGATGTCGCATTTGTAATAACAGCCTGGTAAAAATCCTTTTTTACAAAGGGGGGAAAGGGATTTATTCAATAATTTATAAAGGGAAATTAGTTTGAGTCTTGTTATTTAATGCCTGCCAATGCAGCCCAAATGTGTTCTTTAACCCTTTCTACTGCAAGAGAGGTTAACATCTAATTTCTCCTTATAGTAAGTACTGAACCATTCACTAAGATCTTGAGAATATGGGAAATGATCACCAAACTAAGAAGCTTTTATTGTCCAATGAATTCTCCTTGACAGTATTAAAAGAAACATGTAGAGAAGAGTATTGAGGTTATGGATACCGATGTTAGGTTGTAAAGGGTTAATAAGATCCACTTTTGAACAGATGGCTCTACTGGCCAGGTTGCTGCTCCCAAGAGCTTACTAAATAAATATTTAGTGTACAAATAATCTTCTTTCACCAGTTATGTCCTCAGTGGGGGAGCTCTTTGCATGGAATTACTAACACCTCAGGTTTGTATTTTAGCATGATGATGATTGCATTTTAGCAAATAATTTTTGATAACACATAGTGTGTGTACATTCTTTTGTTCTACATACTCCATCTCATTTTATTCTAATTTAGTTTCACACTTGCCTTTCTTTATATAATGTAACTGAACCAATAATTTACATTTATTAATAATGGTGACATGTTGTCCTGAAATATCATGTTTTAGTAGCAGTACCTTTTATTATAAAATTTTAGCAAATAATTGTTGTTGATTTAATGGCATATTTTAGGATGTATATTCTCCCCACCAATATAATTGTACATGTAGTAAATTAACTGGAAGTGAAGCAATAGAACACATTTTCCCAGGCTCTATAATGTGACAAAGCCAAGTGGGATGTTGGGAGAACATGAGGATAGTTTATGTTTAACCCAGAGCAGAAGGCTATTGTTTTATACATAAATTATAAGCTCTTTGGGCTCTATAACCTGGTAAAGAATCCATTTTGAAACTGGATTGAAGGATCAGAAAATGTGTACTATGTTCATTATGTGATAATATTTATAAGAGTTAACAATGACCACTAAACTAAATGTTGTACGTACAATGACAGGTGTCTGTATATACTGTATACACTGTACTTATATATACAGACAAACCTCTCTAATATGTTTAGTATAGGTAATCACATAATTTTGTGTGCAATTTGGAATAGATACCTTAACCTTAAATCTCTCTTTGCCATGAGGCACATAAGGCTTGAACATCTCTCCTCCACTGTGTTCTGTCTGCAGCTGCATAGTATACAGCACTCCATGTTTTCCAGCCTGCACTGTTTCTCTCCTTTTCCACCATTTGCCACCATGTTGTTTTCGGTTGGCCTCTTTTTCTTCTTCCCTCTGGAGTCCTCTCCTTCCTCATTATGTGCCCAATCCAGTTCCATCTCTGTCTCCTCACCTCCTCGCTGATCTTTCCTGCTTCTGCCATCTTCTGCCATTTGGAATAAATAAGCACGAGTAAATTTTTTCAAAGACTAACAAAATTGCATGATCCCATAGGGCGAGTGCAATTTGTGGTCTTTGAAAAAACTTACAAGTGCTTATTTATTCCAAGTTGCACAAGAAAAATCATGTGATTATGTATTAATAATATACATGAAAAAATATGAGCTAGCTTGTCACAATTATGCAGAAGAAAAGCATGTGCATCATGTGCAAAAATAATTTATTCAAACCCTGCAAGTGACACTGTGCGTTTGGTCAAAACAACCACACACAATCAAAACAATAACTTAAAGATAAAATGAAATTTTCACATCGTTAAGGCGCAAAAAAGTTCAAAGTCCAGCCAAACAGTTCAAGGAATTATTCAGGGAGTTTGGTAACTCTGTGAGTTTCTTTGATTATTGACCAATCAGAATGTTTGGTTTGTTACTTTCTTTGCACTGAATTAACCCTCTTCTGCACTGAATTAACTCTCTTCTGCACTGAATTACCTGGAAACTGCATTTATCTTAACCAATCAGAACTGAGTTATTTTTTCATGTATATTATTAGTTAAGGAATAGGGTAAGGTGTATTCAAAAGGGTGCAATGAATTCTTAAGCTTATCAAATTTTTTTCTTAGCCCTAAAATGTACTTCAGTGGTTTCGCTTGCATCATCTTCATCTTTAATTTACATTTTACACCTTATGGGGTCAATACGCTGCTCAGATAAGGCTGTGCAATGTATTTCTGAAACTAGAAGCTAAATTTATTCTTTTTTTAGTACAAATTATTTATTTGATGGTTTAGTATAAATAATATGGGTGGACATGTATCTCTTATATTCCATTGCCCTAAAAATTTCTGTGCATTTTACATGTCAAACCATCAAATAAGTAGCATGTACTGTACATGTATAGCATTACACATTGACAAGATCAGTTTTTTTGTGCCTGTTACAGGGCTGGAGTAGTGCATACACTGTTGAGGCTGTTATAATGCAAATAGCTGCTACATTAGTGAAAGGAAAAGCTAGGATAAACTTTCAAGAAAACAAAAAGGTGGGTCACTGATTCTTAGTTTAATTATTTCGATTAAAAAAAAATTAAGGTTGCAAAACATGATTGAACATTACTCATGTCATCTTCAATTGCAAATGCTTCTGTTGCAATTTGAATTTATACTTTGCAAGAAATAAATTAATCAAATTGCAACAAACATGTAATATTGTGCTATAATTATGGGTTTGTAAACTATTTGAATAAAAGCGAATCAATACTAATTTTAATTAGTAAGTAGAATGATAGATATAATTTAATAAGAATGAACTACATGTAGAAAGGAGATAAATCTAAGTGTTTTAACTGTTAGTTTCTCCCAGTTTTTTTTGTACATGGCCTCTTTTAAATGTGTCTTTTTCTCTAAGCTTATTTCTTATTATGTGCACAAATGGGGATAGATGGATACGTTTATGTCATTGAGGGAAACCACAATTTGTTGTGTCTTTTATTAACAGCCAGGTGTTTACAGTCTAGTTCGAGCTCAACAATCTTTTAGGTCTTTGGTTCAGATCCATGAGAAAAATGGTAAGAGATAGGACTTACATGTATAAATTATCTATTAGATAAGGTATTGTAAGAGGTCACCTCTTGCTTTAAAAAATAATGCATTCAAGTGATATTGAATTAATGCCAGGAGTCACTAGCTATTATTTGTTTTCCTTTAATGGTAAGTTCTCATAACCAATTCACCCAAAAGTTTCTCACACCTTGAAAAGAGACTTGTTAAAATAAGATCTTGAAAATTTGGAGGTAAAACTATTAATTTTGAATGATCACTTTGTCATATTGGCTTATTTAAATGTTATTATTTATCAGCTCCAAACAATTACTGCTGACAATGTTTTCTCTTCCCCCAGGCTGGTACACTCCACCTAAACATGAAGGATGAAAAGTTAATTAATGCCTGTGATTTCTCTTAAAGAGTGCATGATGTCTTTTACACAAGATATTTTTATGATAGTTCAGCCACATTATAATTGATATGTACAGTTACTGTAGAAGTATAACATTATCAAAATGCTAGCTATAGTGATTATATCTTCTCTTACTACTTTCCTACAGAAATGAAGTTGTATTGAATTTTTTGCAATAGCATGTTGTATGGCAACTGATGCACACTGCATCAGTAAATGTTCTTTCATAATACATGTATGGTTCAATTTAATGTACTTTCAGGGGACTAATATAGGCGAGGAATAGGGTATGGTGAACTTTACATAATTATGTGGTGCAGATGCCAATTGTTCCATATTCTTACTTTTGTCAGTCCTCAAAGTCTCCCAGATGTGGTGCATGTATACATGTGTATGTATATGTTTATTATTGATACCTACTGTCTGAAGGGTGGTACGTGAACATGTTTATCCAGGATGCCCCACCGTCTCCTAGGAGTGGGGCATTTATGTGTTCATTCTTGGTGCCCCATTGTTTCCAAAGAGTATCCTTAGTAGTCTTGTTCTTTGTTACTTACCGGTAGATGTAGAGTTATGTCTAGAGAATTCATGGAAAGTTTATTAGCTGGAGGTCTTGAGAGTTCAGTCAGAGGGTGCTGTGGTAGAATTGTAGAATTGAGTGCAAATCTCCTTTCCTAACAAGTCCCTTTCCTGGTGATGAGTTCACCTTTTCTGTGCCCAGAATCCTTGGATAATTTGTCACCCTAAGTAAAGTGAGACATGAGGTAATTTTGCTTGATTTCGATATCTTTTCTTTAGATTTCAGGTAGTCATTGCAGTTGATAATTTTAGCAGTTCAGTTAGTAGAAGTCTCTCTAAAGTTTTCAATTTTCTAGCTCTCCAGGTTGTTGGTTGTTGTTAGTCAGTAAGTATTGTATATAGTGCCATCTTTACTGGTGAAGAATAAAAGGGATAGTTTGTTATCTTATCTTGTTGTTCCTCTTAATCTCTTTACACTTGAACACTGGAATCATACTTTCCACAGTCTGTTTTTTTTTATAAATTAATATCCTTTGGTAATGATAAGGAGAATTTTTTTGACATTCAGGAACGTCCTAGATTGGTGATCATTTTCCTAAATTCTCATTCTCTTTACATTATTTTGATTTAAGATTAACACTGTGAGGATAAATTACAAGCCAGTCACTCTTAGAAAAGACCTGGAAAGTTACTTAATGTGCAATGATTGTGGTCAAATCCACGGGAATTTTGTTAGAAGGAAAACACTTCATCTTCAAACATTGGTTTATTTTATTAAATTTTAAAACACAAACTAATTTCTAAGGTTAACTACTCTGGTAACATCTCCAGTACAGGTAAGTCTTTGATGCTTGAAATATTTGTTATCACTTGTAATTCTTAAGGTTAAAGACATACATACACCACTTTCATAAATGGCTGCCGGATTAATATTCTTTTGTTTAAATTTAAATTAGCCCTTCCGGCCTCGCTTAAGATAATGTATTCTTTCGAATTTTGTACTGGAGAACGAGGTCAGAAGGGTTAATGTAAATTTAAACAAAAGAATATTAATCCGGCAGCCATTTATGAAAGTGGTGATTGCTATGCAAAGAATATAATCTGTTGCGACCATTACTTTCAGGTACACACTGTCTCTTGAAACATTGCATTAAGCCAGCAAGTCTCTAAATGCACTGTATCCATTTTCCTCTTATCCCCTAAGTTAAACATGTTGTTAACTGTTTTTCGTTGTTTTTTTTTTAATCTCTAAAGCAATCCACGGACACCGTGGACGTAAACGAAGGTCAGCTTTAAAATGACCAATGATCCTACAATTAACTGATAATTTCTTGCAGTAAATGGTTTGAACCCGGGGGTAACATGTGAAGGTGTAGTCTGATCGTCCGGGTGAGTGTAGTCCTGAGAAGGACTACACTCACAACAATCACTCACTTGACTACACTGACAACAATCACTCACTTGACTCTGATGATGACTTCCGCACAGGTTGTCGAAACGTCAGTCACTGCCACCGACAACAGTCCTTCTCAGGACTACACTCACCCGGACGATCAGACTACACCTTCACATGATAATTTCTTGGTAATTTCTATTAACATATGTTTCTATAATTTTAACCATCACTGTCGTACACTTTATACAAGCAGGGATCAATATCACTTCTACATTTCTTTTCTGTGGAATTTTTTTATTATTATCCTGCAACTTTTTCCGAACGTTTTTTAAGTTAGGAAAATCAAACGACTAATGAAACTGCAGTTTGTACCAATAAATTCAATTCATTGAATAATAGTGAGTTACCTTGTTACTACTTTCGCAAACCATCGAATAACGTTAAAGCACAACAATCGTTCCATTGAAAACCTTTTAATCTAAACACTAATCACTCAAGTAGTCAGTCATTTTCAGTTTTTGTCTCAGGGTTGGAGGCATCGCTTTCGTAGTCTATATTCGGATCGAAGTAAGGATTGTCCCTTGTCATCATTGGTTCCATTCTTGTTATCAGCAGTTCAAACGATTGTCTCTCCTCTGGGTCTGCCTTCCAACAGTCTAACATCAACTCGTATCTGATAAGATATTAAGTATTCTGATTAATAATAGAAGGATTAATTCCTTGGTGACTTTTGTATTATCTCGTTTACTGGTAGTCAAAACACTGATGACTATGTAAATGGTATTTGCGCACTACAAATATTAAACTATTATTATATTATTATAATATATTGCAGTCAATTAAACTTCGCCTGTGACCCTTAAGCAACGTTAAAGGGTCCGAGTGCTTTCACTAAATATTCTCAAATAAACTTCATAAGATCCACATCTTGTGCTAGCGTTTTGGCCAGATCGTTGCTCGCTACCAAGTTATATCTTTCTACCGCCGTCATGGGTACTTGTCAAGAACCATTTCTTGTACATTTTGACCACATAGTTGCCAAAATGATCATGATATCATAATAAAAATGCTCGCTACCTAGTTATTATTATTTTTATCACTGTCATTGTACTCTGTAATGTGATAAATCAATATACGAAGAAAGAAGCATATAATTGAAGAAATAAAGAATTCTGACTAAAAAGGCGTTCTTTAATTCATCTCTGTCTGTATCACTCAATAGCTACTTGTCTTCATGCATAGAATTTGGTCTTTCACTTCCTCCAACATAATTTTTCACTCTTCTCATAAAACTTAATAACTAAATAACATTTTCTATAGCTGTATCTGGAACAGAACATTGTATCAAGACTTCACATATAACATTAAAGAGGATTAAATCAGTTGAAATAGCTTAAGAGGACCTTTCTTGGTAGGTTGTATAGAATAAAACTATCAGTAGGTTGTTGTTTGGACAAGTGGACAATATTGTTGAACGTACAGCTCATCAGAACAAATGGCTGGGTTCTCCATTCGATATCCTGACTTAAGATGTTTGTACAACTCTCTGTTGCTTTTTCCAGGGTAGGGGATGCAACCTTAAAAACAAGTTAGATTATAAGACGGAACAGTAGTAAAGATCATTTTTATAAAAACAAGAATAAGTTTAGGACGCTCTTGACGTAACGATATCTCAACTGCACAATTTACATCTCCCTAGTACGGTTTTCACTCCTCTTTTTTTGTGTAAGAACCTGATCTTTAGCAGCAGTAACGGATTAAAAACTGGAAAAACCGAACGAAAACAAAACGAAACAAAAACAAAGAAAAGCAAAAAAAAAAGCTCTTCAAGAAAGTCTTCTTTCGGTGTTAAAGGGCAAGCTTCGGATCCTGCGTCTAAGGTATGTTCCGTAGACGAAAAACTCTTAGAGTAATTTTTCTTTGGTTTTAGATTCGGCTTTTACTCGCGTGCATAAAGCTGTTTTTGAAGCGATAAAGATTAGGGAAACTAACAGTAACTTAGCATAACTAAGCTGACACATCTCTCTTTCGACTGCACAATGTTTGCTATCTATAGTGTCAAGAAGGGAACATACTTTTGATACAATGGATCAGTCGTTACGCACCCATTGTGCATAATTCCCACAAAAGTACACCAAAAGACAATCTTGCGAAAAAGGAGACGAAAAGTAATAAGTTCAATAATAAATTTATTATTATTAGTAGTAGTATTATTATTATTTATTAAGTTACTTTGCATCAGTCAGTGCCTTGGATCAGTCGGTGCCATGTCTTTCAAATAATCGCTGCTATCTCCCAGTAATAGTCTAGTTGTAGGATAGTTGTACAGAATATGTAGATGGTCATGATGCTGAACTGTAGGCCAGTGAAATGTTTGATTGAGGCTAATACCTTTCGTTGTAAAAAGAGAAATTTTGGTCTTGAAGTTCAGGTGTTTGCAGTTGCAGGATAATTTTCAATTTTCTTTGATACACGTTCAAGAAATCAAAATGAAAGACGACAGAGTAAAGGGGAAGAAAAATTTGCCTAATGGAGGATCTTGGTTGCGTCCAGACAAAATTTACCTCATCCTTCTTTACGGCTCTGTAATAATCTATTTCCTCCCCCCTTTATATTATTCCCCCCCCCCTTAAAAAAATTCGCGTGAAATACTGACTGGTCCCCAATCCAAATATTCTTGTCAGACATTGAACTCAGAATAAATCGACGTAACAGGCCAAATTCAGCAATCTTCACAGCTCTGTCTTCATCAAGAAGAATGTTACGTGCGGCCAGATCACGATGAACAAATCCCTTGCCAGCCAAGTATTCCTGTTCATAAAATACAGCAAAAAAAACAAAAAACAAAAAAAAAAACCCTCGTAGCCCGTGCATAATTCTATCCTGTTGTTTCTTTTGATTTTGCGCATCACGACGGCCAAAGAAATCATAACACAGTTGACCAAGAAGATGATCCTTACATGGTGTGGTTGAGGGAATGAATTCCTTGCCCGCCCACTTTCTTCACTCAGTCGTTCCCATTTTTCCATCGAAATTAAAATTGGACCGTATCTCATAACAGGTCACAAGATACACGTAGATAGAACTGGAGTGATTTACAAATAAGAAACCGACATACGACTTAACGTGCCCTCCTGTATCAAAATTATGGAAAGCACATGCACGGACCACAGAAGGTCATTATATTCTCAAGGTAAACCGGCGAAACTTAGCCATAAATGAAAACACTTGTAAAGCTGTATGAATCAACAAAACAACAAGAATATGACTTCATAACTCTATAATGGCTGAGTAAAATAGACTGTTACGACCGCATAATCTACTGATTCCTGGTAAAAGATTTATCGCATCATCGTTTCTCATGTTATAAGTGTCGTTCAGAGTAGAATTGGAAGCGTATTTCAAATCACGCTTTTAACTGACTTCCTTTCCATACACATTTTCGTATTTTGCCTTTGGTAATCGTAAGTGACTTATTGTTAAACAGAATTCGGCTCTCGAAGCTGGAATAATAAAGAACTAAAGTTTGTCCACTAGGCTCTAATTGATATAAGATACAATTTTAAAATTCAAGCAATTACCATTCCCTTTGCTATCTGCCACGCAAAACAAAGTACATCTTTAACGGTGAAGTCAACTGCCTGCTCACCATCAGTTTCCTGTGGTTCCTCTATGTTCTCCTGGGGCTGTGGCGTAGAAGTGGCAATAATTTCCTCTTCATCAATCGATGAATTCACTCCATCCCTCATTTTGTCATCATTTGTGTTCTCCTTCCCTATCGTCGGGGTGTTCAAATGGTCTTTGCTTACATTACAATACAGCCGAAAATCAACAGTAGAATCTTCCATTTGAGTGATTGGTTTTTCAGTGGGCAAAATCGTGTCCGAGCAAATTAGGCAACCCTGTTCCCTGAACTGTTTGCTCTGTATCATATGCCCTCTTACCTGCTCCGAAGGAAAATCAGTTTGAGAAGTATTGATTTCAAATGATTCTTCATTTTTCCTTTCCCCCTCTGTAAATGGCTGTTCTTCCACAGTGATTGAAATTTCCGACGTGACGATAAAATCTTGCTCATCGGTAACTTCAGTAATTACGTCCGCTTTCGAGACTTCCTTACCAGT
The DNA here is from genome assembly GCF_964205215.1 of Stylophora pistillata. Classification (NCBI taxonomy): domain Eukaryota; kingdom Metazoa; phylum Cnidaria; class Anthozoa; order Scleractinia; family Pocilloporidae; genus Stylophora; species Stylophora pistillata. The sequence goes on along the minus strand of NC_142522.1, from coordinate 18,994,064 downwards.
ATCGTTATCAACATGAAAGTCTTGGTCTTCCGTCTTATCAACTGAGACAGCATCATTTGATGAACTCCAAGTGCTATCTGAAGAATTGGCTACGGCTTCAAAAATAGCATCATCATAGCCATTTTTGCTTTTGACCTGAACTCAAATGATAAACGATGTCGTTACGACAATTTCAGTAATCAGTTTTGAGAGCATAACTAGGGTCCCCAATAGGGTTCTTTAATCCCGCCATCCCGATCGGAATTTTCTCTCAATCCCGAGATCCCGACGGTTTCTACCGGCTAATCCCGATCCCGGTCATATTTTCTTAATTCCTTACTTCAGCAAAAATGATCCTTGAAGTTCCGTTTCAGATTCCCTCACATCAGACTCAAGCATTGGCTATTACGTTGAATTAGCTGTATCTCTCTGCACTAAAACGATGATCTAGTTCATTTGTTCTTCATGACTGGTTTTAAACGAGTTTCATGGTTTTTATGGCTGTTTTTTTTTTGTTTTTTGTTTTTTTTGTTTTTTTCTTTTTTGCCTCGTTTGGTCGATAACACCTGCCTTCCGGGATCACTTCGATCCCTGAAAAAAGTGTCTCTCGGAGATGGTAGCGATCAATGAGGAGCATTAAAGGGGAACTGAAGCCTAAAAATGAACCATTTTAAAATTGCAGCTTATAGTTCAAATAGCAATGTACGAGGGTTTTTTTTCAGTCTTTGGGCCCAACTTCGCCTCGGAAAAATAGTTTAAAGGGGTGTTTTGGCCTCGTAGTACGGCGGCTCAGAAAATCGATGTCAGCGGTCATTTTAGCTCGCTCTTACGTCACTGGTGGGGAAGAAAGATAATAAACCCGTACTCTTCCTACAGAAATTTGGTTTGGTTATGGAGTTATCGAAGTTGCGTGACTTGTAATTAAAATTAAAGATGATGAGTCTGCGGTTCTATTTTATACTGGATTCCCAAACTATGGAGCACTCGTAAGCTTCTATAATTTTATTGAACCAATGCTGGCAAAGATGCAGTACTGGAAAGGAGAGAAATTGTCGAAAGAGAGTCAGCCATACCAAACAGATGACAACAGAAATAAGCCGGGGCCTTCAAGAAACTGTCATTCTTGGTTAAATTTTTGCTCATACTTATGAGACTAAAGGCTTGGTTATTTGTACAAGATCTTGCTGATAGATTTGGGATCAGCACAAGCCTGGTGTCCAGAATCTGCATTACATGGATTCATCTCCTCTATGTGGAACTAAAAGAACCTTTCCCATTTCCAGCACAAGAACTCGTTCACAAGAATATACAGCAAGAGTTTGCTCAATATGCAACAACTAGGATTATTTTAGACTGTACAGAACTGTTTATTTTTTTCTGTGAATAATAATGTTAATTATTGTCAATGGGCTCTTCGAAATGTTATGTTTGAAGAATAGAATTTTGAAGCTCCTTCCCATAAAGACATAGTTTAACTCGCATTTTACTGTCATGCCAATCACTTCCCTTATTTACAAAATGTACAATGGTACCTTATCTTGATTTCACAAGCCCAACATCATCTTTTTTCCCTGAGTACTAACAACATTAATATTAATATTTCTTAATGTAAGGAAAGATTACACCTAAATCAATTGGAGCATTAAATTTGAGCTGGTGAAGGTGAAGCAGCACTGATAGTTGACACAGGTGCTTTAACTTCTTGGTGAAATAATTCCTGTTCAACTTCATATGACTCCCCTTGAGTTGTCACATTTGCTACTGGGACCCTTTTAGCAGGCATTTTCCATAGTTTTTTCGGTACTGACCAGTTAAATCGAGATGGTTCTGCCCATATATATAATAATTAAACTCATCATTTTATAAATTTATAATTTTACATTTTAATTTTACATTACAATTTTATGATTTTACATTCAGTTCAAAGATATCGTATTAGACCACAGTGCACAAAGAAATATAAATGTCACCTTTTGAATAAGGAGAAAAAAATCCCAGCATAAACACTTCAATACCGAAAATCCAAGCAGGCATTTTCTTTCGGTATCCAAGCAACAAAACAACCGGACAAATATTATATACCTTTCACCAATTTCCAGTGACCTGCCCACGTTTTTTCGCATGTCTTCTGTTTTGAAATGTTCTGAGCACAAAAAGATTGATTTTGTGATGAAGAATCCGTCCTTTCCATGCTGGCGCTTCAGGAGATTGCACCATCTGATTCGCTGCTGGACGTCATTCGGAAACGAGAAGAAATGCAGACCTGTTGGATTGCCTGTTATCTCATAATAGCTATTAGCACAACCAAAAAGCGGCACAGTGTCTTCCTCTTCTTTTCGAAGAAGAAGGAGGAATATCCTGCGTAGGGAAAGTATCGTTCATTGTCGAAATATCTCGATGAAAAGGACAGAGCACTACCACATTTCACTAAACTCTCACTAGAACTCGCAACGCGACTCAACTCTAACCTCGCTATCATGTCTGCGCGGTTACACATCCAATATGAATGGAAAGAAGAAAAATAGCTTGACGACTAGGAAATTTCTTCATTTATTGAACAAAATAGAAAAAGCAACACGACAACGCGCCAATTCTGTTCCGCTTCGCATACTTCTGTCACGCGCTCCCCGTAAATAAATATCTGCGAAATTCGCCCGTACTGAAATAACAATTTGGCGTGTTGGATTATTATCCAACTACACCTAGACGAGTACAAATAACGCCATAGACGAGTACAAATATCACGCGGTATTTGTGCTCGTCTATTGTAGAGTACCGGTTAAACAGGTTTTCTCGCATCGCGGAAACGAAGAATTGGATTGTAGTTACGAAAAAAAAAAGCAAATGGCGGACAATTTGAATCATATTTCCAACGACGAAGAGTCAGAATGGCTGGCAAATATAGATCCAAGTTCATTAGATGAATCGAACGAAGAAAAACAGTTTGACGACCAGAAAATTTCTTCATTTAATGAAGAAAATAGAAACAGCGACCCAACAACGCGCCAATTCCGTTCCGCTTCGCATACTTCTGTCACGCACTCCAAGTAAATAAATATCCGCGAAATTCGCACTGAAATAACAGTTAGGCGTGTTGGATAATAAATAACTTATTAGACGTTTTGTTGTGTACTATCGCTGAGTGTTTTTACTCGTTATTTGTATTTTGACTCGCCCTACGAGCTCGTCAAAATACGGCACAACTCGTAAAAATACTCAGCGATACTACGCAACAAAACGTCTAATAAGATATATATTCATTAAAAACTGGATCATTGGATTATGCAATTCAAGACTTTTATTGGCTTAGCCATTATGGTATATCAGCCAATATACCATAATCTACAAATATGGTAAGCGTACGCGCCAGCTTAAAGAATAATAATATTATATAATATATTTAATACATTCTGCTGTGTAGGTTGATGGGATTGGAGGGGGAAGTATAATATCCTTTCTCATGTTTGACCCCTGGGGTACTTTAAAGTAAAGTTACAGAGAGCTGCATGTAGGTACTAATGAAGTCATATTACCTCTAAAATAACTACATATTTTCCAAGTACTTTTGGTTTGAATTTTAAAATGACCTCCCATCCTCCCCTCTCCAAAAAAAGGCTAAAATCTTCTTGTTGTCACAAAAAAAAGAACAAATAAGCAACCAACGCAAATATCAAAATCGAATATTTCAAACTTAATAAAAGGTTTGCTCCTCCCTATGCCTTTAACATTTCCATGTACCCCATCTGCCTAGGTAGGGGGGCTTGTGACCCTGTACGTTTCATAAGCCACGCCCAATATCCAGATACAAAATTATTTTAAGTAATCCTCATCTATTAGTCATTACCAGGTCAAGAATAAAACTAATTGGCCATTTCAGATTTTGCAATAAATTTGCCATCTACACATGCCATGAATCAGTTTGTATTTTTCTTAAGGGAGAAGGATCACCATAGAGATCACTGGTGTAATTATATACCAGCACTAACAACCATAAAAGACTGGCACACCAGGGCATATTGCCCATGGTCCTTCCAAATGCTTACTTTTTGAATATGAACTCTGTAATTATCTCAACCCAATAAAGAACAACTTTATCCTTGGTTCAATATTGTGCATCGTAACATGAAAATGAGTGTAAAACAAAGAAAAAGACAAATTGAAACAAGGATGAAATTGAACTACAACAAATACATAGTATATCAACTTAAACTAAACTTGCAAAGACTAGCAACAACTAACGATAAAAACCGACGTTTCGGTGTCATCGTGACGCCATTGTCAAGGAGAAATAAAAATAAAGTTTGTGGCAAGGTGTAACACTAAATTAGCATAAATATGTTACGAGCTAATTAAACAAATACTTTTGCGCGAATTGAATCGCTTTGCACGTTCAGAGTGGGTTTTAAGTCTGATGAAAAGCATTTCGTTCACCAAACAATCGAACTTGTTACTACACTTTTTCAGAATGCTAAAACGTTTCAGTAGGTCTTTCGGGACTTCGCTGTGCCGTTCGGGGTAGTGTTTAAATATTGAAGATGCCTTTCGTTTATGTCCATCCACGCGTGTGTGTAAGTGTCCGCGTGTATAGCCCACATAACCCGCATCACACAGGTCACATTGAAATTGATAAACGACGCGTTGTTGGTTGACAATCTGTGGCTTGATTTCTCGTATTTTAAGATCTTGGCCAACTTTGCGGCTAACAAATACTGGCTGGACAGTTGTCTGCACCTTCATGCTAAGATTCTTGAGCTCTTTCTTACCATAATTTGCTGATTCCTGATCTTTGAAAGGTATGACCACACGAACAATGGATATTGGTTCTTTGGGCGTCTGTGTGGGCTGCGTACCAACAATTCTTGATTGTAAGAAGGTGTTAATGGTAGAATTTACCAGGCGTTCCGGGTATTTAAGCCGTGCGAAAACTTTCTTTAGGCGATCACACTCATCAGAGAAATGGGCCCAGGAGGACGATAATCGGTGTGCGCGATCCAGCATAGTTTTGAGCAAGCTCCGTTTGTAGCGATTGTCTACATGGCTTTGTTAGTGTAATAGTAGGCCCGTGTTTGTTGGTTTCACATATACGTTGGTTTCAATCCGAGGGGCATGGTTGAGTAGTTCGGTGCCAAGGAAAGGAAGCTTGCTGTTCTTCTCCACCTCCATGGTGAATTTGACCGAAGTGTGGGCGCTGTTGAGGGTATGCAAGAACGTAGTTGCTATTGGAGCCTTGAACCCCACCTCAATGATGATAATTTAAAGGAATTATCTGCAGCAACAATACGTTTCGTTGCACTCAATTACATCGAACGCAAGAGTCCGAAACCTCCAAAGACATTGTTGAGAGCTATAGAGGAGTTAAAAGGGCGCGACGACATAGTTATCACGAAACCCGACAAAGGGTCTGGTGTTGTGGTTCTAGACAAAACCGAATACTTGCGATTACTTTCTGAAGCCTCAGTCAATGATACAAGCAAGTTCCGTGCCGTTCCCCTGGAGAAACCCAAGACCAGGGGCAGACCATCCAAATATTACCACCCACTACTACAAAAAGAGGAGATCCTAGATTCCATTGTTCGTAGAATTCTACCGAAGACCATTGCAGATTCCGTGAGCCCTACAGGTTCCAGATTGGCACATTTATATGGGTTGCCAAAAACCCACAAAGAACAATTGGCTTTGAGGCCTATATTATCAGCCACCGACACGTACAACTTTCCCCTTGCTAAATGGCTCGACGAGAAATTGAAGCCCTTGTCCCTTAATCAGTATACAGTTACTGATAATTTTGATTTCACAAAAGAGATTCACGAGCTGAAGATCAACAAGGGTGAAATCTTGGTTTCGTATGATGTCTCCTCGTTATTCACAAACGTGCCTTTGGACGAAACAATAGAGATCTTGGTTAACAGAGCCTTTTCGAACAATTGGTTCAATACTACCCACAATCTTGCCCTTACCATAACAGATCTTATTGACCTCCTAAACGTAGCAACCAAAGGCCAACTATTTCAATTTAACGGAGCTCTATACGAACAGACAGATGGCGTTGCTATGGGTTCCCCTCTCGGGCCCTTATTAGCAAACGTCTTCATGTCATCCATCGAAGATACCCTTGAGCGACAAAGAAAACTCCCATCCTATTATCGTCGATATGTTGATGATACACTCACTGTAATGCCTGATCTAGCAACAGCAACTACCTTCTTGCATACCCTCAACAGCGCCCACACTTCGGTCAAATTCACCATGGAGGTGGAGAAGAACAGCAAGCTTCCTTTCCTTGGCACCGAACTACTCAACCATGCACCTCGGATTGAAACCAACGTATATGTGAAACCAACAAACACGGGCCTACTATTACACTACCAAAGCCATGTCGACAATCGCTACAAACGGAGCTTGCTCAAAACTATGCTGGATCGCGCACACCGATTATCTTCCTCCTGGGCCCATTTCTCTGATGAATGTGATCGCCTAAAGAAAGTTTTCGCACGGCTTAAATACCCGGAACGCCTGGTAAATTCTACCATTAACACCTTACAATCAAGAATTGTTGGTACGCAGCCCACACAGACGCCCAAAGAACCAATATCCATTGTTCGTGTGGTCATACCTTTCAAAGATCAGGAATCAGCAAATTATGTTAAGAAAGAGCTCAAGAATCTTAGCATGAAGGTGCAGACAACTGTCCAGCCAGTATTTGTTAGCCGCAAAGTTGGCCAAGATCTTAAAGTACGAGAAATCAAGCCACAGATTGTCAACCAACAACGCGTCGTTTATCAATTTCAATGTGACCTGTGTGATGCGGGTTATGTGGGCTATACACGCGGACACTTACACACACGCGTGGATGAACATAAACGAAAGACATCTTCAATATTTAAACACCACCACGAACGGCACAGCGAAGTCCCGAAAGACCTACTGAAACGTTTTAGCATTCTGAAAAAGGGTAGTAACAAGTTCGATTGTTTGGTGAACGAAATGCTTTTCATCAGACTTAAAACCCACTCTGAACGTGCAAAGCGATTCAATTCGCGCAAAAGTATTTGTTTAATTAGCTTGTAACATATTTATGCTAATTTAGTGTTACACCTTGCCACAAACTTTATTTTTATTTCTCCTTGACAATGGCGTCATGATGACACCGAAACGTCGGTTTTTATCGTTAGTTGTTGCTAGTCTTTGCATTACTAAATCTTTATTGATAATAAACTAAACTTAACATGTTTTTATTCTGTCTACTACTTCTTGGCAAGCTCTTGCAGCACAGCCACTAGTGCCTGGTTCTGTTGTTGTTGTTGCTGCATTATAGTCATTTGCATCTGGCTTAGCTGTTGAAGCTGCTGATGTTGCTGCTGCTGGAGGTTAGCAAACATTGTTCGCTGCTGCTCCTGTTGATGGATCAGTTGCTGTGTCATTTCCTCTTGCCGCTTTGCTTGGGCACACTGTTCCTTTTTTTTTTAAGTTCTAGCTCTTCTTGCCTGATTTTGAATTCTTTTTTTTGACTTCTCCTTCAAATATACCATGGTCTCTGCTCCAGATCTCCTTGTTCTTTTCTCCTTTTTCTCGGGCTCTTCACTAACCTCATCACCAACCACTCTTTTTCTTGTTTCTCCAACTTTCTCCAAAGCCTTGGCTCTAATATCCTCCACTTGCTTTTTCTCTTTCTCTGCACTGGCTTTTTTTTCCACTGATATCATTTGCTGATCTCTCTCTGCAGCCTCAGCTTTCTCACATATTTCTTCGATTGCTGCATCAAACTCTGAAGGCTTATCAACTGCTATTCCACTGGCCTTGCTTTCTTCTGCATCCTTTCTTTTGTGTTTCTTTATTAGAACCAGGTTTACACGGTCTCTTACAGACCTCAAAGAAACTGAGAAACGGGGCTCAGACACTGCACTCAGGTTTGAGGCAATTTCTTCCCACAGTCTCGCTCTCTCCCTACTTCCCTTCGGCTGGCTATAGGGATCAACAGTTAGCACTTCTCTTACTAAAAGTAAATCGTGATCTTTCTTCCAGTACATTGGAGTAGTCGACCTTAAACATAAACAAAGTAGATTGAATTGCCAGTACAAAACAGCTGACAAAACACACTTATCATAGGGTCACCTTTCGACTTAAGAAAAAATAATAGCCTGCAGAATACAGAGCAACTTTTCATGGTTTAATAACAAGTTCGGCTGGTTTAATTCACACAAAAAAAGGCCACGAAACCTATATAATAGAATTGTATAACCTTTTTTAAATTGTCCCTTTCTATAAAAATACAGACTAGTTAATTAAATGCTATCATCTGCGGATGATAAAGCGACCGAAGCCTCGAAACGTCAAGATATTTTTCCTTGTTTAAAAA